>NC_060139.1:41198235-41518235 GCF_021461385.2 Schistocerca piceifrons | reverse complement strand
ATTCCAAGAAACTTCTCTCCTCATATCTGAGCATTTTTATTCCCCCCAATTAGTCACTATCTCATTGGCTAGAGGAACATCTGGCACCAGAGGTTGGTATTTGCATCAAATTTTGTTTGTACTTCTGTTTTCTGATGCATGGTAAGGGTTCTTATTTTCCTCTAATTAATAATTTTCTTGATGTGGTGTACCACAACCATGACATCATGAGTAATTAAATAAATACTGGTAAACAACAGCTGAAGTGCAACCTTGTACAATGTCTGTTTAGATAGATAGTTACCATTTCCTTTAGTCTCTTCAAGATATTTTCATGTATAATCTGTGACAGTTGTTCAGCCGTTGAACCAAATACTAAAGATGTGTGTGTGTGTGTGTGTGTGTGTGTGTGTGTGTGTGTGTGTGTGTGTGTGAGAGAGAGAGAGAGAGAGAGAGAGAGAGAGAGGGAGCTCTACAAAGAAAACTGTCACTTGGAATTCAAGTTTTATTCATTGAAGTCCTAACTACATTAACAGATCTATTACACACTGCAAACATAATAGAATACCTGGGTTTGAAGTTTCATACATGCAGAAGTAAAGCATATTACAGTAGCATACCTGACAAGTGTCTTTGTCTCCTGCAGTGACCCCGGCACATAACATTGATGGTGCAATTCCATGAGGCAGAGATGTGATCTTGCCAAGACTTTTCCATAAGTTATTGCACTTTTCGTTATCTACTATATCAAGATTAACTTTCTGCAAAATGTCACTTGATTTTCCAGCTGCAAGACAGAACACCATCAAAAATGACAACAATATCTGACAGTAAGACTTTTATTTTAGGTGTGGCTTTTAACATATTACTCACAATAGTCAAGGGGAGAGATCAAGATGTTTGTTTCATCATTAAATATCATTTAAGTGTGAAGGCAGTGGTAGTGTCAGTACCCAGAGAATATAGTTATAGCTAGGTTTGTATGTGCATTAACAGTGTAATATAGACTAAAAAAAATCAACAAAAAATAATCAATTTGTGAAAATATAATATAAAAGGATAGACAAAAAAAAAATCTACTCACCAAGTGGTGGTAAGAGAACACACGCAGTAGTCGACAAAATATACAAGCTTTTGGAGACAGTGCCTCCTCCTACTGGCTGAAGAGATGAAGGGGAAGAAGGAAGGATAAAGGGAAAGGACTGGTCATCCAGAACCGCAGATCAAGGGATGAGAAGCAAGTCTGGTAAGTATCCCCTGACCTGGGGTTCTGGGTGACTTTTTTGTAACTCTCCCTAGTTTCTAAAAGTTTCCAGTTCTTTTCCTTCATCCCTCTCCCTTCCCCCTTCAGCCCTTCTACTAGAAGAAGGAGCCACTGCTTCTGAAAGTATGCACATTTAATTAACTTGTGTGTGTGTCTCCTGCCGCCATTTAGTGAATAGATTTTTTTGTTATATCCAGTTAAAAACTAGATAAATAGTACTTAACTTCCAAGGGCTTGATACAATAATTGAAATGCAGAACTGTGCTTACTGTTGGATGCTTATGACTGTTATGTATTGCTGCTGAACTGATGTCTGAAATCAGATATCCTAGAAATGCTGAATAGTATCAGGGTGAAGGTTCAACTTTGGGTTTTGATCCAGTATGCATATCTGAGCTGCCATGGATATTCTGCCAAGTAAATACTTTACTTTTTGGTTCCAAGTAAATGCTAATTTTTACTGTAGTGCTTGTTAAAGAAATTTAGAATTATGTAATGGCAAAGCAGTCACCAACCTGAAAGTTGGTTGGTTGGTTAGTTTCATGTTACATGGATCATTTTGTATGATACATCATAATAACATGGAATGAGTCATTTTACATTCCACTGCAAATTTTTTATTATGGCTACATCCTGAACATTTGTAAGTTTTATCAAGAGTTGTCAAGGAGAATAACAAAAACTGCTGGTATTCTGACTGTATCGCTGTGTAAAATATGATTTGTTTCAGTATGAACCACGAGAAGAGCAAATGAAGTCAAAAGCCTACTTTTAACAACTTGTCAATAAAAGTAACATGTCAATGCAATCTATACACGAAAGGTGATACTGTACATTTTTGAAACATGAAAACAACATGTAATCCCAAAATGTTTTCATCACATTATTCTTCTACAGTTTTGAAAACTGTTGTATGAAATTAGGTATTTTAATTTTTGTTTCAATATGTAAAAAAAAGGAAAGGTAATGAGTCACATACTGCAGTCTGATGTGTGGTGCATAGGCTCACATAACATAACAATGTGTTCAGTAGCTTTCAATATCTCTGACACCAGTTCTAGTAGCAAGTACACTCATCAACATACAGAACTACACTGAGATCCAAAGATACACAATCACAGCTATGGTGGCACTGACTATTGATTGTTGAGAGCACAGTTCCCTGGGTTGAGAGCCTGGAGAAGGGGTAGGGAATAATGCGTGATGCAAGGATGAGTTGTTGGTATAGTGCGAATCAGTATTGGCCAGGATTGATGACTCAGTGTCTGCTCAAGATGGAAAGTGTCCTGCTACCTTCTACTACTGCAGTTAAGACAGAGGCATTTCCATCACTGTAAAGGACAGGTGACATGTGAAAGCTGCCTTGTGACATACCAGCTATATTGCAGTTACTGTGCAACATTCCCTGTGGGTATAATAACAAAATAGACAACCAACTGTCTACTTGCATGAATGGCCCTTGCCAAATGGTGGTGAGCCTGTAAATCTGCAAATATGCCTAACAACTACTTTTTGTGTGCCATTTGGATATCCCTTCCAACAGAAATTTCTCTTAACTATATAGGTGGAAATTGTGTGTCTAGCATATCTTTCATTCTTGCAGTCCCCCTCTCCTAAACCTCCACTAATCTGTTTCCCACTATCTCACCTTAGCTCTTTGCTTCTCTCACCTGTCTACTCCTCTCCATCCTTTTTCATCACTATCTCACTTTCCATTCCTTGCCTTCCTGCCCCTTCTCTCTCTCTCCCTTTTTTCCTCTCTACCCTTTCTTATATGCTCTTACCTCTGATCTCCGTTCATCTTATTGTGCAGCCACTGAGTCATTTTGTGAAAGACCTGCCTGTCACAACCCTGCTACAACCTCCTTGCCTCATGTGTCCTACCCTGACCATCCCCACCTCCATCTACCCAGACAACTGCTTTTAGTAACTGATATTCAATTATCAGTCTCGTCACAACTGTGTGTGTGTTAAAGCAAGTGCAACTGTTTTCTATTACATGTTTCTGTGCACCTCAAACCAGTTCATTCCCTGTATTACATGTAGGCAGTTGCATATTTCTAGGTCCTGAAACTTACTAAGTGCCTTTCATGGGATAGTTTGTGTCCATCTTCAAGCATTTGCTAGCTCAGTTCTTTCAGCATCTACATGCCAATTTCCCATGGCTAAAAAGAAAAATAGGAATGAAGAAAACAACAGTGACCATTCATGCTCCCCTTATTTCCAAATGTTCAATATCTCATGTTAGTTCTATTTAGTGCGGATCACACATAGTTGAGAATTACTGTAAAATAAGGCAAATGTGTCTGTGTTAGCAATCATCTTTGTAGGCTCATTGTATTTCCTTAGTATTCTACCAATGAACCAAAGTGTGTCATGTGGTTTACCTATGACAGTCTATGCAGCCGATCCATTTCATATCCCTACCAGCTGTTATAAGAAATTATTTGCACGACTCTACTGGTTTTAATTGTGACTCACTGAATTGTTCATCATAGGATACTTCATGTTTTTACTTTTTGAGGTGTACTATTTTACAGTTCTAACATCTAAAGCTAACTGAAAATTTTTACAGTACTTTGAACTCTTTATAAAGATCTGGGAGCTGTCTTGCTTGCTTTCACCAAATTCTTTTGTAATGGTTTTGCTGCATCTGCTAACTTCTTGGATAATTAGATTTTTCTCTCAAAATTTTTCCATCAGAGGATTTATTGTGCAGCAAGCATGAGTGTAGCTAGGGTCATGTGGGTTTCTGTGGGATTCTCATCGAGAGTAGCACAGTCTGTTGTGTGGGTCCCTTCTAACATAACTGGTTATAGTGAGATAAATGTACTACCCAATATTTGATCAAATGAACTGAATGATACCGTGATGAAATGGTAAAAAACAAAAATCCACTACTACAAAACTATGCAAAAATGTTTAAATGTCAATGTTTACAAATACTTAATATAATTACAATGATGATTATGGACTTCTCAAAAAGATAAACAATTAATTGTATTTTATTGATGAAATGTATGCCCCAAATATTATTTTGCATAAATAGATCGATGTATGATAGTAACGGCTTTGCTACAGGTTGTTAGAGGAAAACCTTAGTTGGATGCAACTTGCGTGAGTCGGAAGTGTGAGGATGAACGAGTTGTGTGTGTTTTATTGATTTGTGTTGTGAAGTGAAATGACTGAAAATAGATGTGTAATCCTGCAGAAAGTCCTTCAGATTTCACATTGTAATTGAAGTAGTAACCCAATCACCCTCGACACAATTATAGAAAGATGAATCACAGAAAGGAGGAGTACACGGAGCCAGCAATGTACAACGAAGAAGAGCAACTAAAAATATGAGTATTGTTTTATTAACAGAACTGGTAGTTAAAATTCAACTGTCCATGTCACTCACTGCAGTGTGTCACTATCTCATGGTGGCAAGTGCTGTGAAAATGTGACCAACTGCCAAAATTACTAACTTACTCCAAACATATCTAAGTTCAACACTGGACAACAAGAGGCTGGGGATGGTCAGAATATGATGGCGTTGCCCATGATTTTCTGGAAGTGAAATGTGAATACTGTGTTGGACTATTTTGCATCTTGCAGATTGAAAGATATTGTGAAAATTTTATGTGAACAATCAGCCAGATATGAACCGCAGCTATTAAACAGCAACATAACAGCATAAAAGGATTTTGCAAACAAGAAGCAAAAAAAGATGGAAAAAGTAAAAAAGTGAGGTGAACAATTAACAACGATGACATCCAACAACAAAGTTAAGTACTGGAAATATTTTATTTATTTATTTATTTATTGGTGAAGTGTTTCATTGTGTAATTATTAACAATGACAGTAATGAAGAATCTGGACCAATAGGAAATAACACAGATATGAGAGACTTAAATAGTGTAGTGAAACAAGAACAGGAAAATATTAGTGACGAAGTTGTGTAAAAGCAAAAACTAAGGGATGAATTAAAACGAGATGATGATAATGACATAAGTATCATGCTGTCACCATTAATCAAAATTAGCAGTGATAATAAGGATCAGTTAATAAAAATGATCAGTGATAGTAAGCATTAGTTAATAAAAATGAGTAATGACCAGTTCACAAAATTCAGGCAGTCAACAGGAATGTTATGTGATTGTGTTGGTAAAAATACAGCAAAATTAAATGATTTGCTGTTGGCAAACGCTTGTATGAGCACTGTGTTTTGTTGTATATGGCACTTTTCCTTTGCACTTAATGTTTTATTTTCCTTTTTTTTTCTCGTTCACATTTTATTGTTGCAGTATTATTCTGCAATAGCGCGATACAGTAATATCCTTTGTTAGAGTATCGATTATTACCAGTCAAAATTACAAAAATTTAAATGAAAACTCACACAATGAAAAATTCCTGGAATTCTAAGAAAATTTCTGGGTTTTCTCCTGGATGAAAAAATTCCCAGGTTTTTCCCGGATCTCCCGGGTCATGTACACCCTGATCATATTTCACATCCTGAATAGTAGCAGCTGATTTTGTTATGGTCAGTATATTGCACTTCTACCCCCTGTCAAGATGGCGGCTAGTGACAAGAGTAAATCGTGTCTTAAGTGCAATAAATTAACAAAAACCACGGAAATATTCGTGATCTGTGGATTATGGTGTAGAAAACAGTTTCACAGTGATTGTGTTGGTCTAAGCAACAGTGAAATACATCTCGTGAGAAATTCGAAAGAGCGAATTAAGTTTTGTTGTGAAGCATGTGAGTCTGTCTTACATGTTCAGCTGACGAAAGAGGTAGGAACTACAACGGATTGGGAAGCTGTACAATATTTAAGGGAAAGCGCGTCGAGTGCAGATGTGAGTAATATAAACGAGACAAAAAGTGACAGCCACGTTGTAAAAAATAGTGTTTGTAATAACGGTAAAGGAGAAATCATAAAGTTAAATGAACGATTAAAAAGTCTTCTGCTAGTTGCTGATATACTGAGATATTACTAAACTTGAGAACGAAAACCGTGAGTTAAAAACATTGGTTGCGAGCAGTAAACGCCAAAAGAGCATAAACAACTTAAACACGCATTCCAGTGAAAGTAATGGTCAAAATTGCGTAAACAGGCCGAACTCAAATGCCCTTCAAAGTGAAAACTGTGGCCTAAAGTGTGTAAACAATTAAAAAACTATTTCTCGTGTAACGCCAAACAAAGTGACTAAAAAAGTGCCTTGCTCACAACGAAATACATGGAATAAACCTAATCTCATGTGCACAAACAAGTTCAGCGTGTTATCAGAAAGCAGCAGCAACCCCATAAACATTGAAAGTGAACAAGCCACCCAACGTGAAGATAAAAACATTGTAAGGAGCTGCAGAAACATGGCCAACAGCCAGAAACAGCGAACAACGAAACACAATGTGATTTTTCTAGCGGACAGCCACAGAAGAAAGCTAGCAAATATTCTACAGGATGTGAATACGGATCTTCATGCAACTGGCATCATAAAACCTGGTGTGAGGACAGAAAATATTGTTGAAGGCATCTCAGAACACAAGAATACAACAAGGGACAGTGACTTTGTTGTTTGTGTGACTGGTGCAAATGATGTAGCACATAATGAAGCCAAAAAGTGTGTAACAGGTTTAAAATTTTTTTTAGATGTAAGTAAGGTGGAAAACACTATTGTTGTGACGATACCTCATAGACATGACTTGATCTATAATTCATATGTTAACAACGAGATTCGTAAAACAAATATTAAAATCAAACAACTATGTTCCATTTATGCTAAAAGTAATGCAGTGGATCTTAGCAGACTTGAAGGAAATTTGGACACTGACCATGGTGAGCATCTAAATTACCGTGGGAAAACATTTTTGTGTCAGGAGATAAACAAAGTTGTAAATGAAATACGAGCACGCAGCAGCCTTGTCTTAAAAGACAGTCCCACAGAGCATGACTGTACACCTCCTTTTTTAGAGAAAACGACATTACAGATGAAGGAAAGTTAGAAACCACATTAAGTGGAAACTGCAGCAGTCTATTCATTCAGATAATTGTGAAACCCTAGATCATGTAGCGAAAATAAATGAATACAGAAGGTTCTGTGAAAGTAGAATACCATTATGTAGGAGTGACAGTTTCCTCCTCCTTCATATAAATGTACAATCTCTTAGGTGTAAAATCAATGAATTACAATACTGGCTCGATAAAATCAACACTGGATGAAAGACACTGAAATAGACTTGTGTGTTCCTCTTGGATATTCGTTGGTTACAAGCTACTGCAGAAAAAGTATTACACACGGTGGGGTCTCAATATATGTCAAAAGTGACCTTGAATTGCATTGCTCAGTTATAGACCTTAGTAGAATATGCCTTGAAGCTACAATAGAAGTAGCTAGTGTGGTAATGCGTGAACAGAAAACTGTAACTGTCTCAATCTGTCGAATCCCAGGCTCTGATGAGATAGTATTTATAGAAAAAATTAATACTTTAATATTATTGTCAAAATATAAACAGCATAGAATTGTAATTGTAGGTGATATTAACATAGAGATAAGGGCAAAGAGAAAAAATGTAATTCATATGATTAGCACTCTGAAGTCATTAAACTATTACTGTCTCAATGAAAAACCCACTAGACTGACCGCATGCCTTGATAACACAATTAGCAATGTACAAAGAGACTCCATACAATGTGATGTAATAGAATTAGAAATATCAGATCATGCAGGGCTATGGCATCAAATAGAAAAGTTAGCCTTCAGTTCTGCAGAGAGAGAAGTGACATATAGAATTCTAGGTGAATCCAACGTAAACAAAATGATAAACCAGTTAAAAGAAATGGATTGGACTCATGTAATGGATAACAAGAAAACTATTAATAAATGTTTTTCCATTTTCCTGAGAGAGATCAAGCATATAGTAGAAATGACATGCCCCATGGTAACCAAAGGGTACCAGAGTAATATTACTCATAAGCAACAAAATACTAACAAGTGGTACACCCCACAACTTAACAAACTCAGAATACTACTGATGATTATGAAAGACAAATCTCGTAACAGTGATAGGGACAAGGAAAATTACACTAAAATGAGAAACCTTTACAGATTAGAAATAAAAAATGCTAAGTGCTGTGCAATTGATGAATATATTTTAAATTCTAAAAATCAATGTAAAGCTGCCTGGACTGTCATTAAAAGGGAAATAAATAATACCAATAAAGAAACAAGTATGTCTATTGACTGCAATATTCTCAATGAATATTTTGTAAATAACATCACCACCCCACCTATCAATTCTGCCTCTGATGCAGAAGCATTGCTCACTTGTGCAAAACAGACAAGAAGTGAGAAGTTCACTTGGACCCAAATCACATTAAATGATATTCATAAGTCAATAAACAAATTAAGTATTTCAAAACAGAAGATCATTATGGACTCGGTAATCTCATCATTAAATGTATAACAAAAGAAATTGAAATGCCACTTCTCTCACTATCAAACAGAGTACTTGATGAAGGAATATTCCCCGACCATCTTAAGCTCACAGTTACATTGCCTGTGTATAAAAAAGGTGAAAGAAACATCCCAAATAACTACAGACCCATTTCAATAGTACCAATCATATCCAAGTTAGGAGAAAATTGTGTGCATAAGCAGATATACAGGTATTTTGAAACCAACAAAATTTTAAATGAACAACAGTTTGGCTTCAGGTCACACCTATCAACTGTAAAAGCAGTAGAAGCTTTGGTAAGCAATGTTTATGAAGGGTATGAAAAAAGGGTATCAATGGCTGGAACACTTATTGACCTAAGTAAAGCTTTTGACTCGATGTCATATGACATACTCATCAAAAATTTAAAATACTATGGCATTGAAAATGACACACTCCGACTATTCAGATCTTATCCAAGCAATTGGTTACAACTTGTATATGCAAATAGGCAGAGGTCAGAAATACTCCCTATAGAAAGAAGAATACCCCAAGCCTCTGTTCTTGGACCTTTTCTGTTCATTGTCTATGTTAATGACTTCTCGAATTACATACCGTGTAAGAACATACTATATGCTGACGATATGACATTAATAAGTACAGGAGAGAACTTACAGAGTGTACTGGACAAAAATAGTGAAATGATGCAAATGACTAATTACTGGTGTCAGACTAACCAGCTGTGCATAAACCAAACAAAAACAGAAGAAAAAATATTTAATCTCAAAGTAACTAAAAATGAAAACAAAACAGTGAAATTACTTGGGCTAATCATAGACCAAAAGCTCTCATGGGAAGGACACACCAATTATCTATGTAGTAAACTAGCATGAGTACTTTTCTTATTGTATAAATTAAGAAACAGTGTGAGCAAACAATTGTTACTCCACTCATACTATGCTTTTTTCATTCCCAACTGCAATATGGAATATTGATTTGGGGTAACTCCCCAGGGGCTGAATGTATTTTCAGATGGCAGAAGAAAGCAATCAGGTGCATGGAGGGGTTAGCACCCAGAGAGTCCTGCAGAAATTATTTTAAATCTCTTGGCGTAATGATAGTGCCAAGCATGTACATATATAACTGTCTAATATTTGCCAGAGAAAATCTGAAAAAATTGAACATGAGATGTGATGTGCATGCACACAGTACAAGAAACAGTCACCTGCTGGACTTGCCTTCCACAAGACTTGCTGTAGTCCATAATAACTATAAGTATTTAAGCATAAAATTTTTCAATAAGTTACCATGCTCAGCTCGTACAGCAGCACTAAATAAATATAAGAATACATTGGAAACCTGGCTAAAAAACAACAAATTCTATACAACTGAAGAATTCTTAGAAACTAATCATCAAAATATATGTTTTAGCTAAGTTATGAAGAAAATGTTTTGATATTATATAAGCTAGTTATTTACTGTGATTCTTTTCTTATGTGTGTATTTAATTTCTGTATAAAACATTGTTTTACATAATGCTGAAGAAAAGGTCTGTAGTTTCTTTTCTCCCCTTTCTGTAACTATTTGAATATCGTACTGAAACTAAAACCCTCTGTAAACTTTGACGAAGCCAACTGTATGAAAAATACTGAAAGGCTAATAAAAATATTCTATTCTATAATAAGAAGCAGTTAACAGAAATTGGTCATTTAAAAGTCTTATTGAATACTGAAACAATCAAACAACTCTCCTGTTGCTCAAATAAACAATATTAATCAAAAAAATGGTAGATTAGATGTATGAATAGAGTGTGTTGAGTTATAAATGAAAGAAATTGAACGTAACTTTAACAAAGAAGTTAAAAATGTCAAAGATGAGATCACTGAAGATAGGAAGAAAAACAAAATTGCTTTCAAAAATTTGCATGAGGAAGTGAAAACTGTTGACAAAACTGTAAATAGTCAAATTTGGACTTTGAAAACAAATGTTGATAGCAAACTGGTACTTGTTGAATGCAGTTTTGTTAACAGGTGAAAACAGTAGACAGCAAACTCACAGAAAATGCAAAATTAAGTAAAAGCAAAATTAGCACCCTCGAAAGTAGTGTTTCTGTTTGTGTAAAAAATTTGAAGAATTGTCTGGTGATGTAGTTAATCAAAATTGTGTTAACAGTGTTGGTACCATGTTTTGCAACATTCCAGTGAAAAATTTTTCAAGTGAAGGTAATTTACATCCTGCAGGTTTTCTGCAGCATTGCAGAGATAATTTTGTGTCTAATATGACAGATACTATGAAAATCAAGTTTGTTGAAAAGCTTCTGGAAGGTGAAGCATTAACTTGGACAAATAAGTGTACTAACGATGATGGTGTGGTATCCCCTTGTCACCAGTTTGCCAAACCCTTGTCACCAGTTCTGTAAACCCTCATTGCCAGTTTTGTGAAGGTCTCATTGCTACCGCTGTGGAGGCCAAGTTGCCACTGTTGTTGCAGTAGGCTGAGTTTGTGAGTTCGTGAAATGGCTTCTGGTGCAGTACACCACTAAGACAATTACTCCCTGCCACTATTACACAAGCTATGCCTGAGGTCAAGTAACAGGACAGGAGAATGAAAGTTCTACAACACTCGAAAAATTTAGTAACAAAGTCAGACAAATGAATTAAAAAGGTTTACTTATCTTTGCAACTTGTTTAATAATGAAATCTGCAACACTGCATTAATGTAACACAAAAAGGCCCTCAATGGCTAAGTGCAAATAATCATAGGTCAACTTCTAAGTACATAGAAAATGCTTTTCACAACTGTCTGTCCACTTCTAAGAGTTCATTAAATGATGTTCCCTGTCTAAGTCAGCCCTGGTCAATGGTCTATAACCAAGTGAGTGAGAGCTGCTCTTCTATCTTCCAAGTAGGCTTCTGTCCACTGCTGTCTGGTCATTAGTGGACTGTACTCGGCCGGCAATTTGCTGAGGTGAAGTTTATATCCTCATCCTCAGTGCTGCCCATGGTGTAAGTGGCAAGTCTCTGTGGCACTGACACCAGCTAGCATCTTTGCACCTGCGGTGCTTTTGCCCTGACTGTGTCTTGTTTGAATGACACAACAGGCAAAACTTATGCAGACTCTGAGAGAGGATTTTTAAGTATATTTTGGTCAAAGTTGGAGAAAACAAATAAATACAACTACAATAGACACACAGATCTTGAAAGTGTTACTAAGCAAAATTGTCACAGTAATAATCACAACAGGAGAGTGCACCATAATCACAGTAGTAACAATTATCATCAGAAGGAACAGAATAGAGTAAATGGTAACAATTTTCTTTCTGAAAAGCAAACACAGTTGTAGCAAAATGAGAAATAAAAGAAAAAAGTTATATGTATCTGTTCCACAAAGCAATTGAATGTGGTACCTTATTACTTTGGCATGTGCAGTGTTACTTTTCTACTGGTTGTAAAGAGGTCATGATTTATATTTTATTATGTTCTTTCAAGAACTACAAGTTTCAATCAATCCCTGAGCATTAAATTTAGTTCTTAAGGTAATTTTCTTTGTGATATATAATATGTTGAATGTCATAACCCCCCCATGAACCATGGACCTTGCCGTTGGTGGGGAGGCTTGCGTGCCTCAGCGATACAGATAGCCGTACCGTACGTGCAACCACAACTGAGGGGTATCTGCTGAGAGGCCAGACAAACGTGTGGTTCCTGAAGAGGGGCAGCAGCCTTTTCAGTAGTTGCAAGGGCAACAGTCTGGATGATTGACTGATCTGGCCTTGTAACAATAACCAAAACAGCCTTGCTGTGCTGGTACTGCGAACGGCTGAAAGCAAGGGGAAACTACAGCCGTAATTCTTCCCGAGGGCATGCAGCTTTACTGTATGATTACATGATGATGGCGTCCTCTTGGGTAAAATATTCCGGAGGTAAAATAGTCCCCCATTCGGATCTCCGGGCGGGGACTACTCAAGAGGATGTCGTTATCAGGAGAAACAAAACTGGCGTTCTACGGATCGGAGCGTGGAATGTCAGATCCCTTAATCGGGCAGGTAGGTTAGAAAATTTAAAAAGGGAAATGGATAGGTTGACGTTAGATATAGTGGGAATTAGTGAAGTTCGGTGGCAGGAGGAACAAGACTTCTGGTCAGGTGACTACAGGGTTATAAACACAAAATCAAATAGGGGTAATGCAGGAGTAGGTTTAATAATGAATAGGAAAATAGGAATGCGGGTAAGCTACTACAAACAGCATAGTGAACACATTACTGTGGCCAAGATAGATACGAAGCCCACGCCTACTACAGTAGTACAAGTTTATATGCCAACTAGCTCTGCAGATTACGAAGAAATTGAAGAGATGTATGATGAAATAAAAGAAATTATTCAGATTGTGAAGGGAGACGAAAATTTAATAGTCATGGGTGACTGGAATTCGAGTGTAGGAAAAGGGAGAGAAGGAAACATAGTAGGTGAATATGGATTGGGGGACAGAAATGAAAGAGGAAGCCGCCTGGTCGAATTTTGCACAGAGCACACCATAATCATAACTAACACTTGGTTTAAGAATCATGAAAGAAGGTTGTATACATGGAAGAACCCTGGAGATACTAAAAGGTATCAGATAGATTATATAATGGTAAGACAGAGATTTAGGAACCAGGTTTTAAATTGTAAGACATTTCCAGGGGCAGATGTGGACTCTGACCACAATCTATTGGTTATGACCTGTAGATTAAAACTGAAGAAACTGCAAAAAGGTGGGAATTTAAGGAGATGGGACCTGGATAAACTAAAAGAACCAGAGGTTGTACAGAGATTCAGGGAGAGCATAAGGGAGCAATTGACAAGAATGGGGGAAATAAATACAGTAGAAGAAGAATGGGTAGCTTTGAGGGATGAAGTAGTGAAGGCAGCAGAGGATCAAGTAGGTAAAAAGACGAGGGCTAGTAGAAATCCTTGGGTAACAGAAGAAATACTGAATTTAATTGATGAAAGGAGAAAATATAAAAATGCAGTAAGTGAAACAGGCAAAAAGGAATACAAACGTCTCAAAAATGAGATCGACAGGAAGTGCAAAATGGCTAAGCAGGGATGGCTAGAGGACAAATGTAAGGATGTAGAGGCCTATCTCACTAGGGGTAAGATAGATACCGCCTACAGGAAAATTAAAGAGACCTTTGGAGATAAGAGAACGACTTGTATGAATATCAAGAGCTCAGATGGAAACCCAGTTCTAAGCAAAGAAGGGAAAGCAGAAAGGTGGAAGGAGTATATAGAGGGTCTATACAAGGGCAATGTACTTGAGGACAATATTATGGAAATGGAAGAGGATGTAGATGAAGATGAAATGGGAGATATGATACTGCGTGAAGAGTTTGACAGAGCACTGAAAGACCTGAGTCGAAACAAGGCCCCCGGAGTAGACAATATTCCATTGGAACTACTGACGGCCGTGGGAGAGCCAGTCCTGACAAAACTCTACCATCTGGTGAGCAAGATGAATGAAACAGGCGAAATACCCTCAGTCTTCAAGAAGAATATAATAATTCCAATCCCAAAGAAAGCAGGTGTTGACAGATGAGAAAATTAGCGAACTATCAGCTTAATAAGTCACAGCTGCAAAATACTAACACGAATTCTTTACAGACGAATGGAAAAACTGGTAGAAGCCAACCTCGGGGAAGATCAGTTTGGATTCCGTAGAAACACTGGAACACGTGAGGCAATCCTGACCTTACGACTTATCTTAGAAGAAAGATTAAGGAAAGGCAAACCTACGTTTCTAGCATTTGTAGACTTAGAGAAAGCTTTTGACAATGTTGACTGGAATACTCTCTTTCAAATTCTAAAGGTGGCAGGGGTAAAATACAGGGAGCGAAAGGCTATTTACAATTTGTACAGAAACCAGATGGCAGTTATAAGAGTCGAGGGACATGAAAGGGAAGTAGTGGTTGGGAAGGGAGTAAGACAGGGTTGTAGCCTCTCCCCGATGTTGTTCAATCTGTATATTGAGCAAGCAGTAAAGGAAACAAAAGAAAAATTCAGAGTAGGTATTAAAATTCATGGAGAAGAAATAAAAACTTTGAGGTTCGCCGATGACATTGTAATTCTGTCAGAGACAGCAAAGGACTTGGAAGAGCAGTTGAATGGAATGGACAGTGTCTTGAAAGGAGGATATAAGATGAACATCAACAAAAGCAAAACAAGGATAATGGAATGTAGTCTAATTAAGTCGGGTGATGCCGAGGGAATTAGATTAGGAAATGAGGCACTTAAAGTAGTAAAGGAGTTTTGCTATTTAGGGAGCAAAATAACTGATGATGGTCGAAGTAGAGAGGATATAAAATGTAGGCTGGCAATGGCAAGGAAAGCGTTTCTGAAGAAGAGAAATTTGTTAACATCCAGTATTGATTTAAGTGTCAGGAAGTCATTTCTGAAAGTATTTGTATGGAGTGTAGCCATGTATGGAAGTGAAACATGGACGATAAATAGTTTGGACAAGAAGAGAATAGAAGCTTTCGAAATGTGGTGCTACAGAAGAATGCTGAAGATTAGATGGGTAGATCACATAACTAATGAGGAAGTATTGAATAGGATTGGGGAGAAGAGAAGTTTGTGGCACAACTTGACCAGAAGAAGGGTCGGTTGGTAGGACATGTTCTGAGGCATCAAGGGATCACCAATTTAGTATTGGAGGGCAGCGTGGAGGGTAAAAATCGTAGAGGGAGACCAAGAGGTGAATACACTAAGCAGATTCAGAAGGATGTAGGTTGCAGTAGGTACTGGGAGATGAAAAAGCTTGCACAGGATAGAGTAGCATGGAGAGCTGCATCAAACCAGTCTCAGGACTGAAGACCACAACAACAACAACGAATGTCATAATGCTGGATTTGGAATCTGTAACGTGGTAATGAAAAAATGAATGTTATGCTACTGTCATGATGTTTCTGTCAAGTGAGTTTATTGTTATTGATGATGTTTAGCCCTTAACTCACGAGGTGTGGTCTCTCAGACTGTGCCAGAATTTTCCACGTCACTCTCGTAGGTCAGTTATGGCGGAACGTTTTTATACACCACCTACACACTTTTAATCACCAACCTTACAAATTATTATTGTCAGTTGCATTATTGCTTTATTTCATTGTTGTTGACATGTGTTGTTGACATGTGATGGGGTCTCGTAGACCGCGCCTTGTGAACAATGCACACACTTTCGTCAGTTCAGTACAAAATGTATTAGCAAGTTTGTGCCAATTTTGCACACTCTAAGTTCGATGAAATTTTTAGTCAATGGATGGCGAATGATGTTAATCATATAGAACAAGAAGTACACAAAGAAGACAAAGATTTTTCAGTAGCCAGTGATCACAATTCTGCTAATGAACAAGAGGACCATTCATAGGAAGAACTTCAAGACAATGGTGATGAGGACCTCTTGTTTCTCCAACAAAATACTTAGTGTTAGTTAAATGTGTTCTGAATGGTGGTAAAAAAGATGTATATCTCAGTACTTAACATGAATTTTGCAGCTTTTCATTTTCTGGCTATTGAGTTCAGTTTTTACATGCAAGTTTAAACCCCAGAAATTAGTTGTATGTGAAAATTTGCTTCTACAGAGATACCATAATTTTACAGAACATAGAGACAGTTTGTTTTGTATACTACTGAGAAAGCATCACAAAAGTATTTGGTTTTTGCTTGATACAAAAATAAAATGTTTTTGGCCTTATTTAGTGCAATAAAATCATCAAGGAGTATTTAAACAACACTTATATAGTTATAAACATAAATTGAATTTTCAAATGATTTACAGTTTAAATCTTAGTTTAAAGACAGGGGTCTCAGAGACCACATGTCATAGTATACGTTACAGAAAAGTCACCTCATGAGTTAATGGTTAGTAGTGAATTGTAAAATGAGAATATTTTGTGAGAAGTGAGAATTAATGAAAATGTCTTATGGTTTATGATGCGAATAATTATAATAATGATGATTATGATGGTGTACTGTGGAGAACTATGTTGAGGAAGCAATGGACTAGAAAGTTTGTATTACATATGGTAGTAATTTACAACCAGGAAATCATGTAAAACATTATTGCTAAATATCTGTAGGTGGAGAAAGTAGTTAATGGAGGAATCTAAGGTAAGAGCCAAAGTAAATAAAATTTTAGCTGAGTTTTGAAAACATCAAAGTATAGAACCATATGGAATAATAATTTAACAGAGCTACTATATAAAAAAATAGTTACCAGCCATATTAAGTAAAGAATGACATTGGAGGAAAGTAGAAATCAAACATTGTAGGCAGATTGTAGTGTACAGTGAAATGATAAATAGAGGTGAAATCACTGCTACTTGAGATGTGGAAAATTTTCTACTATGTCCAAATTGACTATCTGATTTATTGTTTTTGCTTGTGTTTGTCATCTACTGTCTCAGTGTGTGTGTGTGTGTGTGTGTGTGTGTGTGTGTGTGTGTGTGTGTGTGCGTGTGTGTGTGTGTGTGTGTCACAGTTGTTAGATGGGTTACTGCTGCTACAATGGGCAGGTTGTCAAGATTTGAGTCAGTCTGAACATTGCGTTATAGTGGGGGCAAGAGCGATGGGACACGGCATCTCTGAGGTAGTGTTGAAGTGGGGATTTTCCCATGTGACCATTTCATGACTGTACCATGAATATCATGAACCTGGTAAAACATCAAATCACAGACATCGCTGCAGCTGGAAAAATATCCTGCAAGAACGGGACCAATGATGATTGAACAGAATCACTTAATGTGACAGAAGTTCAACCCTTCCACAGGTTGTTGCAGATTTCAATGCTAGGCCATTAACAAATGTTTTCAACAAAACTTCATTGTTAAGTGCTCTAGGAGCTGAAGGCCCACTCATGTACCCTTGATGACTGCATGACACAAAGCTTTATGCTTTGCCTGGGCCCGCCAGCACTAACACTGGACTGTTGATGACTGGAAACATATTGCTTTGTCAGATGAGTCTCATTTTAAATTGTATCAAGTGGATGGGTGAGTATGGGTATGTAAACAACCTCATGAATCCATGGGCCCTGCCTGTCAGCAGGGGATTGTTCAGGATGGTTCTAGAATGGTGAAGGGCAAGTGAAGTTGGAGTGATATGAGACCTTGATATGTCCAGATATGACACTGACAGGTGACACATATGCAAGCATCCTGTCTAATCGCCCGCATCCATCCATTCATGTACATCGTGCATTCTGACAGACTTGGGCAATTCCAGCAGAAAAATGTGACAGGTCACACATCCAGAAGTGCTATAGAGTGGTTCCAGGAACAGTCTTCTGAGATTAAACACCTCTGCTGCCCACCAAATTCCCCAGATGTGATGGATTTATGGACAGCCCTGCAGGATTCATGGTGTCCATTACCTCCAGCACTGCTTCAGACATTAGTCAGGTGTACCAGTTTTTTTTGTCTCTTCAGAGTGTGTGTGTGTGTGTGCGTGTGTGTGTGTGTGTGTGTGTGTGTGTGTGTGTGTGTGTGTGTGTGTGTGTGTCAGTCTAGTAATCTAACATAAATGAGCTTACATGTGTAAAAAAAATTAAATTTTTGACATAGATGAGTCAGAGGCATAATGGAGAGTGATGTTTTTCAGACATTTGTGAAGTTAATGACTAATGTATTTTTTCTTGGCTTATATCACATGTTGTAGTATTATGAATAGAATACAAGAATTACAATGCAGAGCAATTTTTCTCTTTGAGGCATATTGTTAGTATTATGAGGTTTTGTGAGCTATTATTTGATGCTGATGAGGTTTATGTTGAGAAGAAGTGCTGTGATATGTGAAGGTTTATTGTCTTATGAACTACAAAGAGTATGTGAAGGTTATGGGGTTTATAATGATGTTAGGGGAATGAAATATTATAGACTTAATCATGCTGTGTTTTGTAATGCATTGTGTTTCTGATGATGATGATATGCTGTAGGAAATTATGAGATATGAATATAAGGAAGTTAGGAAAAATGATGTTGAGCATTAGCCTTTGATTATATGATTGATGTTTATGAGAGCTTGAGCTGGGTCTCAATTGTTGAAAATTCCTGAATTTTATTTAACAACAGTATGATTCCATAGCACTGGCATGAGAAAGAGTTAGTACTGGTAGGAAATACCTTCCATACCATGCTGCTGACAAAGTATTAACACCTTATGAAGTCATTTCTATGTTAATTTTAGGTATGATATTTGTGTAAAAAATGAATATGGAAACTGAAAAATGATCATTAGAGCATCTCCTTCTGTTGTCTAGAATAATTTTTCATCCAATGAAACTTTTCATTTCTTGTGTTCTAGATTTGGGAATGTGTGTGGAAGGCAGCAAATCATTTCTCACAAAATCACTGAAATTTATCATTCTATATATAATTTACTTTTGTTTACTATGATTGATTTTTTATATTATTCTGTATGTCTTGAACTTTCACATTGTCCCACTGAATCAGAGTTATATGTAAATTTTTCAGTTTTTTGGATGTAGTCACAATAATAAATTGCGACAGCAGCCTTCCCCTTGTTAGCTCCTGGTACATTTATAATTTAGGTGTTTAAGTGAGTCTATATGTTTTGTGTCATTACATTCATGATGACCTGATCTGAATAGATATTGGTTAGCTTTTACTGCTCAGTCCATTTGTTTGAAGTTACTGAGTTTGCCTACACACAAACAATGTTTTTTTCAGCAATAGTGTTTTTATTATGCCTGTTTTCAACTAACGAGTAATATTAAAAAGTACATCCTTAATTTGAAGATCCACTTCATTGTCATTTTTACATTCACAAGATTGACTACTTTGTCCGAAAACAGATTTTTTAAACACGTATTGAAGGCAAACAAGTAGCCAAGTCAAATGGATGGATATAAGGAAAATAATGTACTCAACATTTATTGCAAGTTATGGTCAAAATATGTGACAAGGAGACAATAGGTTCACATAACAAGAAGTCTGTTACTACGTCGTACAACATTTCACTTTCAAAAAGAGTTGCACACGCCATCAGAAAAAGAAAAAACTGGGTTTCGAACAAAAGGTACAGTTGGTTCAAGGTTATGCCACAAAGTTGGCAACAACAGCAACAAATATTTGGAATCCTGCATGAGCACGATCAACCCCAAGGACTGTGGAAAGTTTTATATCAATCAGATGGGGAAAAAATTCACAAATCATTTTAGAGAATATGTCTAACTGAAACAAGAGTGCATTCGGTAAACATTTGGATAAAGAAAAGAATGTGGCAGGAAATATGCAGGAAAACAGCAATGTACTGATAAGGTCCCAAAATGACAAATGTTGAGTCTACTGTATGAAATGGAAACTTATGTGTATGTTGTTATTGTGGTCTTCAATCCAGAGGCTGGTTTTATGCAGCTCTCCATGCTACTCTATGCTGTGCAAGCTTCTTCATCTCCCAGTACCTACTGCAACGTACAACCTTCTGAATCTGCTTAGTGTACTCACCTCTTGGTCTCCCTCTACGATTTTTACCCCCCATACTGCCCTCCAATACTAAATTGGTGATCCCTTGATGCCTCAGAACATGTCCTGCCAACCTTCTTCTAGTCAAGTTGTGCCACAAATTCCTCTTCTCTCCAATTCTATCCAGTACCTCCTCATTAGTTTTGATCTACTCATCTAACCTTCAGCATTCTTCTGTAGCACCACATTTTGGAAGCTTCTATTCTCTTCTTCTCTAAACTATTTATCGTCCATGTTTCTCTTCCATACATGGCTACACTCCACACAAATGCTTTCAGAAACGACTTCCTGACACTTAAATCTATACTTCATGTCAACAAATTTCTCTTCTTTAGAAACACTTTCCTGCCATTGCCATTCTACACTTTATATCCTCTTTACTTCAACCATCATCAGTTATTTTGCTCCCCAAACAGCAAAACTCATCTACTACTTTAAGTGTCTCATTTCCTAATCTAATTCCCTCAGCATCACCCAATTTAATTCAATGTTCCATTATCCTTGTGTTGCTTTTGTAGATGTTCATCTTATTATACTCCTTTCAAGATACTGTCCATTCTGTTCAACTGCTCTTCCAGGTTGTTTGCTGTCTCTAACAGAATTACAAAGTCATCGGAAACCTCAAAGTTTTTTTTTTCTTCTCCATGGGTTTTAATTCCTACTCCAAATGTTTCTTTTGTTTCCTTTACTGCTTGCTCAATATACAGATTGAATAACATCGGGGATAGGCTACAACCCTAACTCACTCCCTTCCCAACCACTGCTTCCCTTTCATGCCCCTTGACTCTTATAACTGCCATCTGGTTTTGAAAGAGAGTATTTCAGTCAAAAGCTTTCTCTAAGTCTACAAATGCTAGAGACATAGGTTTGACTTTCCTTAATCTATCTTCTAAGATACGTCATGGGGTCAGTATTGCCTCACATATTTCAACAAACTAATCTTCCCCGAGCTCGGCTTCTACCAGTTTTTCCATTCATCTGTAAACAATTTGTGTTAGTATTTTGCAGCCATGACCTATTAAACTGATAGTTCGGTAATTTTCACATCCGTCAACACCTGCTTTCTTTGGGATTGGGATTACTATATTCTTCTTGAAGTCTGATGGTATTTTGTCTGTCTCATACATCTTCCTCACCAGATGATAAGAGTTTTGTCAGGGCAGGCTCTCCCAAGGCTATCAGTAGTTCAGTAGTTACATGTATAGAAATTGAAAACCAGGATAAGTGCTGAACAAACAGAGTGAGTTTAATCTGAATTCTTATTTATGATCTACAGAGAGCAGCAACCTGGCATTCAGCATGTTCAAAGGCCACCAGCAGCAAAGAGACTGGGCCTCCTTCTGTAAGCTCTGCCATAGGGAAACAACAACTTCTAAGAGAGAGGCCATTGTGCATGTTAGTTAGATTCCATTCCAAATGCATTATCGATTATTAAGATTTTAATTAAATAATCATTGTTTTGTTGATTATATTCTCCTATGGCTACGTTGAATTGATTTGTCATGCTAGAATGTTTCTATCAGCACATTTGATGTTACTGTTCCATCTTTTATTATGACTTTTACACAGTGATATGGTATTTACTCTGGCAGAGTAATGGCTTTCTAGTGTTACTCTTTCCCATTGTACATGGTTTTTAAGCATGGATTTTATTTCCACACATTGGATTTCAATGTATGTTTTATTGTCAGATGCTCATTTTGCCATAGGAAAGAATTTTAATTAACATTTATGTGTATTGCATTTTTTTTACCTCTGAATTTACCCTACTGTTCACTTATGTACACTAGCTTGGTGGTCTGTACTGTTCTATATGATGTCCCCAGGACATCACCAGCATTTACTTTGTACCTATGTGTACAGATATTGTTGATATTTATATATTTTGCATTGTAGGGTGGTGGGTAATTATCCTAATTGACCATTACTTTGTTATGTCATTGTAATAGACACTTAAATTGTCTGTGCATGCTTTACAACTACCTTTGCCATTTACAAGAGCCTAAAAACTGTTTTTTGCTGTCAGCCAGTAAGTGATAGAGAACATACTGACTGTAATTTCTAATCTGCAAATCTACATTACTCTTTGTGCTCACTGAAAGAAAGTGTTCCTACTTTCTGTTTACTTACTGAGATCAGGAACTATGACTATAATTTTTTTAAATTTTAATTTTAATTGTTTGATATATTCCATAAAAGACCACATGCACAAAATACTTTAACATTCCTAATGATAATAATAATACCCCTAAGGGGAAAACACTATTAACAGTTCAGGGGCAACCTCTATGGGAAGTTCCAAGTAAAATGGTCTGTTGCCCTGACTTCTAATCTCCAAAAGATAATTACTTGCCTTAAAAGTGGAAAATAATCTCACCACTTACTATGCAGTTTTGTCAACATTATGGGCGGCAGAATTTTGTGAAATCTGAGTCATCCAGGATGGTGTACAATCCTCATGAGTTCACTTCCTACTGTTACTGAAAATGCGTTCAACTCTGCCCATCTCTGATGTCATCCGAGGCCCAATGCATGCAGACATTTGACTAACACAAACAAATTACCATTTCAGAGTGAAGTGTCTTCTACCAGTACCTGTCTAGCTGTATTTATATATGGACACAGTGGACCACCAAATGAAACACTTGCTATCAGTGCCCTAGACAGAGGTAGCAGCACCTGATAGGACCCTTTCCCAGACCCATATTAATTAATAGGTCTGTCATTTAACAAATAACTGTCTTCTTAATTATTACATAAATAGAGTTATATTTGTTTTAGTTACTGAAAAAGTTTTAGCTTGACTGCATTTAAACTTTGCCAGACAGAATTTTTAGAATGTAACCAACAGTAGAAGATGATCTCTGATCTGCCTCATTGAGATTCCTTGTATTTATAGTTATTTATGATACATTTTTTTAAATATGGTGCAGATGCATCATTTTATTACTGTAATTGAGAGCTTTAATTGGAACTTTCTATTGCAAAAATTGATTTATAATGAATAAGGACATATGCATTCCAAATTTGGTTTTTAGTAAATAACTTGAAAACTAATGGAGGTAGCTTATTGATGTGGCTTAGTTACTGTTTTTATATGAATCTGCGGCTAAAGTATAAATTTTCATCTTTCTGAGTCTAACATTTAGCACCTTAAATTTTTGTCAAAAACAATGGCTTTGATCAAAATGTGCTGAGATTTGTAAATTTTAATAGTGATATACCTTTCCATATTCTGACCAATTTTAGCTGCCTAGTTTTATTAGTTAGTGACACTTTTTTTTCTTGCATTTGATATTTTGCATAACATATTCATTTGATCATTCTGAGACCTTCAGTGTTAACATTAAAATACTGAAGCAGACACTGACAAATGACAAATTCTGAAGGTGGCAGGGATAAAATACAGGGAGTGAAAGGCTATTTACAATTTGTACAGAAACCAGATGGCAGTTATAAGAGTCGAGGGGCATGAAAGGGAAGCAGTGGTTGGGAAGGGAGTGAGACAGGGTTGTAGCCTCACCCCAATGTTATTCAATCTGTAAATTGAGCAAGCAGTGAAGGAAACAAAAGGCAAATTCAGAGTAGGTATTAAAATCCATGGAGAAGAAATAAAAACTTTGAGGGTCGCCGATGACGTTGTAATTCTGTCAGAGACAGAAAAGGACCTGGAAGAGCAGCTGAACGGAATGGATAGTGTCTTGAAAGGAGGATATAAGATGAACATCAACAAAAGCAAAACGAGGATAATGGAATGTAGTCGAATTAAGTCGAGTGATGCTGAGGGAATTAGATTAAAAATGAGACACTTAAAGTATTAGATGCGTTTTGCTATTTGGGAGCACAATAACTGATGATGGTCGAAGTAGAGAGGATATAAAATGTAGACTGGCAATGGCAAGGAAAGTGTTTCTAAAGAAGAGAAATTTGTTAACATCATGTATAGATCTAAGTGTCAGGAAGTCATTTCTGAAAGTATTTGTATGGAGTGTAGCCATGTATGGAAGTGAAACATGGACGATAAATAATTTGGACAAGAAGAGAATAAAAGCTTTCGAAATGTGGTGCTACAGAAGAATGCTGAAGATTAGATGGGTAGATCACATAACTAATGAGGAGGTATTGAACTGGATTGGGGAGAAGAGGAGTTTGCGGCACAACGGGACTAGAAGAAAGGATCGGTTGGTAGGACACATTCTGAGGCATCAAGGGATCACCAATTTAGCATTGGAGGGCAGCGTGGAGGGTAAAAATCGTAGAGGGAGACCAAGAGTTGAATACACTAAGCAAATTCAGAAGGATGTAGGTTGCAGTAGGTACTGGGAGATGAAGAAGCTTGCACAGGATAGAGTAGCATGGAGAGCTGCAGCAAACCAGTCTCAGGACTGAAGACACACTGACAAAGTTTGTTAAAGTATTTTTAACTTTAATTTTACTCTTAGATTATTTTGTAATCCTTTGTATGTTAAGCACAGACACATTATGCTGATGTGACTCTGGTAGTAGTGAACTCAGCACTCTCTCTTGCCTCTGTACCTCAGATAATGTCACAGCAGTTGTTTTGTGTCATTATGTATTATTGGTATGCATGATTGTTAGTCATGTTATTGTTTTTTTATTTGTCACTCAAGTATTTCTAGGCATTTTATAGATTATCTTCATTTAATAGGACGAGTTTGCCATCCCACTGTTGTTGTGTTCATAACAGATCTGAAGACTGCAACAGCTGAAACTGCAAATTGTACAACTTACGTGATCAACACAAATCTTTACAAATAAATTGTATGTATGTTGCCACCTAAATTATTATCTGACTACATTAAGCTGTCATAAATGACACTCACTGAATACCTACAGAGGAGGCAGTTCAATGGGTTTATAAATTTGCAGATACACATTGGTGCCTATATTTGTGATGCTCTGTAGCAACATTAGATGAGCTTTCTGGACACTATTATATCCTCACTTCATTCTTACAGGTATCTTCTACAATATATTTTGTATGTGGGTTTGGAACATTTTGTACTTTCGAATTAGGTAACAATTGATTACTTTTGAAGTATTATGCAAGGCAGTTCATTACTCATACAAATTATCAGGTAAATAATTTTTTGCTCTTACATTTTTGCAATAGGGTGTATTTTTTTAAATTTATTGCATTTCACTTTTTATACTCACCATACTCAGTTTTACCCCAACCAGTAGCAATTGCCCTGCTATCTGAGAATTTATCATGTGTGTAGAGACAAGCAGGTCGTATAGGCCACGTGAAATTCACACGCTCACTAAGACGTAATAGAGCAATATCATTGTATTTGCTTGGTCCTTTGTATTCAGGATGGCGCACTAAATCTGCAATGTGATAATCCACAGGAAGTGCTCCATCATCATCACTTTTCAGATTATGCTCACCAAGACGAACTATTACTGCAGGATATCTGTAATTTGTTAAAGCACCTTTTTGTTAAGAAATAAGTAAAAATAATGTGTTTAAAGACAAGTTAGTAACATTTTCTATAACTGACATCAGTATGGTTCTCAGTTTGTATATGAAACGCTGCAAATAAAATGTTTCATTTTAGCAGCTCAGATGTAATGACTGTTAACAAAAATTAATGTGCCTTAAATAAAATTGTATCCTATTGATGGAAGATAACTCCCCTGCCTATGAAGATGTTGCTGTTACATACACTGTCTTCAGTGTTTGAAGATGTCTTACAAATTCTTGAATGTTGTTAGAAATAGAATTTCCAATAAACCATTTATTTGATTGGACTGTTGGCTGGTGATCATATTCATGCAAAATGTGCAGAAACTGCAGCAGAGCTGGTGTATAACCTGTCTGCTTTCACTGGCAGCCCCCCCCCCCCTCCCTCTGATGGGGAAACAGACCTGTAATAGGGGAGGAGTAGGATGTACTGGGTGAGTGAATCTTGCAGGTGTTGCACTTGGGTCCTTCATAAGGATATGGCCCATGAGGCAAGAGGTTAAGAGTGGATGTGGCTTAGAGATAGGGATAGACTAGGGTACTGTTTACATTGGGTGAGATGCAGACAACCACTTTAGGAGCATGGGAATGATAGTGAGTAGGATGTTCCTGGTTTCTTGTCATAGTTAAAACCCTGATGAAGGGCAAAGTTCAGTTGTTCCAGCCTGCAGTGGTACTGGGTTACGAGGGGTCCACTCCTTTACAGCTGTCTCTTTGGAGTTGTGGAAGGATTAGATGTGTGTGAGGGGATGGCATGGGAAAATTATTTGTGAACTAAGTTTGGGGGACAGTGCCAGTGAGAAGACCTTAGTAGCATATTCAGCATACTGGGAAAGGAAATTCTGGCCACTGAAGATACGACGTCCACAGGCGGTCGGAATATAGGGAAGTGATCTTTTGGTGTGGAATGGATAAAAGCTTTCAAAATCCAGGTACTGTTGTTGGTTAGTGGGCTTAATATGGACAGAAGTATGCATGGAGCCATCAGGATTGTGGAAGTCAGTGTCCAGGAAGGTGGTGCATTGAGCTGAGAAGGACCACGTGAAGTGAGTAGAAGAGAAGGTGTCAGGGCTGTGGAAGACTGAGGATAGGGGTGTGGAGTTGGAAGGTTGTTGGAGAGGTAATGTTTGATAGCACAAGGCTGTGGACATGAGGGATGTTTGTGTCTATGGAGATGGAATGAACGGTGACAAGTATGGACCCAGGTGGTAATGGAGTGGGAATTGTTGAGTGTCAGTGAAGGATGTGGTTCATATCTTTAACATGAGCAACTGGTTAGTGGTGTTCATTGACAGGAGCAAAATATATTTTAGTAGGAGCACAGTAAACAGCTGCAGTGGGGCATCATGGATTGTTGGATTCTACTGTTTGGTGAGCTGTTACCTTCAGTCTCAAAAAATTTACATTCTGCCAGGACTTTCCACACCACATTAATGAAATAAATGTTAAATTCTCCGAAGTACCTTGAGATCTACTGTAATTGTTTTGTGCATGTCTTTTCAAAATGCGATCTCAATGAACATCATGTGTGTAGTGCATGTATGGAAGAGGCACACAGGGGTGTGGATGGTGATGGTGATTGTAAGGTGAATTCCACTGTAGTGTTGATGCAGGTACATTCAGCAACAAATGCTCAGTAATATAGCTGATGGTGACTAATTTTGAACTTAATTCACAATTTAGTGCAATCTGTGTGCTACCCATCATTTATACACAGGTAAGTCATTACCTTTCTAATTTGATGTTTTGTGTCAATGGGATCAGTAATCAGTAACTGTATTTGGTGACATTTTGTTTAATTTTATTAAATTTACAAGTAACACTAATAGACAATATTCATGCGAACACTTTTATTTCGTTCCATTGTGCCTTTGACTAATATCTAAAACAGCAATAATGGTTAGCAGAATACAATCCTAGTTGTGCTGAGGTCTATACTTACTTTCCAATGTGTGTGCAGTGTGCAGCAGTAAGGACATAATATTCACTGATTAATGATCCCCCACAGTTCCATTCCAGATTACCATCAACTTGATAACCAATAGCAGCCTGTTAACATATATTGTTTATCACACATATGTAGCTAAGTAGTAGTAGAAGAGAAGTTTTAAAATGGTAGGGAAGATAGAAAATCTTGTCAGGTGAGAATAGGATAATATCAGCAACAGCAAAAGATAATGTAATAGGATTCATGAATAGGAAGGTAGGCAGGGAGTGAGTTACTATCAACAGTTCAGTTATAGGGTTGTTATCAGAATTGACACAAATGAACACCAACAACAATAGTTCTGGTGTACATACTGATGCTGCAAGCAGGAAACGAAGAAAGAGAAAATCTGTATATGGATACTGAACAGGTAATTCAGTGTGTAAAGGCAGATGAAAATCTAGTCGTCTTGGGGGATTGGAATGCAGTTGTAGAGGAAGGAGAAGAAAAAAGGATCATGGGAGAATATGGCCTTGGCAGTATAAATAAAAGGACAAAGACTCAATGCTGCCATATATTTCAGCTTTTAACAGCAAATACTGTCTTAAAAATTACAAGAGCAGAAGATACATTTTGAAAAGGCCAAAAGGTATGGGAAGATTTCAGAAGGGTTACGTCATAGTCAGGCAGAGATTTCAAAATGAGATATTGAATTTCAAGGTATACCCAAGAGCAAATATAAACTCAGATCACAATGCAGTAATGATGAAGAGGTAGACTTGAAAATCTCTGTGGCTGTAGATCCTGTCATGGTGAATAGCTCATTAGGTGCTTCAGTTGAAGAGGAGTGGATACCTATAAAAAGAGCTGTCGCTGAAGGTAAAAATAAAAACCTTGCTAGGGGGAAGTAATTGTGAAGAAACCAAAGGTAATGGAAGAAATACTGCAGTTGATCAACAAAAGAACAAAGTACAAAAATTTTCAGGGACTTTCATGAATACAGAAATAAAAGTTACTTTGGAATGAAATAAATAGGACGTACGTGGTCATAAGGCCAAATGGTTGAACAAAAAAATGTGAAAAATTGAACAAGAAATAATTGTTGGAAGGACTAACTCCATCTACAGGAGGCCAAAACAACCACTGGTGAAATTAAAAGCTAGCAAGCTGACATTAAGAATGCAATTAAAATTCAAGATGGGTGGAAAGGGTGTATTGAAGGCCTCTACAGGGGGGAGACTCGTCTGCTGAGGTGTTGGAAGAAGCAACAGGCATAGACAGCGAAGAGCTAGGGGACCCAGTATTAGAATCAGAACTGAAAAGAGCTTTGGAAGACTTAAGATCAGATAAGGCAGAAGGGATAGTTCAAATTCCACTGGAATTCCCAAAATCACTTGAGCAAGTGACAACAAAACCACTATGCATGTTAGAGTGTAGAATATGTGAGGTTGGTGGTATATTTTTGGAGAAACATTATCCACACAATTTTGAAGAAAGCAAGAGGTGACAAGTGTGAGAATTATCACACAATCAGCTTAACAGCTCATGTATCTGAGTTGCTGAAAAAAATAAAACTGAAAATCTGTTAGATGATTATTAGATTGAATTTGTGAAAGGTAAAACTTGAAGTGAAAGTACATCAATGTTAATATTCAGTAATGACATTGCAACCTCTGTGGAATTGAAGAATATTTACAGAAACTGTTGATTGGAATGAGCAGTCTAATTAGTAAAGAATATGGGCTGAAACAAATTGTGGAAAGACAAACATAATGATAAGTAGCAAAAATGAGAATAAAAACTGATGATCGTGATGCAGATGAAGTTAAGCAATTCTGGTGCATTGTAAGCAAAATAACTCATGACAGATGAAACAAGGGAGACATAAAAAACAGACTAGCAGAATGAAAAGAACCAGGCATAGAGATGTTAGGTAGTGAATCATGGACACAGGGAAAAATGGAACAGAAGAGAACTGAAGAATTTGAGATGTGGTGCAACAGAAGAATGTTAGCAAATAAGTAGACTAATAATATAAGGAATGAGGTGGTTTTCCACAGAACTGAATAAATGAATCTTTGAAATATATCAGGGAATAGCTTCCACATTACTAGAGGGAACCGTTGATGATAAAAAACTGTATAAGAAGTCAGAGACCAGAATACATTCAGTAAACAGTAGAGAAAGCACATTGCAAGTGCTATTCTAAAAGAATAAGTAAATGTTAGTATGGTGCCCATGTCCACAATGGTAGTGATGCTAGTGCAAAGTTACAATTAACAGATCATTGAGATTTTCTGATGTGCACCCACATCATTGAACTGTAGGTGAGTGGTTTCCTTTCCTATGTTCTGCTTGTGGTTTTCATCCTGGAATTCACATTACTGCAGTAACAACAAAAATGTACTTCACATAACGTCAGAAAACTTTATATCAACTAAAAACATCACTTAGAATATAAACAAAATAATAAGTAGGAAAAATGAACATTTAAATCTCTCTGTGTGAGCTCAGATCTCTCTTATTTTATCACAACAGTCATTTCTCCTTGAGTATGTGAAAGCCAACAAAATATTTCCACATTTGAAGGAGAAAGTTGGTGATTGAAATTTCATGAGAAGATCCCAGGGCAATAAGAAACACTGTTTTAATTATTGTCAGCCCAACGTGTATACTATTCTCTTCCTTTATTGCAATAATGCCTTTCTTTAAACTTCCTCAGTGCCCACCTTTAATGTCATCTCTGTAAGGATTCCACATTATGCAGCAAAACTCCAGGAGAAGATGGTGAGCATAATGCAGACAGTCTCTTTAGTAGATATTTTGCATCATCTAAGTATTCTGCCAACATAATACACTCTTTGGTTCTGAACTACATTTTCTATGTGAGCATTCCACCAGATTAGGCTGTTCGTGATTGTAACTCCAGCTATTTAGCGAATTGACAGGTTTCAAATTTGTGTGATTTACCATGTAACCAAAATTTAATGAATTTGCTTTTTTTTACTCATGTGGATGACCTCACAGTTTTTATTGCCACTTGTTGCACCTCACTTGTATCTTCTATGCATCATTTTGCAATTGGTTTTGATCTTCAGATGACTTTATTTGACTATAAGTGTTAGCATCATCAACAAATAATCTAAGGAAGTAGCTCACAGTGTCTCCTAAATGTTTATATAAATTAGGGACAGTAGAGGGCCTGTTACAGTTTCTTGTGGAACACCAGACATCATGCCTGATTTACACACTGACTTTCCATCAGTTACTACAAACTGTGACCTTTCTGGCTGGAAATCATGAATCCAGTTGCACAACTGTATCAACACTCTCTAAGCAAACAATATTATTAGAATCCACCCATAAGGAACTGTGTTTAAGGTCTTCTGGAAATCTAGGCATATGGACTTAGCTTAAGACCCACTGTTGGTATCATTCATTATTTCACGTGAACAAAGAGCGTTGTGTTTCATGAGAATAATATTTTCTGTGTCTGTGCTATGTACCAAATGCTCATTTTCTGCAATTAATTCATACTCTTTGAACAAACTATGTGTTCAAAGCAATTTTAGTGATGGGGGCCTGTGATTCAGCAGATTACTTTCTTTTCCTTCCTTAAGTATTGGTGTTAAACTTTCCAGTTCCTAAGTACAGATCTTTCAGGGAGTGAGCAGTTATATATGATAGCTATGGAAATACTGTGTTGACATACTCTGAAAGAAACCTAGTTGATATACAACATGGACTTGAAGACTTGCCGGTATTTAGAGATTTAAGTTGCTTAGCTACAATGAGGACATCGACTTCTAAGTTACTCATGTTGGCAGCTGTTCTTGATTATAATTCTGGAATATTTACTTTGTCTTCTTTGCTGAAGGAATTTTGGAAAGCCATGTTTAGTAACTCTACTTCATTAGCACTGTCACTGGTAACATTACCACTGCCATCACACAGAGAAGGTACTGACTGTGTTTGGCACTGGTTGCATTTCAGTTGACATATAATAGAAAACAAGAGAACAATATATGTTGAAACTGGTGATATGCAGTATATTTAGGAATTCATTGTGAAAGAAGAGTGCAATTTTGATTCTTCCCAGAATGAACCTTTCAGTCTGCAGTGAAGCGTGAGTTATTTAAAAACTTTCGTGACTGAGGAAAACTGTTCGTTAGACCAGAATTCAAACCTGGAACCTTGCTTTTCGTGTGCTATGCTCTTACCAACTAAGTGATACAGTCATGACATTATCAGCTTTAACAGCATTACTTCTTAGAAGGAGAGACAGCATTGGTCATGCTTCTTTGTTTTATTAATTTTATATATTTCTTATTTTGTTTTGTTAATAAAACAAAAAAATATGACCAATGCCGTCTCTCCTTCTAAGTATATCCATTATCTGGTCGTGGTGCACAGGACACTCCATGGAGTCGCCAATCAATAGCATTACTTCTTCCACTACAACTCTCATACTTACCAAACATCACAAACTGTACATTGACAATCAAAACTAGACACTCACAGCCTCAGGCTGTCACAAGATGCACATAAATACTCAGCAGGTAAGAGCACAGCATGGAAGAGACAAGGTCCCAGCCTGGCACACAATTTTAATTAGTCAGGAAAATATCAGTTTTTATTTTTGTTTATAAGATCAAATTTTGCTGCTCTTACTATTATTATGATACTGGAAAATGCTGTATGGAATATATATAATGAGATAATGTGAAGAGTCATGGTAACCATTTAGGATATAATTGAAAATTTGACAGGCAGATAAACATAACTGGAATTATGACTAAGTTTTCAAATGTTTCACTCCTGGGAGCTAGTACACTAGTACACATGTAAACCTTCCCCCCCCCCCCCCCAACACACACACAGAGACACAAAAAACAAGCATGTGGAAATGTGCACAACAGCATGTGACTACACTTTCCTGGCATTTGAAATATGTATGGGGGTATGTAATCTCCTTTACTGAAGTAGTTGATCGAAATCTCTGGTACATTTCATGATAGAAACTTATTTTATTTTTATTTACACATCAAGTCCCATAGGATCAAATTGAGGAGAAAATCTCCAAGGTCATGGAACATGTCAGTACGTGAAATTACACCATAAAAGTAATAATAGGTAAAAATAAAATGTTTACAAACCCAAAAAAGTCAATCCATAAGCTTAAGTAGACGCAATCAACAACACAACAAGAATCAGCTTACTTTTTCAAGGAACTCCTTGACAGAATAGAAGGAGTGACCCATGAGGAAACTCTTCAGTTTAAATTTGAAAACGTGGATTTCGTGTGGTAGCTTATTGAAAATGGATGCAGCACTATACTGCACACCTTACTGCACAAATCCAAATGCAGGTTTGACTTCTGCCAAGTATTAACTGAGTGAAAGTTGCTTATTCTTAGGAATAAGCTAATATTGTTAACAATAAATGACTATATATATATATTAGAGGGAAACATTCCACGTGGGAAAAATATATCTAAAAACAAAGATGATGAGACTTACCAAACAAAAGCACTGGCAGGTCGATTGACACACAAACAAACACAAACATACACACAAAATTCAAGCTTTCGCAACAAATGGTTGCTTCATCAGGAAAGAGGGAAGGAGAGGGAAAGACGAAAGGATGTGGGTTTTAAGGGAGAGGGTAAGGAGTCATTCCAATCCCGAGAGCAGAAAGACTTACCTTAGGGAGAAAAAAGGACAGGTATACACTTGCACACACACACATATCCATCCACACATACAGACACAAGCAGACATATTGGTCTTTAAATATGTCTGCTTGTGTCTGTATGTGTGGATGGATATGTGTGTGTGTGCGAGTGTATACCTGTCCTTTTTTCCCCCTAAGGTAAGTCTTTCCGCTCCCGGGATTGGAATGACTCCTTACCCTCTCCCTTAAAACCCACATCCTTTCGTCTTTCCCTCTCCTTCCCTCTTTCCTGAAGAAGCAACCACTGGTTGCGAAAGCTTGAATTTTGTGTGTATGTTTGTGTGTCTATCGACCTGCCAGCGCTTTTGTTTGGTAAGTCACATCATCTTTGTTTTTAGCTATATTTTTCCCACGTGGAATGTTTCCCTCTATATATATATATATATATATATCAATATAATGGAAGGAAACATTCCACGTGGGAAAAATTATATATAAATACAAAGATGAGGTGACTTACCGAACAAAAACGCTGGCAGGTCGATAGACACACAAACAAACACAAACATACACACAAAATTCAAGCTTTCGCAACAAATTGTTGCCTCATCAGGAAAGAGGGAAGGAGAGGGGAAGACGAAAGGAAGTGGGTTTTAAAGGAGAGGGTAAGGAGTCATTCCAATCCCGGGAGCGGAAAGACTTACCTTAGGGGGAAAAAAGGACAGGTATACACTCGCACACACGCACATATCCATCCACACATACAGACACAAGCAGACATAATATGTCTGCTTGTGTCTGTATGTGTGGATGGATATGTGCGTGTGTGCGAGTGTATACCTGTCCTTTTTTCCCCCTAAGGTAAGTCTTTCCGCTCCCGGGATTGGAATGACTCCTTACCCTCTCCTTTAAAACCCACTTCCTTTCGTCTTCCCCTCTCCTTCCCTCTTTCCTGATGAGGCAACAATTTGTTGCGAAAGCTTGAATTTTGTGTGTATGTTTGTGTTTGTTTGTGTGTCTATCGACCTGCCAGCGTTTTTGTTCGGTAAGTCACCTCATCTTTGTATTTATATATATATATATATATATATATATATATATATATATATATATATATATATATATATATATATATATATTGTTTATTTCGTGAACTGCCCTTTTCTGAGCCAAAAATATCCTTTTAGAATGGATGGGAAGAGTTACCTCAGAATATAATACCATAGGACATAAGTGAATAAAAATAAGCAAAGTAGACTAATTTTTGCGTTGAATGATCACTCACTTCAGATACCGTTCCAATAGTAAAAATGGCAGCATTACTTCTTTGAACCAGATCCTGCACATGGGCTTTCCATGACAGGTTACTATCTATCTGAACACCTAGAAATATGAACTGTTCAGTTTCATTAATAATACACCCATTCTGTGAAATTAAAATGTCAAGTTTTGTTGAAATGTGTGTTAGAAACTGTGAAAACTGAGTCTTACTGTGATTTAGCATTAGTTTATTTTCTATAATCCATGAACTTAGGTCATGTCTGCACTATTGGAAACTGAGCCAATGTTGTAAACAACATCCTATGTAAGGTAACAGGGGATAATATGGAACTCTTTCAAGTAATTTAAAATTAAAGCACGGCAGCAGAGATAATATGCTGGGCAAAATAGACCGGAAAATATTTGTTTGTGTTTTGATGGACGTTGTAGTTCCGTTGGATAGTGTTTTGGTTTTCTTTTAATTGCAACGAATTATATAAGTGTGGTGATAATTTGTAAAATTATATAATGTATTTAGATTTAAGTATTTAAATATTATAAAATACTGTAAACGAATTGTGGCCATGTTTAGCAATTATTTTGACTACTGTGGTGTCATGTGACCCGACTCAGGACTGTGGATGTGAGCGGGAAAATCGTGGTCTTTTGTCGTTGGCCGTTGTGGTGGCGAGTTGGGAGCAGCAAAGTGCCGCGAGTGCAAGCATGGACGCCAGGGTATGCGAAGGAACAAAGTGAAAGTGTGTGGGTGTGAGACAAACAGTGTACGAATTGCACCGATTATTATTTGTGAACTTAAAAATGCATGGCCACAACGTTAAAGTGTTTCTTTTGAATAAATAAGTTTCAATCTGAACGTGTATAGTTCAATTCACTGCTCTTCAAAAACCAGCCAATATCAGACTCAATAATAGGGGCGCAAATGCAACCATTTACTACCAACCCCCTTTACAGATGAGCCACGGGAAAAATAGGTAGTAAACGAGCCCGAGTTCAGTTGCAATTGGGGGCTCGTCCGGGATAGGACTTTCTTCCATATTCCATAGTATTTCGGAATCGAATGTCCGTCTGATGTTAGGCTTTTGAACAGTCAGTGTGGGGGCTCTGAGCTAAATTGGTGCATTAGCAGTACCAGAGTGTTTGTGCTGGACAAGATACGCGCTGCCCCGTGGTTACGCCGATATAAGCCACCACGATTGTGAAGCAGTCAGTTACACAGTCTGATGAGTCGACCACGTGTTGCCGCGGGTAAAAGCGCCGTGCTTGCCGTATTCACGTGTTGCCACGGGTAAAACAGTCGTCTGTGCCGCGATACGTGCTGCCGCGAGAAGGAACCGTCGTCCGTGCCATGTCCATGTGTTGCTACGGGTAAAGCAGTCAAAGCTGTATCCACTCGCTGCCGACGATCAACGCCGTCGTCCGTGCCACCGACCAACACGACTACATGCTGCCAGGGGCCGACGCAACGTGTTCTCGCTCCTGATTGAGTTTGCTGTGTGTCCACGCCGCCGATTAAGATTCATTGCATAGCTGTGCTGCGGAGCTCACTGCAGACGTCGCGTCACACGAGGATTTAAAAGATAAGTACAGCCAGCAGCTACATTGCAAAATTGTGTCCTTTCATTAGCCATGGCCGATGAGACGTGTGAATCTCAAAGTGAAGGCGATTCAGTGGCTGTTAGGAGTACCTGTAGTAGCCCTAGCATGCCAAAAGAAATAGGCTGGATACCAGGAAGTGACCTCAGCACATTTTTTGTAAAACTTACTAGTAAATTAGGAGAAATAGACTCGAAAATAGGGAATATAAAATCTGCAATAGTTGGAGAAATGGATTCAAAAATAGGGGATAGGGAATTAAGGCTTAGTGATAAAATAAAGACAGTGAGTGAAAAATTTGATCAGCTAGATCTCAAATTCACTCAAATTACAGATAAAGTTGAAAACACAGTTAAAATTGTTGAGGGAATTATTGAGAGAGTTGATGAGGTTGAAAGAGGCCTAGTAGCCAAGGTGGACACTGTGCAAAGTAATCTTGTGGGGCAGATTCAGATACAGGAACAGAAATGCACATTATTTCAAAGACAAACAGAGGCAGACATTGAATCCATTAAGATATAAGTGCTGGATTGCCATAAGGGAATTACTGACAATAAGAAGGAATTAGAAGGGGAAATAAATGTCTTGAGGGAAACAGTTAATACTGTGGCAGCAGGGAATGGAAATTTAATGTTGGGATATCCTCTGGGGCATGGATTTCAGTCAGAACATTTTTAATGGGGAGAATAAATACCATGCAGTTGACTTTCTAGCTGCGTGTAAGGATAACTTTGTGACAGGGATGAGTGAGCAGGCAAAAATTAAATATGTTAAGAGGCAGTTGGAAGGGGGACCTCAAACATGGGCAAACCAAAATGATGATAAATTTTGTGATTTTAAAACCTTCGAAAACCTGTTCTTGAACAAATACTGGGGCCAAGCAAAACAATTAAGATTGCAAAACGATTTTTTGAATGGATCCAGTTACAAGAGTGGAAAGGAAGGTATGAGAGAGTTCTGTGTTAGAGAACTGAATAAATTAAATCATCTGGATAGGCCACTGGGCGTATTAACAGAAATATCTACACTAAAGAGAAGATTACCAGAGCATTTGCAATGGGATTTGATTCACAGTGCAACAGATTCAGTGGAAGAATTTCTTAATTTTGTGGATAATATGGACAGGGCATTGTGTTACAGACCTAAATACATGGAACATAGGGAGAGTGGAAGGTATCATGAAAGGGGAAACAGTATTAATTATGAATACAGTAATAACCATAACAGGTGGAGAGAAGATAGAAGTGATCAGAATAATCAGGATAGAGATTGGAGAAGCAAGCCACAAAGGTATAACAGAAATTTTGGAGGGAGAAGAGACAATTTTGATCAGATGAGGAGTGATAGAGAAGGTATGAGAGTAGGAATGCCAGTTGCAAATGGACAGGGTAGGCAATAAAAAAACTAATTGATGCCTCACTTAAGGTCTGCAGGGGGGCTGGTAATTATGTGAACAGGGCCGGACAAGGACATGATGGGATGAGTAATAAAGTCAGCAAGGAAAATAGGGAAATTGGGATATGTCATATGGATGCTGTCTTAGGAAATGAAAATCTATGGGTGGGTTTTAACAATTATAGAAATACAGATAAAAGGTATAAGAGGAAAAAAGGGAACAAGGCTAATATCAGCAATGAACAGTGGGAGTTTTACATTGATGACATGTTTAAAAGGGAAGAGAAATTACAAGCAGAGGAGGACAATATTGGTTTGTGTGCAGCAAAATTCATTGAAAGATCAGAGACAGAGGTAGTTTCATCAAAAGGGGGAACAGAAGTGGATATGGAATTAAGGGGCAATGTTCCCAGTAACAATGGGTGTGATGAATGGGTAGAGATGTCTATTGGAAATAGTATGGAGAATTGTGTAAAAGGTGAGGCGAGGGTTATTCAGTGTGATGTAAAGGCTAATATGAGTGGTGTATTTGACAATGTGGAAAATGCTGGTAAATCACCTACTGATAAGGTTACTGTGCTTGTGGGTGCAGGTGTTAACTGTGGTAGTGATAATGACTTCAGTGTGGATAAGGAAATGTGTAATGATATGGAGAATGTTGCTGTAGGTTGCCCAGAAGATAAAATTGAAACCTATGTTTTCTTAACTGATGATGCAAGCCTCAAAGATGTTAATTGTGGATGGTTAGGAAAGGAGGAGGCTGATTATGATTTGAGTGATTGGGTGTCCTATGCAAAATTACATAAAGCTTTGATGCCTGAAGAATGGGGTAAAATAAAATTTAAAATTGTCAAAAAATTGGAAGAATTAAGTGAAGAAGAGAATGTTGAGTTTGCTATTAAGGATCTGTTTGAATGGGAAATCTGATGTATGTTTTGGAGAAAGACCTAAAGATATTTGCATTATGCAAGAGGAAAGCAGGAGTGAAGTAGAAAGAGATTTATTACAGGAATCAGGGCTGAACAGAGTAGAAACAGAGGTGATACAGCCAATAATTGATATCAGTGTGGGAGGAGTTGCAGATATAGCATTATTAGACTCTGGCTCAAGTTTATCTGCAATCTCTGAATCTTTCTGGCAGCAAATTAAAGGTTTAGGATTAATAGAATTACCAGTTACAGGAGTCAAAATTAAGACAGCAACTGGTACATGTAGCAAGCCCATCAGCAGGGAAGTATTACTGGAATTTAATAGTAATGAGTATTGTTTTGATATTAGTTGCTTTGTGGTGAAGGGTTTGGCATTGAATGTAATTTTGGGTATGGACTTCTTGTACAAGTATGACTGTAGCATTTTTGTAAAGGACAGAGTGGTAGAATTTGATGCTGGTGGAAATAGACGAAGGATAAAATTTAAAGGGGAATTAAAAGGAGGTGAGACAATTACTCATTTACAAAGGATAGAAGAGGTACGTGATGAGATCTGCACTGAACAGCAGATACATGACAAAGTAAATGAAATGGGACATTTAAATGAGGAACAAAAGGTGTAGCTTACAGGTTTATTGTGTAAGCATAAGCATGTGTTCTCTGACAGACCTGGAAAAGTCGTAGATTTCAGTTATGTTTTGAGGGTATTGCCACATGAAGTGATAAGGGCCAAACCTTATCCTATAGCAATAGCTAATAGAGAGGCTGTAAGGGCAAGGATACAGATGATGTTGAAGTGGGGCATACTGGAAATGGGGAGGAGTGAGTATTGTAATCCAATAGTAGTGGTGAAAAAGAGGGATGGTTCTATAAGAATAGTACTGGATGTAAGAAAGCTAAATAAAATAATAGTCAAAGAAAATGATCAGCCAGAGAACATGGATGAGCTGTTGCAAAAATTTTATAATGTTAAAGTTCTGTCAAGTGTTGATTTGACTTCAGGGTTCTGGCAGGTGCAATTGGCTGAAGACAGCAGAAAGTACACTGCTTTCTTATTTGAGGGCAGGACTTATATGTTTACAGTTGTGCCATTTGGTTTATCAATATCTGAAGCAGTTTTTGTAAGGGCTTTAAGTCATGTGTTGGGTGATGAACTAATGAGAAAATTGACCGTGTACGTAGATGACATTTTGATTACGAGTAGCAATTGGTGAGAGCACTGTCAGCTGTTGGAGGATGTATTCAAGGCTATATCTAAAGGGGGGATGACCCTTAAGTTAAGTAAGTGTGAATTTTTTCAAGCAACATTACTATTTCTCGGTCATCAGTTAACTCCTGATGGCATTCTGCCCAATAAAGAGAAAATCAAGGCTATTGTTGACTGCAAGGTGCCAACGAACAGGAAACAATTGAAATCATTTATAGGACTATGTTCATTCTATAGGAAGTACATAAGTGATTATAGCCTGAATTCACCTAACTTATGTAGACTATTAAAGAAAAGTGTAACCTGGTGCTGGACATCTGACTGTGACCGGGAATTTAAAGCCATCAAGAATAGCTTTAAAAACAGCAAAATTTTGTTCTATCCAGATTTTGTCCTTGCCTTTCTGTATTGGGGCAGACAGCTCAGATTATGGGATAGGGGCAGTGCTATTTCAGGAGAGGGTAGTAGATTGGAAGACCGAGCACAGGGCAATTGCTTTTGCAAGCAGAATGCTATCCAAACATGAATTGATGTATGGTATCTCAGAGAAGGAACTTTTAGCCATAGTTTTTGGATTTCAGAAGTTCAGGATATATGTGGAAGGTAGGAAAGTGATTGTTGACACAAACCATAAGGCTCTGAGCTATTTGCAAGAATGTAAGCTGTTAAATAATAGACTCATGAGATGGGCCATGTTTTTGCAGCAGTTTAACTATGAGATAAGATATATTAAGGGCACAGACAACAATGTGGCTGATGCCTTATCAAGATTACCTTTCATTGGAGAAGAACATGAAAGTGAATGGAGACGAGAAAGAACTACAGATATTGTATATGAAAGGAGTGGGTGGAGAGAAGGAAATCAGATCCATCTGTAAGGACATGAGGAGACTTCAGAATGGGGACCAAACCTTGAAGTTTATCAAAACAAACTTTGGAAGTAAAGAACATGAAAAAATAGCTAAATATTATAGAATTTATAAAGGTATTTTATTTAGACGAAGAAATTTGGACAAAGAGGAGTGGAAGGTATGTTTTCCAGATGAGCATGTGGAAAAATTAATAAATTACATCCACCTTAGCCATGGGCATTATGGGGCTCAAAAATGTTTGGAAATACTGCAGGACTATGTTAGTTTTAACAATATGGCCAGGAGAGTAAAGAGACAGTTGGCTCCTTGTGACAAATGTCAAAAAGTGAAGTATAATACTATTGCAGTACAAGGAGAGATGCAGAATATTGTTCCTAAAAGAAATGGTGAACTGCTGGCTATTGATTTATTTGGGAGGCTGCCAACAGGTCGAGGGGGTGTAAAGTATGTTCTTTTAGCTGTTGATGTATTCTCAAAGTTTGTAAGGCTGTATCCACTGAAAATGGCCACTAGCCAGAATATAATTAACAAGCTAGAGAAAGATTACTTTGTGAATGTTATAAAACCAGAGAATGTTCTGTCTGATAATGGAGCACAATTTGTATCTAGTGTGTGGGGGAAGTTTATGCAAAGATCTGGGATGAAGCATATAAGGATTTCAGTGTATCACCCTGCGGGAAACCCTGCTGAGAGGTATATGAGGGAGCTGGGTAGGCTATGTAGGACATATTGCAGTAAAAAGCATAGTACTTGGGCAGAATATATAACTGTGTTTGAGGATCTTATGAACACAGTGAAGAGTTGTGCAACAGGATTCTCACCCTATGAGCTCATGAAAGATATCAAGCCTGACAATCTAATAGCAGAACACATAGATTTTCCTCCATCTCAAGACTTGACAAGTCAAGAGAAGATGCAGGTGGCCAGACAGCATATGTTAAAGAAAGGACATGAGAGACAGAGGAGGCATGGAGAAAGGTATAAGACAACAAAGTTCAAGGAGGGAGATAAGGTGCTGGTGAGGAACAAGAAAAAATCCAGTGACATTGATGGCGAAATCAAAAAGTTATTTGAATTATACCATGGACCCTTTGAGATAACGGGTTGTCCACACCCTAATGCATGTAGGTTGGTATATCCAGTGTCCAAAAAGCCATTTGGACTGAGAAATGTAATGGAGTTGAAAAAATATGTGGTAAAAGAATAAAGGTTAAGGAAGTGAGATTCCCATGTACACTATTGTCAAGTTAAAAAAAAAAAAAAAAAAAAAAAGAACATTTGAAGGGTGAAATAGAATATATTTAACTATGCCACGTTTGTGTTTGATTTGTGTGCATGTTTGTCATTTGTACAAACCTCAATAAGAACTGATCAGTGAAAACAGGATGTTCCAGGGAGGATTTGGATAGCCTGATTCCTGGGAAATGTGGGTCTGCATGTCTAGGCAAGATTTATGAGGATTTGATTAAATTTTGATAGGATGGCTTGGCTAATGAGAGGAAGCACAGTGCTGTTGGCTGACAAGTTTGGAAAGACTGTATTCCAATGCATAAACCTGTGAACACAAGGATCTGGTTACAACAACTTCGTGCAACTTACAGAAACAACTGTGTAAAAAGTGGAAGTGTTAATGTGCAGTGGTGGGCAACCTACATGTAGACTAACATGGGCATTTATTTTGCCTGCCCAGTCACTCAATAGGATACTATCTAACTGTATATTTGATTTGATACATTGTTGGATTATGTATGTATGTTTCCTAATGACAGTACATACACTGATTAACTCACCACTATAACACTGTTCTACGTGTTTTGGTGCCATTATAGTTATAATTAAAATGCTTAATATATAAAGTAATATGGGTTCACTCCATTTGGTGCTACTTCATGTTGCCGTTACTAAAGTAATGTCTTCATGAAGTGGGGGTATGTAAGGTAACAGGGGATAATATGGAACTCTTTCAAGTAATTTAAAATTTAAAGCACGGCAGCAGAGATAATATGCTGGGCAAAATAGACCGGAAAATATTTGTTTGTGTTTTGATGGACGTTGTAGTTCCGTTGGATAGTGTTTTGGTTTTCTTTTAATTGCAACGAATTATATAAGTGTGGCGATAATTTGTAAAATTATATAATGTATTTAGATTTAAGTATTTAAATATTATAAAATACTGTAAACGAATTGTGGCCATGTTTAGCAATTATTTTGACTACTGTGGTGTCATGTGACCCGACTCAGGACTGTGGATGTGAGCGGGAAAATCGTGGTCTTTTGTCGTTGGCCGTTGTGGTGGCAAGTTGGGAGCGGCAAAGTGCCGCGAGTGCAAGCATGGACACCAGGGTATGCAAAGGAACAAAGTGAAAGTGTGTGGGTGTGAGACAAACAGTGTACGAATTGCACCGATTATTATTTGTGAACTTAAAAATGCATGGCCACAACGTTAAAGTGTTTCTTTTGAATAAATAAGTTTCAATCTGAACGTGTATAGTTCAATTCACTGCTCTTCAAAAGCCAGCCAATATCAGACTCAATAATAGGGGCGCAAATGCAACCGTTTACTACCAACCCCCTTTACAGATGAGCCACGTGAAAAATAGGTAGTAAACGAGCCCAAGTTCAGTTGCAAGGTTACTATCTATCTGAACACCTAGAAATATGAACTGTTCAGTTTCATTAATAATACACCCATTCTGTGAAATTAAAATGTCAAGTTTTGTTGAAATGTGTGTTAGAAACTGTGAAAACTGAGTCTTACTGTGATTTAGCATTAGTTTATTTTCTATAATCCATGAACTTAGGTCATGTCTGCACTATTGGAAACTGAGCCAATGTTATAAACAACATCCTTTACTACCAAGCTAGTGTCATCAGCAAACAGCAATATTTTAAGTTACCCGTAATAGTAGAGGGCATATCATTTATATGAATAAGGGAAAGGAGTGGCCCCAACCCTGATCCCTGGGGCACCCCCCCCCCCCTCCCTCAAGTTGATCGTACCCCACTCAGACCCCATATCACAGCCATTCTCAACACTGTGAACAATGACCTTTTCCTGTGTGTTGCTAAAGTAAGAGGTGAACCAATTGTCAGCTATGCCCCATATTCCGTAATGGTTCAACTTTTGGAGCAATATCTTGTGATCAAAACAATTAAACACCTTAGTTAAATAAAAAAGTATGCCTAGCATTTGAAACCTTTTGTTTAACCAAATCAGTACCTCGCAGAGAAAAGAAAATATAGCATTTTAAATGATCAGTATCTGTACATACACAGTCTTTTCAGTAACTTTAGCAAACACTGATGGCGTAGAAATAGTTCTAAAATTGTCTACATCATCCCTTTCTCCCTTTTTATAAAGAGGCTTTACTACTGACTACTTTAATTGTTCAGAAAACTGACCATTACTAAGGGAAAAATTACTAATAAGGCTAAGTACATGGCTAACATGTGCAACATAGTACTTTAATGTTCTGCTAGGTACTCCATCATATCCATGAGATATCCATCTTCAGTGATTTAATTATTGACTCAATCTCCCCCTTGTCTGTATCACAGAGGAGTATTTCAGACATCAATCTCGGAAAGGTATTTGCCAAGAAAGTTAAATAATTCCCTGTAGGAACTAAATTTATATTTAATTCACCAGCAATGCTCAGAACATGATTGTTAAATACTGTACATATATGCGATTTATCAATAACAGAAATATTTTTACTGCAAACTGACTTTATATGGTTGATCTTGTGCTGCTGACTAGACACTTCATTCACAACTGACCATATGGTTTTAATTTTATCCTGTGAATTAGCTATTCTATTTGCATACCACAATCAAAAAAATCACACAGTCTTTGAAAAATAAACATTCTGCTGGTATCGACGATATTTCAAGCAAGCTGTTGAAGGCTTACTGTAGTGAAGTGACCGAAGTTTTGTCTCACATCTGCAACACATCCATGCAACAAGGAGTGTTTCCAGACAGAATGAAATACTCTGTTGTCAGGCCCCTGTACAAAGTAGGGGATGCTACAAATGTGTCAAACTATCGCCCTATCTCTCTATTAACAACATTTTCAAAAGTCCTAGAAAAAGCTCTGTACAACAGGATTGTGGCACACCTTGGTGACCTGAACATCATTAACAGTCAGCAGTTTGGTTTTCAAAAGGGAGTTTCAATAGATAACGCAATTTTCTCATTCACAAATGATGTTCTAGAGTCTATAAACAGCAAGAGGCTGCCAATTGGTGTCTTATGCGACCTATCAAAGGCGTTCGACTGTGTAGATCACCAGATACTCTTCAAGAAGGCCTGTCATTATGGAATTACAGGACCTGTAGGGAACTGGTTAAAATCGTACCTCGAAAATAGGAAGCAGAAGATTATTCTAGATGTTTCAGATAGTGTATCACAATATATAGTGGACTCTGAGTGGGGAATTGTGCAGCATGGAGTGCCACAGGGATCAGTGCTTGGGCCCTTGCTGTTCCTCATATATGTTAATGACCTGCCTTTATCCATCAATAAGCAGTGTAAATTTACAATGTTTGCTGATGATACGAGCATTGTGGTGGATAATGTGTCAACTACTGACTTAGAATCCGAGGTCAATGATATCCTTAAAGAAGTTCTGGGTTGGTTTAGTATTAACTCGCTTTCAATAAACCAGAAATAAATCAATTTTATCCAGTTCCAGACAACCCACAAAAACCCAAAAGAAATAGTTATCACGCAGAATGATCAGATGATAAAGCAAGTGTACTTATCAAAATTCCTAGGCGTATACGTGGACAGTAAGCTGAACTGGGGACATCACGTTCTACAAACACTAAAACGGCTGACGTCGGCAACATTTGCTTTACGAATTTTGTCACGCTTCAATGACATTACCATCTCAAAGTCAGCTTACTTTGGCTATTTTCATTCAGTCATGTGTTATGGCATCATCTTCTGAGGCAATACACCTGCCGCAAAGAAAATCCTCACAGCACAAAAAAGAGCAATAAGAATCATTTGTGGTGTACCCCCACGAACCTCATGTCGAAATCTTTTTAAACGACTTGAAATACTGACAGCAACATCTCAGTACATATATTCACTGATGTGCTTCATAATAAATAACCCCGCTCTGTATGAAACGAATTGCCTACATCATGAACATAACACCAGAAGAAAAGAGGATTTCCACTGTGAGTTAAAGAACTTGACACTTATTCAGAAAGGGGTAAAGTACGCTGGAACGAAAATTTTCAATTCCCTACCCAACAGCATCAAAAGTATAAGGAGTAGTACATCAGTATTTAAACGTAGATTGAAAAATTATTTACTTGAGACCTCACTTTATTCACTAGAGGAATTCTTTCAGAGAAATAAGTAAAACCCAGACTGGATAGATGGTTTTAAATTTTTTGACACTGTTTACTGTTAAACTAATGTAATAATGCCCTAATGTAAAAATTCCTGTTTTTCTCATTTCCATTATTGGGTCACTTTTAAACCCAAAGTGGGAAGTTTTGATTACTGTTCAAGGTTAAAATAGATGCAATAATGCCCTAAATATGAAACTGCTATCTTCACACTTATGTTGACTAGTTTTTAAGCTAATAAGTGTGACTTTTGTGCACTGTTATTAATACTATAACAATGTCTTTATTCTATGTATTTTATTATGTACATTGACACGTTCCACATCTGAGTGACTTGCTCACATGTACAGATCTATGGAACAAGTATATAATTAAATAAATAATAAATAAACTCTTTGGCCTCCTAATAACATTTTTAAGCACCTTACAATACTGTTTGTAATGGGCTACTGTAGCTTCATTGTGACTACTTCTCACATTTTGATATAATTCCCACTTTGTTCTACATGACATCCTTCTCCCACTAGTCAGCCACCTGGGCTGCCTATCACTGTTAGTACCCCATTCAGAATGTTTTAATGGAAAGTAACTCTCAAAGACTATGAGAAATGTGTTAAGGAAAGCATTATATTTGTCATCTATGTTATTGGCACTATAAACATGCTGCCATTCTTTTTCCTTGACAAGGTTTAAAAAAACTCTCTATTGCTGTTGGATTAGCTTTCCAACATAGTTTCTAATTATATATAACATTTGTTTGAGTACAAAAGCCTTTTATTGTTAAATTTTGTGCATCATGGTCTGAAAGGCCATTCACTGTTTTACTAACAGAATGCCGATCTAGTAATGAAGAATGAATAAAAATATTGTCTATGGTTGTGATACTGTTCCCCTGCACCCTAGTTGAAAAATATAAACAATCTGCATCAGATCAAATGAATTTAGGAAATCTACCAACATCCTTTTTCTTGCACCATCATACACAAAATTTATATTTAATTCACCGCATATAACTGATATCGGGTACTTCCTTCAACGTGAATCAGGAGCCCTCTCTAGCTTGAGCAGAAATGCTCTGAAGTTGGAGTCAGGGGACATGTAAACAACAACAATTAGAAGTTTACATTCACTAAATTCAGTTGCCCCTGCACAACATTTAAATATCTGTTCAGTGCAGTGATGTGACAGATCTATGGACTCAAATGAAATACTGTTTTTTACGTACATAACCACTCCCCCACCCCCACTCCATGAAAAACAGCCAGCTAATTAGTACCCATGTCAAGGAAGCTTCTGAATTGTCAAATTATTTAAGTGGTGTTCTGACATACCAATAATTTCAGAGTCAACATCTATAAGCAGTTCACTAACTTTATCTCTAATACCTTTTATATTTTGATGAACTATGCTAACTCCTTCTCTACTTGGGAACATGATATCCTCTGAAGGTGAGTCCTTAGTTAGAGGGACTTCCTTTAAGCAGGTATACCTATCAGCTGGCTTCAATTTAAAAATGGTGTACCTCTAATGTCAACTACTACAGGAATTTTTCCATGAGTGATCCCACCACCACCCATTACAAATATCAGCTGGCTTCAATTTAAAAATGGTGTACATCTAATGCCAACTACTACAGGATTTCCTCCATGCGTGATCCCACCACCACCCATTACAGTCACCTAAAAGCTTTGCCACCCTCCCCTTCCCATACTTATTGAGGTGCAGGCCACACCTAGTAAAACTTGATCTACTGATAGACTCAAGTGGCACTATTGAAATGTGACCCATGCCCTCTGCCATCAGTGACCCCTCCAGCCCCATGATAACGTGCCTAACAGCCCCATTAAGATGATTCCAATCATGATGCTGAAACAACTGCATAAAATGCACATTAGTGCCACCAGTTTGAGTAGCTATCTTTACAGGTGGGCACCTACAATATATTCTCCGTTCCTATCAAGACTGTTCCCGGCTCCACCCACTATCACTACCTGATCCTCCTTTGTAAAATTCCTACATAACTCCCCTGTGCTGTCAGTCACCTGAACCAACGCTGCACTAGGCTTCAAAATGCTGGTGACCTGGTACTCACTCCCCAACACCTCCTGCAACTGCAGAAGAAGAAGAAGAAGAAGAAGAAGAGAGACAGAGAGAGAAAGCGTCTTAGGAGAGACAAAAAACACACATTTAGAGAAAATTGTCCAATTTTTAGAAGTAGAACATAGCTTACTACAAATTTAAATACACATAAATAGCATTGTCATTCCAGCTTCACTACAGGATGCATATTGCCTGCATCATCTCGTGATGAGTTTGTTAAGGTAAGGGACAATGCCCATCTCTTTTTTATTGCCCTGAAATTATTTAATGGAGTGCAAAAAAACTCATCTTCCTTTGTCCTGATGCCAACGCTAGAGAATAAGAACCAGATCTTGTATTCAGTGCATGATACAACCTCCTCCAAAATTTTCAGAATGTTGCCGGGAATATGACAAATGACTATAGGAGTGGTTGCAGCTCTGTTGCAGAAAATACATATTTATTACTGCTAATGGCTGCAGAAAACTTCGGATGTAAGGGCAGGTTATTGTAGGATAGTGACTTCCTAACAGTATCTTCAGATCATATGAACTCCCTGTAAAAGTTGTTGTAGCTTTAGCTGTACAATAAAAGACATTTTTAAACTCAAACTGAGTGTAATTTCACAAATTCATAGCTCTATTACATATGACAACAAATGCTCAAGCGGAGCCTTCCACATAGGTCATTGAAAATACTCTTCTTGCAGTATCTGAACACGATGATTGTTACAAATCAATTTAAATACTTTTATGAACATTGTATAAATGTCCTTAATACTATAGTGACACAGTCACTACCTCAGTGGTTCCTTGGGTGCAATACAGGAGAGTCCATCTTTTATACATATGGTAATTATAGAAAAACTGCACGCATAAATGTCAGAGTTTAACACTGTGTTGACTTTAGAAACAAAGCACAAGCTCAGATTAGGGTAGAATGTGGAAAGGAATGAAACATGGCATTTTTCAAGGAGCCAACCTGTCATTTGACTCAAGAGGCTTAGAACACCACAGGAAAGTCTGACGGGATGGGTGAATGGGACTTTTAAATGCAACAGATCTATTAAAGAGATTGCCTACACTATGGTTATCTATTCTCTTCTGGAGTACTGTCATTCAGTTAGGATCCTTACCAGGCAGGGTTAATGGGGTACTCAAGAAAGGAATACCTTGAGAAGGTCCATAGAAGGGCAGCACATTTTGTATTATTGAGTAATAAGGGAGAGAGTGTCATAGATACGATACAGGATTTGGGGTGGACATCATTAAAACAAAAGGATTTTCCCGTTCTGGTGGAATCTTCTCACTAAATTTCAGTCCCAACTTCCTCCTCTGAATGCAAAATATTTGGTTGATGCCAGCTTACATAGGGAGAAATGATCATCTGCATAAACAGCTACGATCAGCATAAACAGCTATTGGTTAAGAATTTTCAACAGTCAGCAGATATTTCAACTAACCAATTTTAACTCAGTCAATGTGAAATATCAGCTATCTTTATTGCATCAAAATACAACCTGTGCACAAAAATAAACTCCCCTACACACATAACAAAAACTAGTGCTACACTTATTGATCAGATCTTTGTAAACACTGACATGCACACCTCAGAAAACTTTAATACTGGCTACAGTGACCACAACGCACAGCTACTTGCCGTATGTGGAAGTGTAGATCTGTCTAGGTATGGAAGTGTTATCTACAAGAGAAAATTCAGTGTGCAAAATATTGAGCACTTCAAACATATGCTAAGTACCCACCCATGGAATAAAATCTACAACAGTTACAACACAGATGAAAAGCTGGATAATTTCTTGAATAATATTAAGGAATTTCCTCTTTGGTGGCTGTGTGTTAAGAGGTCAATATTAAAATCGCCACACAGAACTATAGTTTTGCAAGTATTTTTAAGTTTCCCTAGTGCAAGGTCAAGTTTTTTAAAGAAAATGTTTACATTGCTGTTGGGTGATCTGTAAACACACATTATTATAGTTTTTCCTGATGTTATTTCAATAGCTGAGGCTTCAAAGTGCTTTTTGCTTCCTAAGTGATTTACATAGTCTATTATCTTATAGTCTATGTTTTCTTTCACATAAATGCAGCTTCCTCCAAGATTTCATATTTATCTGCAAAAGTAGTTTGCCAGAGTGAAACCATTTATGTTTGAATACTGTAAATGGTCCTTCTCTAGCCAGTACTCACAAAAACATAAAACTGATACCTTCTTCCACTCATTCCTAAGAAGCACATTTATTTCATCAAGTTTGTTTGGTAGGGACTGTACGTTTTGGTGAATGACTTTTAAAGTATATGTATAAGTTTGTTCTGTAACACATTCCCCTGTGGCACCTCAGCTACTCTAAAAAACGCCCACTTGTCCCTTTGTGTGTGTTTCTTCCCAGCCGTTTATTTAATGTGTTTTGGACCATTTTTGTGTTATTCGTTCTTTCCTTGGGTTTCAGCCTTCCTTGTGAGTCAATTTGGACCCCTTTAACATGTTCTGCTTTGTTTTTTGAGCTTTCATTGCCTGTTATGAGCCAATTATCCAACATACTGGTAAGTTTTCTAGTGTAATGCTTCACAAAATTATATATTTTCTCTGTTAGGTACTGTTTACCAGCACAGTTCAGATGAAGTCCGTGTCTGGTGTGCATGGATTTTTCAAGAGTGCTTACATCTATTACATTTGCATGCTCAAATGTTCCACAGACACCCTTTATGTCAGAGTTTATCTTAATCACTAATTGATTCACACATGACCAGGAAGGTAGGTCATGCCTCTGTGTTTGGTTAATAACTAACACATTCGTGTGGACTGTCTGCTGCAGTACACATTTAAGAGCTATTTTTATTTCGTTGGCTTGATCCCTTGCAACATCTTTCGCACCTCCAAAAATTATCACGTAGTCTGATGGTCCAAAGTTTTTACAAGAGTTTTCAATTGGTTTTGTTACTTCCGAAAAATGAGCTCCTGGTTTCACGAAACCCATGACATTGTAGCTTGGTAAAAGGCTTGACACTCTTTCTGCAATTTGACGACCGTGACTGTCGGCGAGTATAAGGGCCTGTCGATCTTTTCTGCAGTCTCAGCTGGTCTATATTGTTTTGTTCTGCGTTGTTTATCATAGCGGTACCCGAAATGCATGTTTCTGTATATTTTTTATTGTTTGAAACAGATGGGCATTTTTGGGTGATGCTATTTATTGACATACCGCGATCTGGACAACACCGACTGTTCTTTACTGCTTGAACAAAGTGAATGTTTTTAGTTATAATATTTGCGGTCTTAGCTTGGGAAATGTTTTGTGCAAGACTTACGTTCAGGTTAGATTTTGAATTCGTTTTCCCTATGTGGACTCTGTTCTTCTGATCGTTGGTTACGTTGCAGTTGGCAGGTTGCTTGAGGCTATGGTCTTCACATGTCCCATGGATGACTTCTTTCTCTCGCAGTTCTTGCAGTTTACTTCTTAAGGCGGTGACTAACTTTTGTAGTTCATTGATTTCACTGCTTTTTACTGTTAACATGCGGTGATAATCGACACATTGGTTACAAGGACGAATAACTCGCGTGTTTGCATCTGTGACTGTTTTGCTTCTCGATTTTAACCTAGTTACGATTTCGTTGGCATTTTTAACTTTCAAGTAACAACAGTGGCACATTCCAGGATTATCTAAACTAACTTTTACACATTCATCACATGGAACATTTTCGTTATCGGCATAATTTACAGAGCGAAAATTTCGCGAACCTTTTATTTCTGCCACTGCACTAAAGTAGAATTTCACAAAAAATTCTTCATAATATTAAGTGTATATCGAGCACCTGCAGGTAACTTTAATCTGTTCATAAACCACCTTGAAGCTGTATTGGCCCATTTAACAACCAAAAACAAAGAAATAGTGGTTCCTGGTTATTTCACTGTGGATTTCCTTAAAGACTCTCCCAACAAGAAATTATTGAGTTAGTAACACTATCATTCAAATTAATTCCCACTGTAAAGTTCCCCACTAGGGTAGCCAATTGCTGACAAACAGCCATTGATAATATCTTTATAGAAAAGACCAAAGAACAGAATCATACTACAAAATCAATAGTCAATGGCCTCTCAGGCCATGACATGCAGTTCCTTCTGTTAAATGTTAATAATGAGCAGGATATAAAATCTGTAAAATCTGAGATGAAGAGGGTAATCAATAAGCCAAAAATTGATTACTTTAGGACACTCCTCAGAGACATTCACTGGACTGATGTTTACAGTGCTCATGGCATGAATGAAAAGTATAACACTTTTGCTAATAAAGTGCTCACCTTATTTGAACACTGTTTTCCCCCAAAACTAACCAAGGTTAGAGCAAAGTCTGCAAAGAAACCATGGATTACTCAAGGAATAGGGGTATCTTGTAAAACAAAAAGAAAACTGTATCTATCAATCCGAAACAGTTCTGATGTTGATGCTATAGCACATTGCAAGAAATACTGCAAAATGTTAAAGATTGTGATACGGACATCAAAGCAAATACATTTCAAGGAAAAGATAGTCATATCAGATAACAAAATAAAGACAATATGGGATATAGTGAAGGAGGAGACCGGTAGAACCAGACATGAAGAGGGACAAATAGCATTAAGAGTAAATGATACGTCGGTGACAGATGTGTGTAGTGTTGCAGAACTTTTTAACAAACATTTTATAACTGTTACTGAAAAGATGAGGTTGTCAGGTTCTGTAGATGCTGCTATGGAATACCTCAGACCAGACATCTCATGTAACTTCCATAATATGAATTTGACCCTCACTACCCCAGCAGAAATAATGTCCATCATAAAATCTTTAAAATCAGAAACATCTAGTGGGCATGATGAAATAACAATAAAGTTAATTAAAGAATGTGATTCAGAGTTAAGTAACATATTAAGCTATCTGTGTAATTAAAGCGCTGGCGGGTCGATAGACACACAAACACAAAATTCCAGCTTTCGCAACCAACGGTTGCTTCATCAGGAAAGAGGGAAGGAGAGGGAAAGACGAAAGGATGTGGGTTTTAAGGGAGAGGGTAAGGAGTCATTCCAACCCTGGGGGCGGAAAGACTTACCTTAGGGGTAAAAAAGGACAGGTATACACTTGCACACACACACATATCCATCCACACATACACAGACACAAGCAGACATTTGTAGAGGCTTTTACAAATGTCTGCTTGTGTCTGTGTATGTGCGGATGGATAAGTGCGTGTGTGCGAGTGTATACCTGTCCTTTTTTTCCACTAAGGTAAGTCTTTCCGCTCCCGGGATTGGAATGACTCCTTACCCTCTCCCTTAAAACCCACATCCTTTCGTCTTTCCCTCTCCTTCCCTCTTTCCTGATGAAGCAACCGTTGGTTGCGAAAGCTAGAAATTTGTGTGTGTGTGTTTGTGTTTGTTTGTGTGTCTATCGACCTGCCAGCACTTTTGTTTGGTAAGTCTCATCATCTTTGTTTTTAGATATATTTTTCTCACATGGAATGTTTCCCTCTATTATATTCATATCTGTGTAATAAGTCGTTTATCAGTGGAATATTTCCTGAATGGTTGAAACATGCTGAAGTTAAACCACTGTTTAAGAAGGGAGATAACGAAATAGTATCAAATTTCCGTCAAATTTCACTTTTGCCAGCATTCTCAAAAATTTTAGAAAAAGTAATGTACAATTGGATTTATAACCATCTTATCTCAAATAACATACTGTCAAAGTCACAGTTCGGATTTCTAAAGGGTTCTAATATTGAGTAGGCTACCTACACTTACAGTGAAAATATGATTAATTCATTAGAGAAAAAATTGCAGGCAACTTGTAGGTAGCAGTGGTGTGGGTGCTTCTGCAATTTCTTTGGTATTAGGGGTTTTCTTTTTTGATTTCTCTCACTGCTCCTTGGGTTTCCCTGGTTGGATGGACTTTACTTGCTCAATCTCTGAGGCTGAGGATGAGCATGAAGCCCTACGACCAGCTGCTTTTGGGTTCTTCAGCCTCTGTCGGGTGTCATCTTTCCCACTACCAGAAACCTGGGAAGGGAGTGACCCAAGGGCCCCTTTCTAGTGAGAGAGGTTGAAGAAGACTTACGCTTCTTCAGCTTAGAAGTGGGGCAGATGTCCCCGATGGTTGGGGGTGGGGGGTGGGGGTGGGGGGGGGGGGGGGTGGGGGGGGCATGTTGCTCCCAAAGTAGAAGGTGCAGGAGCAACAGGGAGGGAAATGCCCCCACCACCAAGGGGGCAGGTGTAGTCTTCCGGCTCTGAGAGGTGACTTGGGTTGGTGGAACTGATGGTGCCAGAACTGTTGTAGCGACGGTGTAAGATGATGTCATATGCACAGGATGCAGGCTTTCAAATTTTCTCTTAGGCTCAGTGTAGGTCAGTTGGTCCAGGATTCTGAAGGATCCTGTAGTCTGGTGTGCAAGGCCAATGGTGCTCTCCACAGTAGACACGGATGGGAGGCGGGGCACGTGGAAGATTGGGATCTGTTATGCATCCACAACCTCGGCATGTGACACTGGAAGTACAGCGGGAAGACATATGGCAGAACTTCCAGCACTTAAGGCACTGCATTGGAGGAGGGATATAGGGCTTTACAGCACAGCGGTACACCATCACTTTGACCTTCTCAGGCATTGTATCATCCTCAAAGGCTGAGAAGAAGGCACTGGTGGCAACCTGATTATAACCTCAGACATGTCAGACAAAATGTACACCTTACCACTCTAAAGTGGCATGCAGCTCATCATCAACTACAAAAGAATGTCCTTGTGAAATATGATACCCTGGACCATATTTAAGCTCTTATGGGGTGTGATGGTTACAGAAACATCCCCCAGCTTGTCAGAAGTGAGTAACTACTGTGACTGGGCAGAGGATGCTGTTTTGATCAAGACTGACCCAGATCTCATTTTGGACAAGCCCTCCACCTCCCAAAACTTGTCCTCTAATAGTTCAACAATAAACTGAGGCTTCAACATCATGAATCATGAAAGATTGCCAATCAGCTCTCAAACATACAAGGTAGCAGGGCGAATAAGATCTGCTGCCATTCTTAGCCTGACGTTCCCCCCATGGTGTTGCCAAGAAGGGGAATGATTTGGGGTAGTACTTCTGTGCGTTGGATTGAGCTCGTGATCGCTTAGAGACTGCTGGTGTTTCACCACCAACAAGAGATGATGGACTACGCTTCATCACGTGTCATCCGCCCTGATGCCATCCACTCTGACCAGGGACCCTCCCCACGGGCGCCACCCAGCAGCAGCAAAAGCCACCTGGGAGGATGGCCATTGCCAGGTGTTCCAATGCCCCAGGGGGATGCCCCTTGGCATACATGGGGAGTTAACAGTACAGGCATCAGCAGAGTGATCCCTGTGTGGTCAGGGGGCTACAACCAACAGGGTACATGGCTTCCCCACCACAACAGACTGGCTACCGTACTGGATATCAGGTGCAAAGAAGTCCATGGTCATCATCGATGCAGAAAGTGACACTGCATTTGCATGCACCCAGGAAGGTGTCCTCAACCAAGAGATGGAGAATGGGTGGGACTGCAATGCAAAGATGAGAAAGTGGGCTAAAGATCTCAATGCACAATGGACACGATGCACCATGTAAGGTGCCCTTCCCCAGTTGGCTCACACTTCAGGAAAATTTTGAAGAATGGAGGTCAAACCATACAGGGGACCATCACATGAAGGCCGAAATGAGTGAAACTCCTTTTAGTCGCCTCTTACAACAGGCAGGAATACCTCGGGACTATTCTAAACCTCAGACCCGCAGGGGGATTGTAGGTATTCCTTTCACCTTCAGGGTCATCTGCACTTCCAGGATCACTGATGTTGCCTGTTTATCATCTAAGATCATACTATGCAGTGAGGCAGCAGGTTGGGACTTCACTCAAATGTCTTTCAGTGCTAAGGCATTTTACACGACAAATGTGACCATCTTGTGTCTAATAATAATTCAGGAGTTCATTCTTTCATATCAGAGTTAGATACCAGATGATTAGTTTCTTTTGCAGTCATTACTTAGTTTTGAACTGGGATGACACTTCTGTATGAGACTCAAACACTGGCAATAACACAGTGCCCACTGTGACTATAAATGTGCATCTCCATGTGTATGCTGTCTGTTCCACATTATTCTGAATAAATGTGTATTGACAAAATCTGTTCTTGTTCCTTGTAGTGCACATAGTTTTATTCCATATTACACCTTAAGGACACAAGAATGTTGTCAAAATATAAAATTCCTATTAATTAAATTTTCTGTACAATGCATGTCTTAAGAAAAATATTCACATCATCCAGTATACAAGGGAACACCATGGCAATACACATATGATAATGTGACAGTGCACAGCTAACACATAGAGTAAATCATAAGTTGCAATTGGTCGTAGTGTGCAAAAAATGTAAAAGTAACACTGCTTTAGCCTACATTAAGTCAGAGAGCATCAAAATTTTAAATTTAGTTTATGAAATAACAGAATGTAATGAGAAATTTACTCTGCTCTCCTTAAATTTGCCATACTAAGCAATAATTTCATTATTTCATAAATAGTAAGTTATATACTAAATGGATTCATGTGAAAACTTATGCAGAACTGTGAAAATTTAATCTCAGCATGAGAACAATTTGAGTAAGTTTGGAGTGGTTATACTAATATAGTGCTAATCTACTGATAATCTAATCACTAATGTCATGGTCAGAAGACTTTGCGAAGATAGTATGTACATGAGGCAGTTAGCCATTTGTGTACCAGTGACACTTCATTACAAGAGGAAGCATTTCCATTGAGTATGCTAAAATGAACACACATCAATGAAGCCAGTTCATTATGCAGATGTGTTGTCAGTGAACATGGGAATCTCTGTCAGATATGTTTTTATTTTGCAAAAAACCAAAAGCAATTATCATCTATCAAGCATATACAAAGGAATGCCTCTAAACACTACAATGCCTATGAGTCAAATGACATCTTTGGGTAAGTCAAAATCTCCTGCAACTGCTTGAGCCTATAGCAATGACATTTGTGCTGTGTAATTATGTCCACCTGCTAGTGTTATAGGTGTTGACTCTGTCCTACAAGGGAACAATGTTCTTCCATGCAAGGCCAACCTCACACTATTGTCCTAACCTAGTGGTAGTACACCATCTGGGATAGCCATCGTCTACCTAACTGGGAAGTGCAGCCATAGTGGTATGGCTCCATGCAACTGCTCAACTGTAAAAAGTCACATGACTATTATGTGTTACTTCTACAGCCAACTTTAACACTGTGGCTGAAACTCTAGTGTCAGATATATATGTCGGTGTGCTTAATCCCTTGTTTACCTTATTCAGCTGCTGCTGCTGCTACATTTATATATTGCTTTACATTGACTCAAGGTACACTTTTGATTGTGATTGTGCAAGTCACTGCAAATACTGATTTCGTTTTCTATTCCTCCTGAACTGTGCTCACTGCTTTGGCATCTAAGCTTTCCTATGACAACTTACAGTAAATAGATTCAATTGTCCTCTTATCAGCAACTCTACTCAGTGCTGGGACAGCCTAACTACATTATGACATCCTATCCATTACTACAGGCTTCACCCTCTCCAAATCCACAAGTTGCTTGTACTCCAGAAGCAGTGCTACATTTTTGTACTGGTTTCAGAAGTGGTGCTGTCCTACAATTAAATGTGATGTTCACCCCTACAACTACATGCTCATCTTTTACACCAAGCAATTCAGTGGTCATGTCAGATGCCTTAGATCATGTATGAACAAACGAAAAATATTAGTAGCATGCTCTATTACTAATAGTGTGTTTAGCTTATTCTTTCCAAACTGAATGTGTTACTGAGAGTTTCAACATCATTTTCATTTCATTTTCACTTTGTAGTTGGGAGAAGAATGATTGAATTTGAGGTAATATGTGCTTATGTTGTTGATATTTTAATAAAATCATTCACTTCAAAATTCTGGTGATGGCTCTGTGTAGTAATAATTTATGATTTTCACTTATTACAGTGTTGAATACTAGAGTTGACTGCAGATATGGAACATATTCTGTGTCATAGTTATTCATAGTGAATGTTTTCCTATTTCCTGCATAAACATAACAATAAAGCAAATTTCAAATGGTTCAAATGGATCCAAGCACTATGGGACTTAACATCTGACGTCATCAGTCCCCTAGACTTAGAACTACTTAAACCTAACTAAACTAAGAACACCACACACACCCATGCCCGAGGCAGGATTCCAACATGCAAGCATAGCAGCCACATGGTTCCGGACTGAAGCGCCTAGAACTGCTCGGCCACTGCGGCTGGCAAAGTAAATTTAATCAAAAGTAAAGTTTGCTCGAGAAAGTTATAAAATTACAGAGAAGATACAATGGGTAGCTGATACTTGTACAGAGTAGCACAATTTCATTACTGCCAATTGGCACATAATCCTAGCTTGCTCCACAGCCTATCCTGTTTTTTCACCTGTGGAAGGAACTCATTGTTCTGGAAGTCATGATTAGTGTTTACACTTTTAAATACACAGGAATTCTGCCTCCTAAAATTAAGTACTGCTCAGACAATCTGTGCCTTCGCAATTTTGCAAGAAAAGTTAATTTAAAATACAATGCAACAATTAACTACTGGCATATTTACCATGTGAGGAAACTCTCCAACAGCAGCTTTCTTACCTCCAACAATGAACTGATGAACTATTGGAAAACGAATTTTAGCTGCCTCTTCCAAAGGCCTTTTATACTCATCACATTCTGAAAAGGAGGATGTAGAAATGTGTTATGCATACACAATCTCAATGAAAATGTGATAATAAATTTAAACAATGGAAAATTCAGGATGGAATGTAAAATATTATGAAAAGAATAGTTACTAATGACTATATAGCAGAGATACTGTCAGAGACAGGCACAACAAAACGACTGTCAGAAAGTGAACTTTTAGCCAGCTAGGCCTTTGACAATATGCACAGATGCACCTACTCATACAAATGCAACTCATGTGTGAATGAGTTGTGTTTGCATTTGTGTTTGTGTGTGTGTGTGTGTGTGTGTGTGTGTGGTGTGTGTGTTCTATTTTTGACGAAGGTCTTGTTGGGCATCTCCACTGTGTGGTGAGAAGCAAATACCCTTTTCATAATATTGATAATAAATTTGGATGATACACAAGTTGACTAAAATCCAAGTAAGACAACACATAAAATTAAAGTTAGATTTTGGTTTATCTTGGATTATAATGAAGTGCACCAAAATAGAATGCTGACATCTTAAGTGTGCAAGATAACAGTGCAGAGAGAGTGGCAGAGTATCAGGTGGCTAGTCTTGTTATTTAACGGAGAAGTGTGGGACTCTCCTACCTGTTCTTACAGCACTCCATACGTCAACATTTTTTTTTATTTTGTCTTCTTTTGTTAAGAACAAATGTACAATAGTCACATAAAATGGCTAATTTTTTATTCAAGCTTTATTTAATTGAAATTTATTATTCACTGGAGAGTTTTCAGACTACTGATGATAGTGACACATTCAATTATTATGAACATATTTTCTTTGGATGATTTACTATACATGTAAATGACGTGGAGAACAAATTTTCAAAACTTCTGCAGTTCCAATCTTAAATAATGATTATTTCCAAAATTCAGTACCACAGTTTCTTAGACCTGATTTTTCTGACTCCAAAAATTTCTATTTCTAAACTTGTTAGTTTTTTATTACTCAATATGGAAAATTGGAATTTCTTGGCATTTTTGTTGCCTCCGGGAATCTTCACATATACAGAAATCAGAAATCATTCTTGTTAAGTAGTACATATTGGAAACAAATAAACACACACACACACACACACACACACAAATAAAATTATTCAAATGGGATGGGAATTGGTAGACGTGTGTAAAGGTACAAACAAATGATTATAATTCAGAAGTATTGGATGATTTATCAAAGTGAAAGAGCTTCACAATTTGAGCAACTCAATAGTGCATTGGTCCACCTCTGGCCCTTATGCAAGCAGTAATTCAGCTTGTCATTGGTTGACAGAGTTGTTGGATGTCCTCCTGAAGGATATCATGCCTAATTCTGTCCAAATGGTGCATTAGATCATCAAAATCTTGAGATGGTTGGAGGGCCCTATCCATAATGCTCCCAACATTCTCAGCTGGAGAGAGAGATCTGGCAACTTTGTTGACCAAGGTGGGGTTTGGCAAGCATTAAGGAAAGCAGTAGAAACTCTCACCATGTGTAGGCAGGCATGACCTCACTGGAATGTGAGCCTAAGATGGCTTGCCATGAAGGTCGACAAAACAGGTCATGGAATGTTATTGCAGTACCACTGTGCTGTAGGTGACAAAGTAGTTCTGCTATTAAAGAAAGATGCTTCCGAAAGATGGCGGCTCGTACAGAAGTTTTAGTAAGTGGTTCTGCGCAAAACACCTATATTGCGAATATAAAGTGCATTGTTTTTAGTGAAAGACTTTTAAATGGTATTAGACTATGTTCAGTGTGCCAAAAATGGATTCATTCAAAGTGTATCTCACATTTCGATGAAGAAAACACGAAATGCGCCTGTGGTGTAATTAACTGCTGTTTGCGAATGGTGTATTTACAAAAACATGGTAGTGTACACAAAGGAAACGTAGTTTCTACATTATAACAGGGCTTATTGTGTGCAAAACAATATATAAGTAATCTGGAAACAGTAATAAATGAACTCAAACAAGAACAAAACGTGGAAAATGAGCCCTCTATTAGGCCTACAAAAAGCTGGCGTGTGAAACAAAATGAAAAACGTTTCAAATTAAAAACAATGAACAAATATGATCTGCTAGATAAAAATGAAGATACAGTCAACCAGGGAAATAAGAAAAAAGATTTCACATCTCCAAGAAGTACCTGGAAGAAGCAAGAAAATATTAAACATTTGCGAAATCTTGTGCCAAGTAAGAAAAATAAGAAAGGTGATGTTAACACATTTTTAACTAGCGATGGAAAATGCTTAGTAGGAATTATGGCCACTATGCAAAATAAACTAAAAGTAACTGGTTTTGCCTGTCCGGGTGCCCCTCTAAATGAAGTTCTAAAAGACTGTGAATCAATAGTGACATATGGTTCCAAATGTGTTATTATTGGAGGAGGAAACGATGTTTATAAGAACGAAAGTGTAAATGCAACCAGAGCTCCAAGAAAATCGTTAGAAAACTTATAGATTCCGATGTATACGTCGTAAGCATTCCACACAGACATGATCTGAGAGAAGCTTCATGTGTAAACAGAGAAATTGTCAACACAAACAGAAAATTCAGGAAGGTATGCAGCTTTTTCTCTAATGTTACATTTACTGAAGCAACAAGATCAGTGAGAGAACATTTCACAAAGCATGGCCTGCACAGAAACTGTTGTGGTTGGCAGGAGAGCCAACACCGTGTTACTAGAGGAGGCCGAAAGTCACGCGTTTTAGCTCACGCAGGCTGGCGTGAGGTCCGGAACAGGACAAGGAAATTAGAATTTAGAAAAACGGACGTAGCTGGTGGAATACTTAACTTTAATCCATTAATGACGAATGTCGGTCTTTACGGTACATGATTTACAATATCAATAATAACTGATAATGGCGCCTTGCTAGGACATAGCAAATAACGTAGCTGAAGGTATGCTAACTATCGTCTCGGCAAATGAGAGCGTATTTCGTCAGTGAACCATCGCTAGCAAAGTCAGCTGTACAACTGGGGCGAGTGCTAGGAAGTCTCTCTAGACCTGCCGTGTAGCTGCGCTCGGTCTGCAATCACTGATAGTGGCGACACGCGAATCCGACGTATACTAACGGACTGCGGCCGATTTAAGGGCTACCACCTAGCAAGTGTGGTGTCTGGCGGTGACACCACAGAAACAACTATGGTAAACAAGTTCTGTGCAAAGAAATATTAGAAAAAATTAGCAGGACACAAGAACAGGTACGTAGAACCATACCAATGTCAATGAGTGAAGTAATAGAAGATACAATACAATATCCAGTACCAGACTCAAAGCAACCACAAGATGAAAGAACAGAAGAGGAAACTACACTCTGCCCTGAAAAGGAGGGAAAAGCAGTGCCACCACCAGCAGAAAAAAAGCAGTGACCACACCAGCAGAAGGAGCGGTGTCAACACCAGCACAAGAAGCTGTGCTGTCACCTACAGAAGAACAAGCTGTGTCAGACATCCCACAGGCGAGATACGGGAGAGGAGAGAGAACAAAGAAGCAAAAGCATCTCAAGGACCAGGATTTTTTGTACCAGCAGGTAAATAGAAAGGTGCCATAGAAAATCAAAAGATCAACACGAATATTAATGATATAAGAATCTTGCAGTAGAATGTACAGTATGCATCCAGTAAATTAGAACAGATAGAAGTACTAGTAGCTGTGGAGTTACCACATACATTTATTATGTCAGACCATGGGATGAAAGGAAATGAAATTAATGTTTACAACACACAGGACTATAATAGAGTTGCAAATTTCTGTAGATCTGAACACAAGGGTGGAGGGGTTGCAGTCTATGTACACAGTAAAATAGAGGGTACTATTCCATGGTCAGTAGAACTCTGTACAGAAATGACGTTTGAAGCTGCAGCAATACAGACAACATATTATGGGGAGAAATGTGTGATAATAGGTATCTACAGATCACCAAACAGCCAGATAAATGAATTTCTAAAAGAGTTAGAAGTACTGTTGGATAAGGCTAGCAGGAAATTCTCCTATGTAATTGTAGCTGGTGACCTAAATATTAACACACTAAAAGACACTTGTTATACAAGGAGTTTTCAAGATCTGATTGAAACTTATGGACTTTATTTAGCAGTAGACAGTCCCACAATATGCTGCAAAAATACAGAAACATTAATAGATCACGTGATGACTAATGTGCAACAGAGCAGGCAGACAGTACAGGTCATAAACACAACTATTGTAGACCACTATGGGGTAGTAGTTGAATTAGTAGGCAACATAGGGAAGCCAGAAAAAAATATTTAAAAAGTTTAGACAAACAAAGCAAACAAACATAGATTGGCTACAAAGGCTATTGGAAAGCGAAGACTTTAGTGAAGTATACTTAACAGAAAACGTAGATAAAGGATGGGAATCATTCTGTAAAACATTAGGCCATTACATACAGCAAGGCCCTGGATGTGTGGAATATTTGTGTATAAGGAAGCTGTGATGAAGCACTTCCATTCACACCTATCACCTGCCACCCTACCTAAAACCTCTTTCCTCATTACCTTAGCCAGCTTCATCCTGACCCACAACTTCTTCACTTTTGAAGGCCAGACATACCAACAATTAAAGGGAACAGCTGTGGGTACCAGGATGGCCCCCTCGTATGTCAACCATGGGTCGCTTAGAGGAAGCCTTCTTGGTTACCCAGGCCTGCCAACCCAAAGTTTGGTACAGATTTATTGATGACATCTTCATGATCTGGACTCACAGTGAGGAAGAACTCCAGAATTTCCTCTCCAACCTCAACTCCTTTGGTTCCATCAGATTCACCTGGTCCTATTCCAATTCCCACGCCACTTTCCTTGACGTTGACCTCCATCTGTCCAATGGCCAGCTTCACACATCCGTCCACATCAAACCCACCAACAAGCAACAGTACCTCCATTATGACAGCTGCCACCCATTCCACATCAAACGGTCCCTTCCCTACAGCCTAGGTCTTCGTGGCAAATGAATCTGCTCCAGTCCGGAATCCATGACAACAGCTTTCGCATCCCGCAACTACCTTCCTGATCTCGTACCGAAGCAAATAACCAGAGCCACTTCCTCATCCCCTCAAACCAAGAACCTCCCACAGAAGAACCACAAAAGTGCCCCACTTGTGACAGGATACTTTCCGGGACTGGATCAGACTCTGAATGTGGCTCTCCAGCAGGGATACGACTTCCTCAAATCCTGCCCTGAAATGAGATCCATCCTTCATGAAATCCTCCCCACTCCACCAAGAGTGTCTTTCCGCCATCCACCTAACCTTCGTAACCTCTTAGTTTATCCCTATGAAATCCCCAAACCACTTTCCATACCCTCTGGCTCCTACCCTTGTAACCGCCCCCGGTGTAAAACCTGTCCCATGCACCCTCCCACCACCACCTACTCCAGTCCTGTAACCCGGAAGGTGTACACGATCAAAGGCAGAGCCACGTGTGAAAGCACCCACGTGATTTACCAACTGACCTGCCTACACTGTGATGCATTCTATGTGGGAATGACCAGCAACAAACTGTCCATTCGCATGAATGGACACAGGCAGACAGTGTTTGTTGGTAATGAGGATCACCCTGTGACTAAACATGCCTTGGTGCATGGCCAGCACATCTTGGCACAGTGTTACACCGCCCAGGTTATCTGGATACTTCCCACTAACACCAACCTATCCGAACTCCAGAGATGGGAACTTGCTCTTCAATATATCCTCTCTTCCCGTTACCCACCAGGCCTTAATCTCTGCTAATTTCAAGTTGCCGTCACTCATACCTCACCTGTCATTCAACAACATCTTTGCCTCTGCACTTCCGCCTCGACTGACATCTCTGCCCAAACTCTTTGTCTTTGAATATGTCTGCTTGTGTCTGTTCATGTGTGGATGGATATGTGTTTGTGTGCGAGTGTATACCCGTCCTTTTTTCCCCCTAAGGTAAGTCTTTTCGCTCCCGGGATTGGAATGACTCCTTACCCTCTCCCTTAAAACCCACATCCTTTCATCTCTCCCTCTCCTTCCCTCTTTCCTGACGAAGCAACCGTTGGTTGCGAAAGCTAGAATTTTGTGTGTATGTTTGTGTTTCTATCGACCTGCCAGTGCTTTTGTTTTTTTATATATATATATATATATGAAAGAATTATCTGCTTAAAAACTAGCTGCACTGCTTTGTAATTGGTGAATATCACGAAAATAATACAAGAATGAAAAATGACTATCATATAGAATGAAGCAGGCTAAAATTAACAGACAAAGATCCTGTAAATGCTGGGCGCATACTGTACAACAGTTTACCACAATGTATAAAGATGGTAGAAGGTATGTCTCTTTTTAAAAGAAAATTAAAAAGACATCTGATCAATAGCTGCCCCTACAGTATAAAAGAATATCTTGAAATAATAATTAAATAGTGTATATGTATACATTTTTTGTAATGTACTTTAATAACATTTTCTGTGAATATTCTATAAAATATATGTGTATGTACTACCTTTTTTTTAACTAGCTATGTATATGCAAGATTTATGTAAAACTGAAGTGTCCAATATCATTATAAGAAATGATCCATGGACAAATTAAAAAAATAAATAAAATTAAATTTAAAAAAATGGCAACTTAGACCATCACTCATGGTTGTCAGACTGTATAGTAGGTGACAGGCAGTTTGTTATCCCACAACTGTCCAGGATATCTCCAGACATAACTTTGGCCTGGAATCTCACTGACGGGAGTAGAATTGTCTTCAGCAATGACTCATGCTTTGAATTAAGCCCCAATGACCAGCGAAGTTGTGTCTGGACATACCGCATACAGTAGTGGGACAGCAACCAGTAACCTGACTCATGCATCACATGTCTTAACAATCAGGAATGATGGTCTGGGGTGCCATTTCATTTTGTAGCAGGTCCCCTTTGGTTATCACCCACGGCACCCTTACAGTACAGTGTTACATCAATGACATTCTATGCACCATTTTGATGCCCTTCATGGCAAGCCATCCTGGGCTTAAATTTCAGTAAGATAATGCCTGTCCAAACATAGGAAGAGTTTATACTGCTTTTCATCATGCTTGTCAAAGCATAAATTGGCCAGCAAGGTCACCCGATCTCTCCCCATGTGAGAACACTAATTGGACAGAATTTGGCATGATATCCATCAGGAGGATTTCCAGCAACTATAAATCAATGTTAAGCTGAGTATCTACTTGCATAATGGCTGTAGTTGGACCGACTTGTTATTGACTTGCTCAGTTTGTGAAGCTCTTACTCTTTACATCACACAGTTTTTCTGAAATTGTAATCGTTTGTTTGTTTGTACATGTACATCACATCTACTGATTTCCAGGTAATTCCTTTGTGGTTATAGTTTTTTTTCCTTATAATGTATTTAGGCTATTTTCTAGTTATGCAACTCAATTAAATGGACCTGCTTCTTTGTGTGATGTATCTTTGTTTGTCCACTAATTTTCCAATTTTGTATGCCAATGTTTGAAATCTAATAATAATATGATTTTTTATCTTACACGTAGCTATTAACAGGCTTGATATACAAAGACACAGTTCACACTCATTGTGAGAGCAACATGCACCCGATACGTTATGTGGTTGGGACTAACAATGAGCTAGTACTCAATCTATGTCTAGTGAACTTCCAAATCCATTCATTAAGTCATTGTTGTTGTTGCTTTCAGTTTGAAGACTGGTTTGATGCAGTTCTGCTCATTGTGCAAGCCTCTTCACCCGAGAATAACTACTGCAACTTACATTCTTCTGCATCTCCTTTCTGTATTCAACTCTTAGTCTCTCTTTCTGATTATCTGATTGTGCCACAACTTTCATTTCATGCCAGTTCTATTCAGTACCTCTTCATTGGTTACATGATCTACCCATCCAATCATCATGATTTTTCTCTAGCACCTCTATTTGCTTCTTGTCCAAATTGTTTATCATCCACATTTCACTTCCATTCAAGGCTCATTCCAGACAAATATGATCATAACAGACTTCTGAAAACTTGGATCTATATTCAGTATTAAATATTTCTACTTCAGAAACACTTTTTTTTGCCATTACTGGATTACATTTTAGATCCTCTCTACTTTGGCCAACAACGGTTATTTTGCTGCCAAAATAAAAAAAAAACTATTTTCAGTGTCTTGTTTCATAATCTAATTCCTTCAGTATTACCTAATTTCATTTGAGAAAATTCAATTTGCCTTGCTTTGCTTTTGTTAATGTTCACCTTATAATATCTTTTCAAAACATCACCTGTTCTGTTAGACTACTGTTCCCAGCTTTTTTGATTCTGATTTTGTACAAAATCAGAATGTAAACTGTAAAACTACAAGTGTTTATTTCCTCTTCTGAACTTCAGTTCCTGCTCCAAATTTTCCTTTGATTTGATTTACTGCTTGGTCAATGTACAGACTGAATAACGCTGGGGATAGGCTGAGACTCAGGCTCCCTCTCTTCCAACCAGAGCTTCCCTTTCATGCTCCCTTGACTCTTATAGCTGCCATCACATGTCTGTACAAGTTATAAATAGGCTTTTACTTCCTGCATTTCACTGCTGACACCTCCAGAATTTCAAATGTATACTCCAGTCGACACTGTCAAAAGCTTTCTCCCACCTTATAAAAATCTTCTAGCATAAGCTGTAGTGCCAGTGTTGCCTCAAATGTCCATACATTTCTCCAGAATCTGAACTGATCTCCCCTCTATTCTTATGTAAGTAATTGATGTCAGTATTTTGCAACCATTACTCAATAAACTGATAATTCTGTTAGATTCACAAGTGTCAGCACCTGGTTTTTTTGTAATTTGACTTATTACCTTCTTCTTGAAACTTCAGGGTATTTTGCCTGCCTCATTCATCTTGCACTCCTAGTGGAATAGTTTTACCCTGACTGGCTTCCCCAAGGATATCAGTAGCATCATATCTCCTATCTGATCATCTACAGCCTCTTCTCTTCCTTTTCCCTTGCCTTCAAGTTCACTGCTGTTGTCCAATTCCTCCACATACTCCTTTGAACATTCAGCTCTCCCTTCATTGCTTAGTGCTGGTTGTCAATCTGAGCTCTTTATGTTCATACAGTTGCTTTTTTTTCCCTCCCAATGTTTAATTTCCTATAGGCACTATCTATCTTTTCCCTAATTACCTATGCTTCTATATCAACAACATTATGAAAAGGAGACAATTCTGGCACATGTCTTTGCAACAAGTCACTTCAGCGGGCCACCATCAGAGTACCAAGTGCCTGCCATAGCTTCTCAGCACAGTGCACCAGCTTCACATGTGCAGTTGATGGCAGCAGCCCAAGTTCACCATTCTAAGCTTCAGGTGAGCTGTGATTTTGTCAGTTTGACACTTTTTTGTTGTTGTATTGTTGTGTGTATAAGTGCTTGTGGAATTAGTTAGCAACATCTGCAAGTTAAGAAACTTGGTGAACACCTAGTTTAACTAATTAGAAGGCACTTTAATTATTAGTGTAGCCCTATGTGTACTAGAAAAATGTTAAGAAACTCCCAGGAAACCCTTAAAGCTGAACTGAACTCTAATGTATATACAGCTGTTAAAGTACATGAGAATGATTAAAGCATAATTGAATTTAGGTACTGGAAAAAAACTAGATGAAACTACTGAAGCACAAGACATAAGTAGTAAGTTATTCAAAGATAACCTTGAAGAAAATTAGAAGAGCTTAATCCAAAATTGAAAACTACCATTATGACTCAAATTAATGCTACTTTTAAAAAGTTATAAGAAAGTAACAATCAGTTAGAGGCTACCACTACTGAGTTTGCAGTCATTAAATCACAGGTAGAATCATTTAAAGAGGGGTTAATGTACAGGACAATAAAATTACTACTGTGGGGAAGAAATTAAATGCTTTGCCTACTGAAGTACAAATGGACTTTAATGCACAGTGTGATTTAGTGAGAAATGAAGTACATTATCATTTGAAAGAAGTAAATAATGAAGTACAAATCTTAGACAACCAAATCTCAGGCACACAGGAGTGGTTTGAAATGTTACAGTAGGGGAAATCATTGACAGATATTTTGAGTCCTCAACAAACCTTGATTAGTCTGGAATAGAGACGACAAGAGTTTGTACGACAACAAGTACATGATTTAGTTGTATCTACTAGTACTACAATTATTTCTTTGGGAGATATGGTAGACCACAGACAAGAAATGCAGAAATTGTGGGATGCTTTAGGAAGTGTAAAAATAGGATTTAGAACTAATGAGACTGATAATAATGTTGGTGCATCACTTGAGATTTTTTACGATATCCAAATGAGAAATGGAATACATTTTTCTGAACTTTTTCCAAAGGTCAAACTGGATGGGGAGGTGCATCCTATCCATTTTTAAAGATGTTCTCTAGACCATTACTAAAAAGATGGGAGGACTCCAGAAAGATACATGTTATGCTTAGTTATTTAGTCAATGATGCAGCTGTATGGAGTAATTCTGATTCTGAAGATTTGAAGTCTTGGGAGGGTTTACAGGAAAGTTGTAAGAGGAAATATTGGTCTGCAAGCACACAAGAAAGTTAGTACTTGAATTTCTTGACTCAAAGCATTATAATAGCTCTTGCAAAACAATGACAATAGACAGAACGACTTGTGTCAATGGTAATGGACTATTTACTATTTTCTTTTCTTTCTTTCATGTGTTATTGTTCTTACTCTCCACTCTTAAAACAAATATTTGATTTGGACAATTTTGGGGGTCAGTCATGGTGCACTTGTGACTAGTCCATTCTGGTGTCACAACAAAGAAGTTTAGCTGAAGTTGGAATAACTAGGGATGGACGATGGTAAGGGATTCTGTCTTTTGGGGCTATCGTCTTCCTTTCTTCAAGCTTAACACATCTCTTGTTCTCTGTATGCAGTGCAACATTCTGAAATATGATGTGCTAACATGGCCATAATGAGCAGTAGATAATAGTACCATCCAGCAAGAAACTAATTAACTGAAAATGCAGATGTGTGAGCAATAAAACAGGATTGTTTTATTGGTTTTAAATAGAGAGAAGGCACTACACAAGGAATGGGAGTAAAGATGTGCCAGAAGTGAAGGAACCCGTTCCTGTCAGTACACAAGAAAGGAAAGTGAGGTGTTGTGCAGACGGATTTTATATGCTGCATTGTACCCTGTTTTAGGTGAGTTGAGGGAGATGGAATGGGTGGTGTAATGGGACACTCTCCTCCAACATTACTTTTTTTATAGAAATAACTGATATCATTTATACTATTGATTCTTGTATCGGTGAACATTATCTCAGTTGTTTAATTAAATGAATTTCATATGATTTTGTATATAATGTGTTATGTTTCAGACTAAAATATGTAGAAAGAAATTAATTTGTTAGTACTCTGCATGAACAGTTAAAATTGATCTTATTTTAAAAATATTTGAAATTCATATGATTAATTGTGCAATCTGATGCTAATTATTAAATTTATTTCTTGACTCATTTAGAAAATAATGATTTATTTTAGTGAAGATTCTTATATTGTCAAGAAAATATGTAAACTCTTTTGCTTTGTAAACTCTTTGGAATGTTGTTAGTACCGCCACTGGTACCGCAGAATGTTGGTAGTTGTGGGCGTCCAGTGAAAGCATCCTTTGTGATAAGTGCGAGAAAAACGTTAAAAATAAGGAATTCAGTGTTTTGTGTGACTGTGGTGTGGAAAATCGATTCACATGGAATGTGTGGGGCTCACCCACCAACATCAAAGATTGCATTCTAAAGTGCTGGAAAGATCGTTTAAAATAAGTTTGTGACAACTGTGAAGTGAGGTTAGCTGACAAAATCTCAGAAGACATTAATACAGCGAAACATGAACAAAACATGTACTCTAAGCAGTAATGCAGTGTTGATCTAGTTGCATCTGTGATCCAGTCTGCTGTGAGTGAAACATCAACAAATCGTTTTCACATTTTCACTGATAGTCATGGTAGAGGCATGGCTGATATAGTAAAAAGCAGTTTTAATGCTGCCGATGTTTGTGGAATTGTGAGGCCAGGTGCTAAACTTCAAGAAGTTGTAGCGGGGTGTGATCCTGAAAAAGTAAAAAAACGAGTGTGTGATCTTAATAGGTGGCTCAAACAACGTTGCCTGCAACGAAGGGAATGATGCTATACAGTCGCTAAGGAAGAAAATATCGGCGCTTCATCAGTCTAAGGTATTTGTTGTGAACATTCCACAGAGACATGACTTAATTCCACAGTCCTGTGTAAATGAGGCTATCTCACAAACGAACTCTAAGTTAGCAAAGTTGTGTGAGCATTTTAAAAATACTTGTGTTGTAGATGTAAGCAGTTTTGGACGAGAATTATTTACAAGACACGGTATGCACCTGAACAGATCAGGAAAAAAAGCATTAGGTACCCTCTTAAAAACAAAAATATTGGAAGAAGTCCACAAATGTACCCCAAAGTTGGAACCAATCGCACTTGAATGGCTCCAACCATCAAGTCAGACTCGGTTTCAAACTCAAATGTTTCAGGAAATTGTTAGTAATGAACGTACTGTGTCTGTAGTTACAGATAATTTTTTAGGTAAAAGTTTAGATCTGTCTCTAATTCCAAAGAAATGACGATTTTTCACCAAAATCTGGGAGGACTTGGTAATAAAGTAAATGACATTACTGTTCTGTTAGAGGAACCACAAGGAATAAAAGATACTGATGTATTATGTTTTAGTGAACATCATGTGAAAGATATTGAAAGGTTACAGCTAAGTGGTTACTGTCAGGCAGCGCATTACTCAAGAACCATCATGGAAAAAGGTGGAGTGGTAATTTATGTAAAAAACAACATATCTTACAATGCATTAGATTTAAAGAGCAATTGTATAGAGCAACAAATTGAAGTATGTGGTGTTGAGATTACTGTAAATGACTTCACGGCTGTAGTGTTAGCACTGTATAGATCTCCCTCAGGGAATTTGAATGTATTTCTTAAGCACTTAGATTCTTTATTATCCATACTGTACTCAAAGTCCAAGAACTTGATAATTACTTGTGACTTTAATGTTGATTTCCTAAATGAGAGCAATAGTAAAGTTGATTTAGTACATTTAATGGAGTCTTATAATCTGATGGCAATAGTAGATTTCCCAATTAGGGTTACTGTTAACAGTAAAAGTCTGATAGATAATATATTTATAGATAAGTCTACATGCAATGAGATCACTGTACATCCAATCCTTGGCCTTTCTGATCATGGTGGTCAATTGCTTAGGCTCAATTACATCAGCGTGTGCAACAGTTCTGAGCATTCTTGGAAATCTTTTAGGATAATAAATGAACAGGGCCTTAAAAATTCAATGATATCCTAAAAGAGATAGACTGGAGCCGAGTTTATAGGGAAACATATGTAAACAAAAAGTACAATTCATTTTTAAATGAATTCATGTCTGTATTTGAGTCCATCTTTCCCAAAAAAGTAGTTAGAAATAGTCATATAGGCAATGCCAAGAAGTCTTGGATCACTACAGGGATAATAACATCTTGTAGAACAAAGAGGATGTTATACAGTTCTCTCAGGACTTGTAATGATCCAAAGAAACGACAACACTACAAACTTTACTGTAGCATTCTCAAGAAGGTTATAAATAAATCTAAAAGTATGTGCATAAAATCAAAAATTGAAAGCTCAGAAAAAAAATTAAAACTATATGGAATGTAATAAAGAGGGAAACTGGCAGGACAACAGGGAACATGTCTCAGGTAGAGATTAAAACAGGGGACAGTATCATAAAGAAACCTGAGTTGGTTGCAGAAATATTTAATAACCACTTTTTGAGAGCAGCAGAGAAGACAGGCTGTAATGGTTCCATGGAAGAATCATTGTCACTCCTACAGAAAGCTATTAGCAACAGAATCCCACAGTTATCCTTATCTCCAGTTACTGTAAGCGAAGTCATAAGAGTAATTAGATCATTAAAAAATAAAAATTCTGCTGGTGTGGACAATATTTCTAGTAAAATACTGAGACACTGTTATAAATTTGTTAGTTCCGTCTTATGCAACATATATAATGCATCCCTACGAGATGGGATTGTCCCTGACAGACTTAAGTTGGTTGTAGTGATTCCTCTCTTTAAAAAAGGGGATAAAAGCATTGTTACAAACTATCGCCCAATATCCCTATTAATTACCTTCTCGAAAATTCTAGAAAAACTCATGCACAGGAGGATTGTAGACCATCTCAACTTCCACAGTATCTTAAGCAAAAATCAGTTTGGTTTTCGTGCCGGTCTTTGTACTGAACAGGCAATATTCTCTTTCAGCAACCAAGTTTTGGAAGCCATTAACAAAAAAATGTCTCCAGTGGGTATTTTTTGTGATCTTACGAAAGCCTTTGACTGTGTAAACCACCAAATTCTTTGGAAAAAGGCAGAATACTATGGTTTAGGTGGTACTGTTGGCTTGTGGCTACAATCATATCTACAGGATCGGAAGCAGACTGTAATGCTAAATGGCTCTTCTGGAGAACCTGCCTCGTCTGAATGGGGCACGATAACGTGTGGTGTGCCTCAAGGCTCCGTTTTGGGCCCACTGCTTTTCCTCATCTTTATTAATGATCTTCCTCTTTGTTCTGAGACAAACAGCAAATTTACCCTGTTTGCCGATGATACCACAATTCTAATTGACGATTTGATTGATCATGATCTTGAAAAAACTACAAATACTGTTTTTAATGACATCTTAAATTGGTTCTCCTCAAATGCTCTCTCACTCAATGCAAATAAAACTCATTATATGAGGTTCCATACATCACAAAGTAATCCTGATGAAATTGACATAAAATGTAGAGATCAACCAATACAGAAAGTTGAAGACACAAAATTCCTGGGTGCTTACATAGACAGTAAATGTAATTGGTCAGTTCACATTCTTCATCTACGTAAAAAACTTAGCTCGGCAACATTTGCATTACGGGTAATTTCTTCAGTGGCTGAAGTTGACACTATTAAGGTTGCCTACTTTGGCTACTTCCACTCATTGATGTCATATGCTATCATATTCTGGGGGAACCAACCACTTGCAAAAACAGTTTTCACCATCCAAAAAAAAGCAATCAGAATAATGTGTGGGGTCCATCAAAGACACTCTTGCAGGCACTTGTTTTGGAAGACAGGTATCCTAACAACTGCCTCACAGTATATTTTTTCCTTGCTGACCTTTGTGTGCAAAAATTATTCCATCTACCAAGACAACAGTAAATTCCATGGTTATAACACCAGAAACAAAAACAATCTACATTTAGAAATGAAATGTCTCACTCTGGTACAAAAAGGAGTTTACTACTCCAGCATTAAGCTGTTCAATGCTCTACCACTACATATCAAATGTGTTCATACAGAACTGCCAAAATTTAAACGAGTTCTCAAAGATTACCTGACAGAGAAATCTTATTATACTGTGGATGAATACCTGAAAGAAAATGTATACCATCACTAAACTTATTGTGTCTAGAAGTAGTTCAATTGATTTTAATGTGCATTTGGGCATTAGCACACTTTTTGTAACAACAGATTGGCTGTACATGTATTTACTCTTGTAGGCCTAATATCTGATTTAACTTTGTGCTCTTATCTTTAACCTTTATTTGAAACTCCTTTTTCTGTCAAATGGTTGTTATGTTATCTAGCTGACATTGTATCTGTTACTGTATTTATAGTACGTCTTACTTAAACTATGTACAATTTGCCATTGAATTGCCCTTGTATTTATTGTAAGTTTAAATTGAAACCTGTACAATTTGACACGTTCCATATCCTTGTGATTGACTCACTAACTGGATCTACGGAACAAGAAATAAATAAATAAATAAATAAATAAGTGAATAATCGTACTCAAATTGTGAAAAAACTTGCCATACTGGTACCATTACTGGAGATGGTGATGGACGCATTTATGAAAATCTTGCGATTTTATACAAATTTGATACGGTTAGTTAACAGAACTTTCTATCCATGCGAGTAAAATTATTGTGTAAAATCAATAGCTCAGCCTCTTACAGAAGTCTCTTCAGGGTCCTTGGAAGTCTTTCACTTACATGTCAACATATTTACTCTCTAATAGTATTTGTTGTTCATAATAGAGGTAATTTTACTCTGTTCGGTGAAATGAACTAGCAAAATACTGGAAGTAAAAATAATGTCTGTGTAGACTATGCATTCCTGCCTACAATTCAGAATGGAATTTTACATTCTGATACAAAAGTCTGTAACATGTTGCTGCTACACATCAGGCAGAAAACTGAAAATCCTAAGATATTAAAAAAATACAAAGTAGAAAATTATTTTATTAGCCTCTCCTTCTAAAATTATTTATAATTAAGCATAATGTTTCAACTCAAGGACGCATATGCTTGTTAACACTAAGGTTCATATTAAACAGGATTGTAATGTTACTGTTATATGTAAGGCCGACAGTACGCATTGTAAAATTACGAAATGGTTTGTATGAAGCATGAGTGAAAAACAGCACTTGAATTAAAAAAAAAAAAACTATTTCTAGCTTTCAGGATCATTAGTTCCTTCCTCTCTGAAGATGGATATGTTTTGCAAGATAGGTAATGAGGTGAAGATTGCTTGGACCACCATGTAGAACACTTGTAAGACCCATTCATGAGCACTGCTCCAGTGTTTGAGATACCCAGCAGGTCGGTGTACACCAACACATTGAAGTGGATCAGAGGCGGGCTGCTAGGTAGTTTACCAGTAGTTTCAAACTATGTGTGAGTGTTATGAAGATGTTTGGCAAACTCTTGTGAGAATCCCTGGAGAGAAGACAATGTTCTTTTTGTAGAACACTATTGAGAAAATTTAGAAGGCATGAGAAATCAGGGCTCGTATGGAGGCATATAGATAGCCTTTCTGCCCTCTATTTGCGAATGGAACGAGAAATAAAATGATTTATAGTGGTACAAGGTACCCTCTGCCATGCACCATTTGGTTGCTTGTGTAGTATGTATATATATTAAAATACTGAAGAAAATTGTGACTGCCTACTACACTCAAAAATATAGTTGAAACTAACCTGAAACTGAAACTTCCTGGCAGATTAAAACTGTGATCCCGACCGAGACTCGAACTCAGGACCTTTGCCTTTCGCTGGCAAGTGCTCTACCATCTGAGCTACCGAAGCACGACTCACACCCAGCCCTCACAGCTTTACTTCTGCCAGTATCTCGTCTCCTTCCTTCCAAACTTTACAGAAGCTCTCCTGCGAACCATGCAGAACTAGCACTCCTGAAAGAAAGGATACTGCGGAGACATGGCTTAGCCACAGCCTGGGGGATGTTTCCAGAATGAGATTTTCACTCTGCAGCGGAGTGTGCGCTGATATGAAACTTTTTTTTTTTTAATCAAAACACTTCACGACTACACGGAATCAAAGTACCAGAAGCGAATGTTTTGGGGTAGCTAACATGGCGGATCTTCACTTGGGTCTGCATCAAGTTTGTGACGTCATGACAACTCCTCATATTGTTACCTCCATGGTACCAAAGAGGATGCATACAGAAGTAAGGAGGTATAAAGTATAAAGATAAACACTAGTATGTAGGATGAAAAGATGCTTGAATAGCTAAAGAGGAAAGGGACAGAGGAGAAGACTGAAGTGTAAATGGGAGTGAGGTTGGTTAATGTAGGTTCAGTCCAGGGGGATGGCAGGATGAAAGGATGTGTTGGAGTGCAAGTTCCCATCCCCGGCAGTTCCAAGGGACTGATTTTGGGTGGGAGAAACCCAATGGCACATACGGTGTAGCAGGTTCCTAAGTCCCTAGAATTATGCTGGAGGGCATGCTCTGCTACTGGGTATTGGACATCTCCTAGGAGAACAAAAAAGTCATTGTTTTGTGCACGTGGTATGTCAGATTCAACCAGAATGCGTGGATTATTGATTCTGGAGCATAGTCACACATGACATCAAGAAAGGCATGGCTTAAAGATTTTGAAACAGAAAAGAACAAACAAAAAATTGTGAAGTGTGCTGATAATGTTGAAATAGTGAGCGAACGGAAAGGTGATGTTATTATCAATTCACCATACATATCCTCAATAAAGAATGTTATTGTTGTCACTGGCTTTGCAACTAATTTGTTGTCAGTTTCTGCTGTAGTTGAGAAAGACATAAATGTTGGTTTTGACAAAGATGGATGTAAGATGCTCAAAAGTGGTGAGATACTTTGTTCTGGATCAGAGTCAAACGGCATTTATAAATTAAAAAATGTTGAACCTGTGTTGTCAGATGAACATGCTCTAGCTGTTAACAATTTTAGTAATCTGGAAAACTTATGGCACCGTAGATGTAGTCATGTTAGAGTTGACACTGGACTTAAGCTATGTTTACAGAGTGGTGTCATGAAGTTGAAATGTTGAGACTCTGAAACTCTTGACAAATGCATATCATGTGTACTAGGTAAGATGTCAAAATTCCCATTTCCTAAGACTGGACAGCAGTGATCAAGCGAGGTGGCGCAGTGGTTAGCACACTGGACTCGCATTTGGGAGGACGATGGTTCAAACCCATGTCTTGCCATCCTGATTTAGATTTCCTGTGATTTCCCTAAATTACTCCAGGCAACTGCTGGGATGGTTCCTTTGAAAGGGCACAGCCGACTTCCTTCCCCATCCTTCCCTAATCTAAGCTTGTGTTCCATCTCTAATGACCATGATGTTGATGGGATGTTAAACACTAATCCTCCTGGACAGCAATGTGCATCTCAGTTGCTTGGCCTTGTGCATATGGATTTATGTGGCCACATGGAGCAAATGTCACATGGTACTAGTGTATATACTAGTGGATGATTATTGCAGAAGGGCATTCTGTTACTTTCTGAAGAGTAAAGATCAGACATTTGAATTTTTCTATTAGTTTAAAACTTGGGTAGAAAATAGAATTGGTGCAAAGATAAAACCAATTATATCTGACAATGGCAGTGAATATTTGAACTCAAATTTTAATTTATTGCTTAGAGAGAATGGAACATAGCATCAGATTAGTGTGCCCTATAGCCCAGAACAGAATGGGGTTATGGAGAGGATCAACAGATCAATTTGTGAAATGGTACGGTGCATGCTATTTGAATCTGGTCTGCCTAAGCAGTATTGGGCAGAGGCATGCAGTACAGTTGTTTACATAAAGAACCATGTTCCACACAGAGAAATCTACAGGAATTATGGACTGGAAAAGTATCTTACTTGAACCATTTAAGTTGTCAAGTTCTTCTCCATATATCAGTTGAAAACAGAAGAAAGTGAGATGCCAAAGCTAAAGCACTTGTTTTTGTAGGTTATGATGAAATGACCAAAGGTTATAGACTGGTGAGAGACAGAGGAAGAAGAGGAAGTCAGCAGTGCTGAAAGTGACAGGGATCAACAAGGCCCACACTACATCACAGATGCTCAGTCTGTGGCAGACACAGAAGAGACTGGATGGACCCTGATGCTTCAGAAGATCAATCAGTCAACAAGGTCAGCCTGCGTACCCAAACCCAAGGAGTACCCAGATCAAGTCACCTATTTTGTTAGTGATTTTTCTAGTTTGGGAGAGGATCCTGTGATCTTGAAGGATGCCATGTTGAGGAGTGACAAATAACACTGGATAAAGGCCAAGAAAGAGGAAATTAAATGTTTCAAGAACAATGGTGTTTGGGAACTTGTGGATTCACCACAGAGTAATAAAAGTATTGTAGGAAACAAGTGGGTATTTAAGGTGAAAAGGAATATGGATGGTACAGCACTCCACCGTGCTAGACTTGTTGCTAAAGAGCTTACACAAAAATTTGGTATTGATTATTGTGAGACTTTCTCACCTGTTGAGAGGTGTAGTTCTCTTATAGCTCTCCTTAGTTTATCTGTAAATCTTGATCTTAAGATTTATCATTTTGATATTAAGACTGCTTTTCTGTATGTGGACTTGGAGGAAACTATTCTCATGAAGGAACCAGATGGTTTTGTTTTAAAAGGGATTGAAGGTAAAGTCTATAAACTAACTAAGGCCATTTACAGTTTGAAACTATCGGCCAAACAGTGGAATGAAAAGGCAAAATGTATGCTTTTAGACCTAGGTTATGTTGCAAATACCGATGAAGATTGTGTGTTCATTAAACGGTCAAGTAAAAATGTTGCAATTATTGCTTTGTATGTAGATGATTTTTATGTCTTGTGTAATAGCACTCTGTTGAAAGACAAGTTGTATCAGGGATTATCTGAGAAATTTGAAGTTAAAGACCTAGGAGAAGCAAAGTCCTGTCTGGGTATGTGTGTAACCAGAAACTGGGAGGAAGGTAGATTAAAACTTAACCAGAAGGGTTATACTGCAGATGTGCTGAAATGGTTTGACATGGTCGATTGTGCTCCTGTTAGAACACCAATGGATGCTGGATTAAAGCTTTGGGATATGCGGGGTGATAAAGTTCAAGTGCCATATCAAGAACTTATAGGTTGTTTTCTGTCTATCAGCACTAACACAAGACCTGACATATCTTATGCAGCAAGTGTTTTAAGCCAGTATAATTGTACGTTTACTAGTGCTTACTGGAAGGCAGCAAAAAGGGTGCCTCATTGTCTCAATTATCTCAAGGGTACTATTGATTATGGCATTGTGTTGGACAAAGGAGATTTCAAGGGTCTAAATATGCCTGGTTTTGTTGATTCAAATTTTGTAGATGATTTAACTACAGGGTTGTCACAATATGGAAGTGTTTTTCTTTCAGGAAAAAACATAATTTCATGGGAGAGCAAGAAACTGAAGGATGTAGCAGCCTCAACTACTGGAGCTGAATATGCAGCTTTGAATTCTGCAGCCAAAGAGGCACTTTACTTGAGGTGTCTAATAAGTGAATTGTTAAATAATATGCACCAAAATTGTGTAATCATTTTCCATGACAGCCAGTGTTCCATTAGACTGTCACAAAATCCTGTGTTGCATTCTAGATTAAAACATGTTTGTGTTAAAGGACATTTTATCAGACAATGTGTTAAAAGAAATGAGTTTATTGTTAAGTATTTGCAGTCAATGGAAATGCCTGTGGATGTATTAACTACACTGCTTGCCAGAGAGCAAAACAAGTATATTATTCTTACACTGAAATGGTCGCCACATTAAGTAGTGGTGTTATGTTGGTACTCTGGCTCCGTGCTTCTTTTGTTTGTATAAGACGAGTATGACAAGTAGACCATCTTTGCTCTTGATGTTCACTCTCTTAAGTGTGCTACATGTAATGTGTTGTTATTAGAATATAAGCATTATGAACAGTCATACTTATCTTTTTCAATGCCTAATCTTGCTCTACTAACAGATTTTTGTATGGCCAGTTCACACAAGTTAGAATTTGAAAAACATATTTCCTGTAGTTTTTGATAAGATTTTTAATACTTTTGTGTGTGTGTAGATTTTAAACCCAATTTCTGGCGCCACTAGTGGTCACTGAACTGTCCAGTTAGCTGTTAGTGTTATCTATCTGGTCAATCCAATGAGGGTGATGTAACAAAGCAAGCTGGAATAGTTTTAATTCCCCCTCTTGTTTTGCCATCTGCATCCTTAAATTCTTTTTTGTCACTTTGAATTAAATATCATTAACATACGTGAATATAATCTGCATATCCATAAAAGAGAAAGGCTGGCCCTTAGTTTTAAAGAATGTAACACCAAATCTCATTTTGTGCTTAGTTTTATAAATGTAATTGATTTTCCAATTTATTTTGACTATTCCAAGATAGTATCATTTGTTATAGGGTGAAATCCGTGATTGGTTCGTAAATTAAATTCTATTGTGAATGTATAAACAAGTATAAATTCTGAAATAATTGTAAAGAATTTGAAGGTGAAGTACTAGTAATCTTAAAGTAACTATTTAGCTCTATTCAAAAACACGTTAGCGAAACCAGCAGTTCATTAATTCCAAAGTAACTAACAGTTTTGTCAAAAGTACTGTTTGCATGACTATATTTGTTAATTTCATGATTTAAAGAAATAGTTCAGTCTAAACCTCATAGTAGAAGAAACTGTTGAAAAGATGTACTTTTGTATTCAATTAATTGAGAGAGTTAAGTGTTAGCTGTAATTTCTGTAAATTTTCTTCAAACAATGTGTAGTTTCAGTACCAATTATTGTAATGATATATAAGGGCTGATTTTTGGTCACAAGACAGTCAGTCCATGGCCGAGTTTCAGATGAGAAACCTGTGTTGGTTAGAACAACAAAAACGCTTCAAATTTAACTGTGTAACAAGTGTTAAACAATTAGGCCATGAGTAAAAACAGTGGCAGTATGGGATCCACGCGTACCTGATTATTCTTCAAGAACTGTGAACTTTGTGGTTTTGTTTTACTGCTCATAGATGTTCAACAGTTAACTACTGTAGCAGTATGTGGAGTTTTGCCTGCAAACTATTGATGAGGCATATTGGAAGTTAAACAATAGTGCACTGGCCATATAACTGTGTATTGTTGAGGGGTTGTGAACAGTGAAATTAAAGTACAATGAAATGCAACTGTGCACTTATTGCCTACATGATTTACAGTAGTCTGTGTCAGAATTCACAGTCCACTTTTCAGCTAGTGTAGCAATGCAGTACACCAACACCAAGGACCATTATGAACAAACAAAGAAATAAATAAAGTAGGCAGAGATGCTACAAGGTACTAGAGATGTGAAAACAGTGCACTGAAACATAAAGTTAGTATATCACAAAATTCACATACAAGCACAGTGAAAACTAATGTTAATATATTCTATCAGAATTTCATGAGATTAGAAAACAAAGTAGAGGAGCTTCTTGTTTGTTAAAAAGATTTAGAAACTGAGGGTGGAATATATGTACTATGCCTGTCTGAATATCAATTAGTCACAGGCATGGAAATGGTAAATGTAGGTGGATATAAGTTTCAGCACATGTAAGTAGCGACACTATGGAGAGAGGAGGAGTTGCCACATATGTTAAAATCTGTCATAGGGTGAAAAATTTGTAAACTAAAAAATTTTGCTTAGAGCAATGTACAGAAGTATGTGCATATGAGTTTAAACTAAATAATTTCACTTTCATAACTGTAGCCGTGTATAGGTCCTTATTGGGAAATCTTTAACTTTTTTTGAAATACTTGAAATCTTTGTTGTGCTGTCTGTCAGACAGAGGAAAGCAAATTATTGTTTGACTGGGATCTCAATGCAGATTTTCTGAAAGAGTCCGATAGAAAGCTTGACCTTGAGGTATTACTTGGCTCTTTCAATTTGACATCAGTTATTGATTTTCCTACTCAGGTGGTACAGGAAAGCAGCATACTGATAGATGATGTATTCATAGACCAAGATAAATTTAATCAAATAAAAGTTTTTCCTGTTCAGAATGGTCTGTCTGATCATGACGCACAGTTAGTTACAGTATATGATATAGCTCCATACAGTACCGCAAGACAGTCCTTCAAAATAATGCATTCAATTAATGATTTAACTATCCAAAATTTTAGGGAATGCTTGCAACAGTTAGACTGGGATGAGGCATACAGGGAACATGATACTAATTTAAAATTTAACATATTTCATGATACCTTTGTGAGTATATTTGAAATCAGTTTCCCAAAGAAAACAGTGAAATGTAGTTTTAAGAAACCATATAAAAAGCCATGGCTTACTAAAAGTATAAAAATATCTTGTAAGCAGAAAAGGGGAAGGTATCTTATAGCTAGGAGGAGTGATAATCTCGAAACAGTGAAACATTATAAAAACTACTGCACTGTATTAAGAAAAGTTATTAAAAAGTCCAGAAGTATATGCATTATGTCTGAGATTAGCACATCTGATAACAGAATTAAAACAATTTGGAATATTGTTAAAAGGGAAACAGGGCAACCGAGAGCACAGGAAGAACGTATTTCTATCAAACACAGCAAAAAGTTTGTTAACAAGAAAACAGAAGTAGAAAACTTTTTAACAATCATTTTTAAGTGTTGTAGAGAAAATAGGATCCAGCTATTCATTAGAAAATTTGAGGCAGTATATGGAAGAGGCAGAACCTATGCAATTTGATAAAACTGAAATTCAGTCCACCTCTCATACTGAAATTAGGAAAACAATAAATTAACTCAAAAGTAAAAGCTCACGTGTAATTGATGGCATTTACAACAGAGTACCAAAAGCTTGTTCCCAACAAATAAGTAGGATTCTAATCCACATATGTAGTAGCTCATTGAAACAGGGCATTTTTCTAGGTGGACTGAAATACGCTATTGTTAAACCATTGCACAAAAGTGGGGATAGATTTGATGCTAAGGATTACTGCCCAATCTCACTTCTGACAGCTTTATCCAAAATTATTGAAAAAGTAATGTATTCAACAGTAGCATCACATATTTGTAAAAATGAAGTACTAACAAAATGTCAGTTTGGTTTTCAGAAAGGCTTTTCAACACAAAATGCTATATATGCTTTCACTGATCAAATATTAAATGCATTGAATAACTGAACATCACCCATTGGGATATTTTGTGATCTCTCAAAGGCTTTTGATTGTGTGAATCATGATATTCTTCTAGAAAATCTTAAGTATTGTAGTATGAGTGTGACAGTGCACAAATGGTATAATTCATACTTACCTGGAAGAATGCAGAAGGTTGAAATTAACAGTACATATTGTCTTCGAAAGGCAACAGTGTCCTCTAACTGGGGTGGTATCAAGAATGGGGTCCCACAGGGTTCAGTCTTGGGACTCTTATTGTTCTTAACATACAGAGTGTTACAAAAAGGTATGGCCAAACATTTAGGAAACATTCCTCACACACAAAGAAAGAAAATATGTTATGTGGATATGTGTCCATAAACGCTTACTTTCCAAGTTACAGCTCATTTTATTACTTCTCTTCAAGTCACATTAATCATGGAATGGAAACACACAGCAACAGAACGTACCAGCATGACTTCAAACACTTTGTTACAGTAAATGTTCAAAATGTCCTCCATTAGTGAGGATACATGCATCCACCCTCCGTCGCATGGAATCCCTGATGCGCTGATGCAGCCCTGGAGAATGGTGTATAGTATCACAGCCGTCCACGAGCACGAAGAGTCTCTACATTTGGTACCGGGGTTGCGTAGACAAGAGCTTTCAAATGTCCCCATAAATGAAAGTCAAGAGGGTTGAGGTCAGGAGAGCGTGGAGGCCATGGAATTTGTCCGCCTCTACCAATCCATCGGTCACTGAATCTGTTGTTGAGAAGCGTACGAACACTTCAACTGAAATGTGCAGGAGCTCCATCGCGCATGAACCACATGTTGTGTCGTACTTGTAAAGGCACATGTTCTAGCAGCACAGGTAGAGTATCCCGTATTAAATCATGATAACATGCTCCATTGAGCGTAGGTGGAAGAACATGGGGTCCAATCAAGACATCACCAACAATGCCTGCCCAAACGTTTACAGAAAATCTGTGTTGATGATGTGATTGCACAATTGTGTGCGGAGTCTCGTCAGCCCACACATGTTGATTGGAAAATTTACAATTTGATCACATTGGAATGAAGCCTCATCCATAAAGAGAACATTTGCACTGAAATGAAGATTGACACATTGTTGGATGAACCATTCGCAGAAGTGTACCTGTGGAGGCCAATCAGCTGCTGATAGTGCCTGCACATGCTGTACATGGTACAGAAACAACTGGTTATCCTGTAGCACTCTCCATACGGTGACGTGGTCGACGTTACCTTGTACAGCAGCAACTTCTCTGACGCTGACATTAGGGTTATCGTCAGCTGCACAAACAATTGCCTCGCCCATTGCAGGTTTCCTCATCATTCTAGCTCTTCCCCAGTCGCGAGTCATAGGCTGGAATGATCCGTGCTCCCTAAGACACCAATCGATTGCTTCAAACGTCTTCCTGTTGGGAGACTTTCGTTCTGGAAATCCATCTCGATACAAACATACCGCGCCACGGCTATTGCCCCGTGCTAATCCAAACATCAAATGGGCATCTGCCAACTCCACATTTGTACACATTGCACTGACTGCAAAACCACTTTCGTGATGAACATTAACCTGTTGATGCTACGTACTGATGTGCTTGATGCTAGTACTGTAGAGCAATGTCAACACAAGCACCGAAGTCAACATTACCTTCCTTCAATTGGGCCAACCGGTGGTGAATCGAGGAAGTGCAGTACATACTGACGAAACTAAAATGAGCTCTAACATGGAAATTAAGCGTTTCCGGACACATTTCCACTTAACATCTTTTCTTTATTTGTGTGTGAGGAATGTTTCATGAAAGTTTGGCCGTACCTTTTTGTAACACCCTGTATATTAATGACTTGCCACTCTATTAGATTAGATTAGATTAGATTAGATTTACTTTCATTCCAATTGATCCGTAGTGAGGAGGTCCTCCAGGATGTGGAACATGTCAGAAAAACAACAATACATGACAAATATTTAAACTAAAACAAATAAGCTAATGTACCATTCCACAGGTCCCAAGTGGAATGAACGTCATTTTTTAATGAACACTAAGGGTCATTTTACAAATACTATTGCACTGAATTTAAAATAAAAAAGTTTTATATTTATTTATAAGGTAAGAAACATGTAATACAACTACTGTAATACTTATTTACAATGAACACATTACTGCACTGAAATGGTGCAGAAGTTAGATTATACTTACACACACACACACACACACACACACACACACACACACACACAAATTTTCAGTGAACACATTACTGCACTGAAATTGTGCAGAAGTTATGTTGTACTTATATACAAATCAGTTGGTTTTCCTCAGAAATTCATCAATGGAGTAGAAGGAGTTGGCCACCAATAAATCCTTTAGGCTTCTCTTAAACTGAATTTCATTGGTTGTTAAGCTTTTTATGGCTGCTGGCAAGTTATTGAAAATGAGTGTTCCTGAATAATGCACACCTTTTTGTACAAGACTAAGTGACTTTAAATCCTTGTGAAGATTATTCTTATTTCTAGTATTGATTCCATGAATTGAGCTGTTGGTTTGAAAAAGTGATATATTTTTAATGACAAATTTCATTAAGGAATAAATATATTGGGAAGCTGTAGTTAGTATCCCTAGTTCCCCTTCTATATTCATGAAGATGCAAAGTTAGTTCTTTTTGCTGATGATACAATTATAGTAATCACACCCATCAAGCAAGAATCAGCTGAGGAAATTACAAATAATGTGTTTCAGAAATTATTAAGTGGTTCTCTGCAAATGGACTCTCACTAAATTTTGAAAAAACACAATTTATACAATTCTCTAAAGTAAATGGCACAAAACCATTGATAAATATAGACTATGAACAGAAGTCTGCTGCTAAGGCAGAATACTCAAAAGTTCTGGGTGTGTGCACTGATGAGAAGTTGAATTGGAAGAAACACATTGATGATCTGCTTCAACAGTTAGGTTCAGCTACTTATGCTATTAGGGTTATTGCAAATTTTGGTCATAAACATACCAGTAAATTAGCCTACTATGCCTATTTTCATTCACTGTTTTCATATGGCATCATACGAGGATCGTTCACAAAGTTAGTTCTGTTTCTATTTCTATCCATGGCAGCACTACGATCACAGTTCCAAGCATGTGTGGCAGTTACTCTGACTCAAGGAGAAGACATGTACACCATTTTCATATCACTGCTGCCAACATATGATTTGTAGAGCTTCTTTATAATGTCAGTCGTAATCGAAAATGTCACCGTGTTTGAAGCCAGATCTGTGATTCGTTTTCTAAATGCAAAGGAAGTTAAACCAAAGGAAATTCATCAGAAAATCTGTGAGGTTTATGGACAAAATGCTATGATTGATTCAATGGTTAGAAGATGGGTCATACTGTTCAATGAAAGACGTGATCAAGTGTACAATGAAGAATGAAGTGGACACCTGTCGCTGGTTACTGATGAAATGGTTCACACAACTGAAGAGAAGATTAAGCACAATCTAAAGTTTACACTTAGAACCCTTGCTATGGAAGTTCCACAGATAGCTAATTCCTGAAATTTCAGAAACTTCTCTCATGTTGGATACCCAAAACTCTTACTGAACAACACAAAAAACAATGGGTGGGCGGTGAACTTCAGTTTCTGACATGCTGAAATGAATGAGGTGATGGTTTTCTTTCTCATATAGTAATGGGAAATGAAACTTGTGGAATGGAGGCACACTTCATCCCCAATGAAGGTTAAGCCTAAGCAAATCTTGACAACCTGAAAAGTCATGTACACCGTTTTTTGGGACAGAAAAGGCATTTGGCTGATTGATTTCTTACCACAAGGACAAACAATCAATCCACATGGTTACTGCAAGATGATTAAGTAATTTTGCTGCACAATACAGAACAAGTGCCAAGGATTACTGTCAAAAGGTGTTGTTTTTTCCATGATAATGCCCAACAGCACACAGCGAATGTTACCAAAAAGCTCTTACAGGAATTTCACTGGGACACGTTTGGTCATCCTTCATACAGACTGGACCTTGTTCCTAGTGACTTTCATCTCTTCTTACACCTAAAATCTATCTTCGGTTGTCAATACTTCAATGATGATGACGAGCTGAAAGAATATGTTATCACGTGGTTGAATACACAGGTGTCAACCTTCTATAAAGAAGGCATACAAAAACTTGTGCTACGCTATGACAAGTGCCAACAAAATTTCGGAAGCTATGTAAAAAAGTAGGTTAACAGTAGTAGATTTTTGTACAGTAAATATTTTTTTCTGTATCTGTACACTTTTGTTTTATATAACCAAACGGAACTTACTTTGTGGATGTACCTAGTATTCTGGGGCAATTTGTCATTAAGTGAGAAAGTATTCCATTGCACAAAAGTGTGTAATCAGAATAATAGCTGGAGCCCACCCAAGATCACCTTGCTGACATTTATTTAAGCAACTTTGGATATTCACAGTTCCTTCACAATACATATATTCATGTATGAAATTTGTCATTAATAACCCATACCAATTCAAAAATAACAGTGAAGTGCATAGCTACAACACTAGAAGAATGGACGATCTTCACTTTTCTGGATTGAATTTTACTTTGGCACGTAAACGGGTGAATTATGCTACCACAAAAATCTTTGGTCATTTGCCAAATAGCATTAAAAGTCTGACAGATAACCAACCAACATTTAAAAGCAAATCAAAAGAATTTCTGAATGGCAACACCTTCCTCTCAGTAGGTGAATTCTTAGATATGAACAAGTAACTGGAAAAAAAACTGCCTCATTAAAATTCATTTTTTCATAGCTGACTAATAACCATTAACATATGTGAGTATAATCTATATTTTCATAAAAGAGAAAGGTTGGCCATCAGTTTTAAAGAATATAACACAAGATATAATTTAGTGCTTAGTTTCATGTGTATAATTGATTTTCTAATTTATTTTGACCACACGTGCTTAGTATCTTTTTTTTTAGGGTAAAAATCAGCAACTGTTTCGCAACTTAAATTCTGTTGTTGGCTTATAAACAAATATAAATTCTATAATAATTATAAACTTTTGGAGGAGTAACTAATGGTATTCTTAAAGAATCTATTTCGCTCTATTCAAAAACGTGTTATCAAAGCCAGCTCTTAATTAATTCCAAAGTAATTACCAGTTTTCTCAAAAGTATTGTTTGTGTAACTGTATCTGCTAATTTCGACATTCAAGCAAATAATTTTGACAAACTCTTGCAGTAGAAGAAACTGTTAACAAGATGAACTATTTTGAAGTATTCAGTTAATTTAATGGGCTAAGTTTTAATCGTAATTTCTTAAATGAAACAGCAAATAAATGTGTAGTTTCAGTGCCTATTGTTGTGAGGATATATAAGAGCCTGATTTTTCGCCCCAAGACAGTCAGTCCATGGCTGAGTTTCAAACAAGAAATCTGTGCTGGTTAGATCAACAACTATGCATCAACTTAGCTGTGAAATAAGTGTTACACTTATTTCTTTAGTTGTAAGACTGTGAAATGTGTGGTTAGGTTTCTACTGCTTGTAGACTTTCAACAGTAAACTGTTGTAGCAGTATGTTGATGTTTGCCTGCAAAGTATTATTGAGCATTATCAAAAGTTAAACAATATAAACAAAGTGTAGTGGACATATAACTGTGTATTATTGGGAGAGGGGGGGGGGGGGGGGGGGTGAGTTGGGTGAGTTGTGAAAAGTGAAAGTAAGGAACTGTGAAACACATCTGTGCAGCTGTTGGCTACATCATTGATGTAGTCAGTGTTGAACTTCCAGGGCCATATTTTTCAGCCACTATAGCTACGCAGCATGTTGACACCAAGTACAATCAATGAAGGAATAAAGTGGGCAAATGTCACATACAGTGCTCTTGTGGATGAGGAATATTGCATGTAAGCACAGTAAACTAGGACTTATAAAAACAGTGGAACTCAAGAGCAGTTTAGAGTAGGGTGTTGCAAGAGCCAATCAGTGCTTGGGTTTCATGGCTACAGTATGACAGCAGCCATTGAGTACAGGACCAGCCAATCAGCACACAGGTGGACACAGCTGACTGGAATAAACAAGAAGCCTTGTCGAGAGAGTAACATATTTCACCAGCCGTGTAGGTGACAAATCGAGGTAAAAAATGCAGCAGCAGGAGGTTAGTGAATAAGAATAAGGCAATTTCATAGCAAAAACTGTTTTATATTAAGTGATACATGATGAGTGGCCTTAATGAAGAAGATAGTGTGATGGATGATAATGGACAACCGGGGAGTGATGTGCTTGGATGCAAAGCTATAGAGGGTAATTTTGTAATTGAACAGAAGGACTTAATTTGGACTGATTCTGCAAATGATAGTGGCTATAAATAAGACATTAATGTAACTCTGAATGACGGGGATGAATGTCCTATTGTAAATGGAATGTATTTTCCCAGTATCATGAAATGTCTGATAAGCAGTGAAGCAAGTTTTAAATCTAATTTAAAATCGTTTCTTCAGGACAACACCTTCTATCGTAGTAAATATCTACTTAAAAACTGGTAACCAGGAAAGAAGAAGTGTAGTTACATGAGTAGGATTAAAAATAATGAATTGTTCTTTAATGGTAATACTAAGTGCAGTAGCCACCAGAAAGATCGTGGGAGGCGCACATTGGCACGGCGCGTCACGGACGGTAGTTGCCGCAAGTAGAGTCCCGTCCACCAGAGGGCACACGAGAATTCGGACGCAACCTCTGCCGGCATAACAACAACAACAACAACAACTCCGGCAGCACGGGCCGTGCCCAGGGAGTGAACATCGGGCATGCCTAGGATACAGTCCCGGTCTACGCTAAGTGAAGTGCGACGTAAATGTGAACAGTGTTGCTACACAATTGGCGATGAGTAGGGTCGTTCTTTCGCGTGTTGCATCGTTGTTCCGGTTTCGCAGCTTCTCCACGGCATGGAGGATTTGGTGCAGGTTTTGGTTGCGCAGCAGACGGAGCTCATGGCCGCCATGAAACAAGTGCTTCCAGCGTTGCTCTCCATGCCTTCTGCTCCAGCGCATATGATGAGACGGCGGAGGATTGGGACACATATGAACATCGCCTTCGGCAGCATTTCCAGGCGTTTCATGTTGCCGATGTGGAGGTATGTCATGCTCTCTTCTTGTCTTGGATATCTCCCTCGCTGTATCACGTTTTGTGGCAGCTAGCGCTGTTGCAGGAACCCTCGTCCTTGTCTTTTGACGCATTGTGTTCATTGCTGTCTTCATATTATTGCCGCCGCACGCATGTTGTGGCGGCTAGGGTCGAGTTCTATCAATGCAAGAAACAGCCCCATCAGTCTTACCGGGCATGGGCCGCTACCCTGCACGGTCTTAGTCGCAAGTGTCATTTTGTCACGGAGCAGTCGCGAGAGTCGTATGCCCACGTTATGGTACGCGACGTCATTGTTCGTTCGGCCCCTGATAGGGAGGTCCGGCAACGGGCCCTGCAGTTATAAGACCCTTCACTCGAGGAAGTCCTGTCCATTGCTCAATCGTATGAAGCCTCTCATGCAGCAGGTCAACAGCTGGAAGCGTGGTACAACGTGACGAAGGTTCAGGGCAGCGCGGCCGCGTCCACTGTGTCCGGGGTGGACGACATGCGAGCGGTACAATTCGGCCGTTACGGCTGCTCCCACATGGCGCGTAAACAGAATTCCAGCTGCCGGCCCCTGTTGCCGTCCTGTGCGTCGTGCTATATACAACATGATCGGTCAGAGTGCCCCCAGCGTTGGGCCATTTGTCACAAATGTAATAGAAAAGGTCACATTGCTAAAGTTTGCCGCTCAGCCTCAAAAGAATCGAAGGAAGCAGGTACAGCGGACATGGATGTTGACATTCAGGAAGTTTCATCGGGCCAGGCTCCCGAACGCATCGGCACGCAAACTCTTTATCGAGGTGTCGGTTCGTTTGTGCCGGTTACAACTGCAAGTAGATACGGGCACGGCAGTTTCGTTGTTGAATGCACAAACTTATTCCGACCTTGGATCGCCCCCGTTGGTGCCAGTTTACCAGCGTCTACACGGTTATGGTAAACAGTTCATTCCCCTACTGGGTCAATTCACTACCGACGTGACTTACAAATCAGTCATTCGGCCTATTACTTCTATTGTTGTCATTTATGTGAGCTCCGCTAACCTTTTTGGCCTGGATGCCTTTCAAGCTTTCGGTTTTTCTATCGCTGACACCATACAGTTGGTCTCCAAAGACGTTCCCTATCAATCATTGGAATCTTTGATCTCAGACTTTCCAGATATTTTTGAGGAGGGCCTGGGGCATGTTTCAGATTTTGAAGCTCACTTAACGTTGAAGGCGTCGGCTCGCCCGCGTTTTCTACATGCGAAGCAGATACCACTTGACGAGGACTCCAAACGGTTCGCAGTCATCAACCCCCCGTTTGGCCTTTACCAATAACAGCGGTTGGCCTTTGGAATATCCAGTGCCCCGGCGATATTCCAGCGTTATCTTGAGCATGTCACGTCGACAATCCCTCATTGTATTAATTACCTGGATGACATAATTGTCACAGGCTGCAGCACAAAGGAACACTTGCACAACCTTCGCACCCTCTTTCTCAAATTCAGGTCTGTGGGCTTGCGTTGTAACGTGCATAAGTCAACCTTCTTCCAACCATCTATTGAGTATGTGGGCTACACCATCTCTCGGCACGGCATCCAGCCACTAGGAAGTTTGGTCCAAGGTATCGTTGACCTTCCTCAGCCCACTTCGCTGAAACAGTTACAAGCTTTTTTAGGCAAGATAGCCTATTACCACCGGTTCATTCCCAGGGCTTCCACTATAGCCCACCCCCTGTACTGCCTTCTGCACAAGGGTCTTCCTTTTGATTGGTCGCCTGCACACGAGCAAGCGTTCACCTCGTTGAAGGGCCTCCTCACGTCAGCCCCTTGTTTGGCTACTTTTGATCCCCATAAGCCGTTGGTCCTGGCTACAGATGCTTCGCAGTATGGGGTGGGGGCAGTCCTGGTCCATCGCAACGCAGATGGTTCCGAGCAACAACTGGCGTTAGCGTCTAAAACGCTTAGTCCCGCGCAGGCCCATTACTCCCAGGTGGAAAAAGAGGCTTTAGCCATTGTCTACGCTGTTACCAAGTTTCACCCTTTCTTGTATGGCCCGAAGTTTCAGTTAATCACTGACCATAAGCCGTTAATATCGTTATTTGGCCCCACATCTCAGATTCCGGATAGGGCGGCCCACAGACTACAGCACTGGGCCTTGTTCCTCTCTAAGTACCATTATGACATTCATTTTTGCCCTACAGGACAGCATGCCAACGCCGACGCTCTTTCCCGTCTTCCGGTGGGCCCGGATCCTACGTTCGATCGAGAGGAGATTATGTGTTTTCATTTGGATGTGGTGTCCCGGCAAGCGGTTGATGGTTTCCTGATCACCAGTTCTCGAGTCACCAGGGAAACGGCAGCTGACCCGGTTCTCCGGCAAGTAGTTCGCCTCATTCAGCAAGGGTGGTCATCCCGCCCTCCGGGCCGGGCCTCGGACCCTCTTCGTAATTATTTTCTTCTACGAGACCGCCTCTCGGTCTTGGAAGGAGTTCTCCTTCTGGCTACCGATGATACAGCTCCTCGCGTGGTTGTTCCTGCAAGTTTACGAAGGGAGGTCCTCATGTCATTACATGCAGGGTACTGGGGTGTTTCCCGTACTAAAACATCGGCTCACAGACATGTGTACTGGCCCGGTACTGACAGAGAAATTGAGCACTTGGTGGCCGCCTGTTCCCAGTGTGAGAGCCAACAAGCATCTCCCAGGGCAGTATTCTCTTCATGGCCGCTGGCAACCCAAGCATGGGAACGTGTTCACATCGATTTTGCGGGCCCGTTTCTCTATGGTTTTTGGCTCATTGTCATTGATGCTTATTCCTGATTCCCATATGTGGTTCGCTGCTCCTCAACCACTTCAGAAGTTGCAATCCAGGCACTAGCAAAAACCTTTTCTGTGGAAGGTCTGCCAATCACCCTGGTCTCGGACAATGGACCGCAGTTTATTTCGCAGACCTTCCTGGATTTTTGTAGGCACTTTGGTATTCGGCACGTTTGCTCTCCCCCCTCCCATCCACAATCGAATGGGGAAGCCGAGCGCATGGTGCGCACATTTAAGACGCAGATGAAAAAGTATGTGCACGAATTTCCTGCGGAGGAAGCATTGACGTTTTTCTTGGCGGCATACCGGACCACACCAATGGGAGAACACAGCCCCACAGAGCTCCTCCGTGGGCGTCAACCTAGGACTCTGCTGCACCTCCTCCGGCCTGGTCCTCGCCAGTCTTCACAACACGGAGTACCTGGCTTTCCACTGGGTATGTCGCTCTGGGCCCGTGGGTTTGGTCGCAATCCACGTTGGATACCGGAGGTGGTCCTGCGCTGAAATGGCCGCCGGCTCTATACCTTGCAGGCGGGGGACCGAGTGGTACGTCGTCACCAAAACCAGCTACGTCCACGTTCGGGCACCCACCCTCCGACCTCTCGGACACCGGCTTCCCCATTGCCGGCACCTGCGTTGGTTTCACAGGGGCCGTTACCTCCTCTCCCCGCTGTGCCTCTGCCGCACTGCGATGGTTCTCAGCCTTGGCAGCCTCCAGTAGCTCCAGCACCAGCATCACCATCGTTCGAGATGCCCCAGTGAGAGCCGGCCCCCCTAGCAGGCCCGGTTTCTCGGGAGGCTGGTTCACCTGTGGTCGTCCCTTCCCCTTCGTCCCCGCCACTGGGTCTTGCCCCTCCCGTGGTGGAACAGGATCTGGAGTTCGACAGCTTGTCGCCCGTTCTGACGACGGGGGCCTCTTCGCGTGGGTCACTTCCAGCCGTATTCGAAGGTTCCGGCTCGAGGGTTGGCAGATCCCCTCGACTCCGGCCATCCAATGGATGTGGAGGTCATCGCTCCTGCCCAACGCTCCACCTTCCGACGCAGTGGATCACAGTGGCTTCACCCCCCGAAGGAGCAGGAGTGCAGTAGCCACCAGAAAGATCGCGGGAGGCACACTTTGGCACGGCGCGTCACGGACGCTAGTTGCCGCAAGTAGAGTCCCGTCCACCAGAGCGCACGCGAGAATTCGGACGCGACCTCTGCCGGCATAACAACAACAACAACAACTCCGGCAGCACGGGCCGTGCCCAGGGAGTGAACATCGGGCATGCCTAGGATACAGTCCCGGTCTATGCTAAGTGAAGTGCGACGTAAATGTGAACAGTGTTACTACACTAAGCATGTACACATAGCCTGTAAATAGACTCATTCCATATCATTTAAATAAAAGAATCATTCATATTATTTATGGAACATATAACCAACTAACAATACTGTAAGTGCTAAACACTGTAAAGGTACTTTTCTGTCTTACAAAAAGAAAAAAAAAACAACATACAGTTCATCATGTAAGCAGTGCAGTAAATATATTACAAAAGGCATAAACTTTGCAAAGTGCAACATTTGGCTTCATGAAAAGTGAACAGAAATGAATTTCAACAATGTAGGCAAAGACAGATGGCTGCTTACCATAAAGAAGACACATTAAATTGCAATTACAAGACACTTTCATAAAGTTTTTGGTCACAGCCTTCATCAGTAACACACACACACACACTGGGATAATCGCAGGAGTGGAGAATGTGTAGGAAGGATAACTCTCATCTGCGCAGTCCAGAATGGCTGGTGCCAGAGGGAAGGATACAGATGGCTCAAATAGTGAAGGAGACATTGAAATCAAGTGTGTTATGTAGAGCTGCATGTTATACTTTAAGATGGAATACTTGGCTCTTGGCCACAGTTTGGATGTGGCCATTCATCCTTGAGGACAGCTGGTTGGTAGTCAATCCAATGTAAAAAAGTGTTCAGTGACTGCAGCAGTGCTGGAAAATAACATGGCTGCTTTCCAGGTGACCCAACCAATGATGGGGTAGGATAATACTCAGACAGGACTGGAATAAGAAATGATGGATGGGTGGATTGGGTATATTTTGCACATGGGTCTTCCACAGGAATGTAATCCTTGTGGCAAGGGGTTGTGATTGAGAGTGGTGTAAGATGGACTAGGATGTCCCTCATTTTATGGCTTGATGATAGGTAATCAAAGCTCTGACAAAGGATGTAGTTCTGCTGTTCCAGTCCAGCTAGGTGCTTGGTGATGAAGGGGAAACTCCTTCATGGGTGGGTACTTGGGGGGTGGGTGGCGGGGGGGGGGGGGGGAGAATTGGGGGGTGTGAGGGGAAATTGGCATGGGAAGTCTATTAGCAGACTAGGCTGGGAGATAAGTGTCCATCTGTGGAGGCATTCTTAGCAAAGGAATTTTTGTCACTGCATACACTCTGTCCCTAGCTGGCCAGGCTGTACGATGGGGAATTTCTGCTGTGAAAGGGATGTTAGCTGTCAAAATGGATGTACCTCTGGAGGTTGATGAGTTTAATGCGGGCAGAGGTGCAATGGAGCCATCACAGAGGAGAAGGAAAGTGGCACGCTGGGTTCAGGAGGACCACTTGAAGTGGTTTGGAGAGACGGTCTTGGGGTTATGAAGGAATGAAGATAGGATGTCTTGGTCATGAGTCCAGATCATGAAGATGCCATCAATGAAGCTGAATCAGACTAGGGGTTTGGTGTTTTGGGAGGCTTGTAAGGACTCCACTAGGTGACCCATAAAACAGTTGGCATAGGAGGGTGCCATGCACGTGCCCATGGCTGTGTCATGGTGTTGTTTATATACCTTCCCTTCAAAGGAGTAGTAGTCGTGGGTTAGGGTAAAGTTAGTAAGGTGAATGAGGAATGAGAAAGTGGGTCTGGTATCTGAAGGACCTTGGGAAAGATATTGTTCAGTAGCTGTAAGACCATGGGCATGAGGGATGTTGGTGTATAGCGAAGTGGCATCAACAGTGATGAGTAGGGATCCACGAGATGAAGAGGTGAGAATTGTGGAGAGATGGAGAATGAAGTGTTTGGTGTTTCAGACTTTTTTAACTTATTTTTTGCGTATTTTTATATATTTGTGTGTATTTCTACATACCTGAGCATACTATTGCGTATCTGTGTGTATTTTTTCTTATATGTGCATGTTTGTGCTTGTCTCTACATATTTCACATGTCTCACCGTGTGGTAAAGAAACAGGAACTGAGGAGAGTCGGTAGAGGAAATGGTTGGTATCTTTTCTATAGGAGGATAGCTTGCATAGACCAACACCGTCAATCTATTACCCAGAACCTATCCTCCTATATATAAGATACCAACCATTTCCATGACCGACTCTCCACAGTTCCTGTCCCTTTACCACACGGTGCCCTGCTCGTCACTATCGATGCCAAGCCCCTGTACACCAACATTCCTAATGACCGTGGCCTCACTGCTATCAAACACTACCTTTCCAGACTCTCTATGGATTCCAAACCAACAACTTCCTTCCTAGTCTCCATGACCAACTATATTCTCACCCACAATTATATCTCCTTTTAAGGCATTACCTACAAACAAATCCACAGTATGGCTATGGGCACCCACATGGCATCATCCTATGCCAACCTAGTCATGGGCCATCTAGTGGAATCCTTCCTAAAATCTCAGAATCCTAAACCCCTCACCTGATTCAGGTTCATTAATGACATCTTTGCTATCTGGATTGAAGGTGAGGACACCTTATTCACATTCCTCCAGAACCTCAACAACTTCTCCCCCATTTGCTTCACCTGGTCCTACTCAACCCAACAAGCCACCTTCCTAGATGTTGACCTTCACCTCAGAGAAGGTTACATCACTACCTCCATCCATATCAAACCTACTAACCACCAGCAATACCTCCACTTCGACAGCTGCCCCCCTTTCCATACCAAGAAGTGTCCTTTCCGTACAGCCTAGCTGCCTGAGGTCGTCGCATCTGCAGTGACGAGCAGTCCCTCTCAAAATATGCCAAGGGTCTCACTGAAGCCTTCACTGACCGTAATTATCTTCCCTTCCCAGTCTCCCACCACCTCAAAAAGTCCCACTGTCTGGCCAAACAGGAACATTCCTCTCATAACTCTGTAGCATCTGGTACTAGAGCAAATGAATTACATTCTCTGCCAGAGTTTCAATTACCTCTCATCCTGCCCTGAAATGAGAAATGACTTGCCCACTACCTTCCCACCCCTCCTGCCCTGGTATTCCGCCGTCCACCTAACCTATACAATATACTCGTCCATCCTTACACAACTGCAGCTCCCAATCCCTTATCTCATGGCTCATCCCCCTGTAATAGACCTAGATGCAAGACCTGTTCCATACATCCTCCTACCACCACCTACTCCAGTCCAGTCACTAACATCACCTATCGCATCAAAGGCAGGGCTACCTGAGAAACCAGTCATGAGATTTACAAGCTAAGATACAACCTCTGTGCTGCATTCTACATAGGCATGTCAACCAACAAGCTGTTGGTCCACATGAATGGCCACCGACAAACTATGGCCAAAAAACAAGTGGTCCACCCTGTTGCTGAACATGCTGCCAAAAATGATATCCCTCACCTCAATGACTGCTTCATAGCCTGTGCCATATGGACCCTTCCCACCAACACCAGCTTTTCTGAATAGTGCAAGTGGAAACTTTCCCTGCAATATATCCTATGTTCCTGTAACCCTCCTTGACTCAACCTTTGTTAGCCTCTGTCCTCACCCATCCAGCCTCCTCCCTGTTCCCATTCCAGCACTACACAGTCATCATTTCACCGCAACACCCAGTCTTTTAATTTCTTTTTACTTCTCTCCTTTCAGCTACTTACCCCCTCCCCCCTCCACACCCTCTCTCCTGCCCTCTGCCTAAACTGCAACACTTCACTGGCTGCCACTCCCACCATACTATCCCTCTCCCTCCCCACCACAGCCTCCTCCTTACCCCCACTCAGTCACCACTCCCATCACGCACTGGTGCTGCTGCTTGCATTGTAGTTTCAACTCTCTGAGACTGCAGATGTGTGTGCAAGTTGCACTTGCATAAGTGTGTGTGTGCGCGTGTGTCTATGTGTGTCTACTGCTGACAAAGGCCTTAATGGCCAAAAGCTTTAATTGTGTGAATCTTTTTGTTGTGCCTATTGCAACTCAGCATCTCTGCTACTCTGCTATATGGTGAGTAGCAACTTTCCTTCTCTGATATCTGTTAATTTCATCATTTAAGCAAATAATTCTGCCTAACTGTTGTAGTAGAAGAAACTGTTAAAAAGATGCAATTTTTCAATGTATTCAGTTAATATTATGAGTTATGTTTTAATTGTAATTTCTTAAATTAAACATCAAACAATGTGTGGTTTCAGTCCCTATTATTGTTAGGATATATAAGGGCCTGATTTTTGTTCCCAAGACAGTCAGTCCACGGTCAAGTTTCAGACAAGAAACCTGTGTTGGTTAGATTGATCACATTGCATCAACTTAACTGTGAAATAAATGTTACACCAATATGCCGTGTGTAAAAACAATGACAGTGAATCTTCAATTTAGTTGAAAGACTGTGAAATGTGTGGTTAGGTTTTTACTGCTTGTAGATTTTAAACAGTAAACTATTTAGGAGTATATTGGTGTTTCCCTGCAAAGTATTAGTGAGGGTTATCAGAAGTTAACCAGTAGTGCACTGGCCATATAACTGGGTATTGTTGAGGGTGGGGTGGGGGGAGGGTTGTTGTGAAGAGTGAAAGTGAAGAATTTTGAAATACATCTGTACAACTGTCAGCTGCATAATTGATGCAGTCAGTTTCGAACTTCTGTCCCCCTATTTTTCAGCCAATACAGCAATGCAGTACATCAGCACTGAGGAAAATCAATGAAGAAATAAATCAGCCATATGTCACTAACTATCATCCCTTTCACAATAAAGAATCCCTCCCATACAGCCTGGAAACTGAGGACTGGCCTATCAGCAGTGACAAAAACTCCCTTGCTCAGTATGCTGAGCATTTCACCAAGGCCTTCACAGACAGGCAGTATCCTCCTGACCAAGTCCTCAGACAGATCTCACATGTCATTTCACCTTAAATCCCCCCCAAGTCCTCCCAGAACCCCAAACTCCAGCTACAAATGAGTGTCCTCTTCAATAACCAGTTCCATCCTGGACTGGAAAAACTAAACCACATCCTTTGCCAGGGCTTTTATTACCTACCACCTTGCCGTGAAATGAGTTGTATCCTACCTGAGATACTTCTCATCCCTCATTATGTGGCATTTTGTCACTCACCCAGCTTCCACAACACTCTAGTCCATCCTACGCCACTCTAAATCACAACCCCTTGCCACAAGAATTACATTGCCACAAGAATTACATCCGTGTAGAACACTCATGTGCAAATCCTGCCCGGTCCACTGACCCAGCATTTCTTATTCCAGTTCTCTCTGAGGTTTGTCCTACTCTATCAGGGCCTAGGCCACCTGTGAAAGCAGCCTTGCTATTTACCATCTCTCCTGTGATCTTAGCACACTTTCTTACATTGGTATGACTACCAACCAACTGTACACCAGGATGAATGGCCACATCCAAACTGTGGCCCAGATCAAACTAGTCCATCTTGTGGCACAACAAGCAGCTGTACATAAAATACTTGATTTCAATGGCTGCTTCACTACCCAAGCCATCTATATCCTCCCCTCCACCACCAGCTATTCTCAACTGCGCAGATGAGAGTTATCCTTACTACACATTCTCTACTCCTGTGATTATCCCGGCCTCAACCTACAGTAACAGACAGTCCCCACACTCTCCACCCAATAGTTTCCACCCCCTCTGTCCTATCATCTACTCTTGATTCTCATATCTCATCATTTTTATCTGCCACCAACTGCTAATGCATCTCTGCTTGTCTTTTCCTGCTCCTCTCCTTTTTTGCTCCTTTTTCTTCCCACCTCACTGCTCCACAACATCCTGGCACTGTATCTGTTGGCATTCTAATTCAAGTGTAGTTCACCAGACAGCATTCATCTTTCTCTCTCTCCCCCCTCACCCATACAGTACTACCCCTTCCCATTCCCTGCCCCCTCCAGATTGCAGCTTGCATCCCACATGACATTTGTATTCCAGCTTGAGATGCTGGAGTTGGTGGTCATGTGTGCATGAGGTGTGCTTGCCTGTGTGTATGAATAATGTGTGTGTCTCTTTTTTGTTGAAGGCTATGGCCAGAAGCTTCATGTAAATGTGTTTTAATTGTGCATATCTGCAAACTTAATGTGTCTTCTTTATGGTAAGTAACCATCTGTCTATTCGTTTATTGTTGATGTATCTACCTGGGATTTCCAGTGTTTCATTTTGACAGAAATGTATTTAATATTGATAAGTGACAATTCTCCTTGATCTTGATCTGTCTGTTTACAGTGTGCAACTAGTAAGTACAATGGAGTCTTAAGGTGAAATAATAAAACTGCTACAAAGAGATACTGGATCACTCAGGAGGAGATTAAACTGCTGAACAAAGCAAATGCTAAGCTAGCAAGTGACTCCACATACTGTGTATGTGTAAAACCATTGCCAAGTGCAACACAAAATTGTGAAAATTCTCATGCACAAGTTGCAGCAAAAAAAGATGCAGAAGACTTATAACTTGGAAAATCCATAACTAAATATGGCAGGAGAATAGTGACATACAAGCAAAAGGAAAAACGTGGAAGTGATTTGTCTGGACATGGTAACAGAAATAAATTTCTTGTCATTGGCAACTTCTTATTCAATATGTGGAGGTTCCATAACAGTGGTATTTATGATCACCCTGGCATCTGACCATAGCCAATGTGCAAACATTTTCAAAATATCATTAATGGAAAGCACCCCAACTACAAAAATAGAAATGATTCTGAAACAAAGTTCAAAGGTGTTATAATTTATGTTGGAACAAACTCAATTCAAAGCAGCATCCAGGAAGAAATTGAAAACAAAATACAAAACTTAATTTGCACAACTAAATGAGTGTATACAAGTTCAAGGCTGGTAATTAGTGCAATTTTATACAGAAAATCAGCAAGTAATACTTACATAAACAAAATAAACAATGATATTGGACAACAGAGTTACAAGCTTGGTGCAGTATAACTTGGTCCAAACAGATTTTGAGTGACAAATGTTGGGGGAGGGATGGCACACACTTAAACAGACTAGGCTCAGTGATTTTTAGTAAAATACTTGTGGATTTTTGTAAGAGAAAAATTAAAAGTAAGGAAACTGATAGAGTCTGAAGCAGCTGATAAACCAGAATGTCCTGTGAAAATGAAATACATGAATATGTTTGAAATGACAGAGGAAGAATGACCTTGTAGTATTACTCAGTTCTTTCAATTTGAGCTCCATCATTGATTTTCCTACTCGGTTAACAAAGAACAGCAGGACATTGATAGATAACTTTTTCATAGACCAAGATAAGTTTAAGGACATAAATGCTTATCCTGTTGAGAATGGTCTTTCAAATCATGGTGCACAGCTAGTTACAGTACATGACATAGCTCCATGCAGTATATCAAATCAGACTGTCAAAGCAGTGCGTTCAATTAACAATATAAATATTGCAAACTTTAGGGAAAGCCTACAGCAGCTAGACTGGGATGAAGTGTATAAGGAACCCGATGCAAACTTGAAATATAATGTATTTCACGATACATTTTTAAGGGTATTTGAAAATTGCTTTCCCAAGAAAATAGTTAAACATAATTCCAAGAAAACATATAAAAAACCTTGGCTAACTAAAGGAATAAGAATATCTTGCAACTGTAAAAGAGAACTGTATCTAACAGCAAGAGGGAGTACTGACCCCGAAATTGTTCAATATTATAAAAACTATTGTGCGGTACTACGAAATGTTATTAAAAAGTCCAGAAGCATACGTATCGTGTCTGAGATCAGTAACACTTATAATAAAATTAAAGCAATTTGGAATATCACTGAAAGGGAAACAGGGCAACCAAGAGCACAGGAAGACTTTAGTGCCATAAAACTGAATGACAATGTACTAACAAACAATCAGAAATTGAAAATATTTTCAATAATTATTGTTTAAATGTTGTTTAGAAAATAGGATCTAGATCTTCACTAGAAGAGGCAAGGCTACTAATAGAAGAGGCCATACCTGTGCAGTTTGAAACATCTGTAATTCCACCAACCTCTCCCTCTGAAACCAGTAAAATAATAAACTCACTGAAAAGTAAAAGCTCTTATGGAATTGATGGCATTTCCAGCAAGGTACTTAAAGCTTGTTTCCCACAGATAAGTAGGATTCTCAGCCACATATGTAATAGCTCTTTGGAGCAGGGTGTTTTCCCCGATAGACTGAAATATGTCATTGTAAAACCATTGCATAAAAAGGGAGATCCGTTGGATGTCAACAACTACTGCCCAATGTCTCTTCTGACAGCCCTATCAAAAAATTTTGAGAAAGTAATGTATTCAAGAGTAGCCTTCCATATTTGTAAAAATAAAGTACTAACAAAATGTCAGTTTGGTTTTCAGAAAGGCTTTTCAACAGAAAATGCTATATACGCTTTCGCTGATCAAATATTAAATGCTCTGAATAACCGGACATCACCCATTGGTATTTTTTGTGATCTCTCAAAGGCCTTTGATTGTGTAAATCATGGAATTCCTTTAGATAAGCTAAATCATTATGGTTTGAATGGGGCAATGCACAAATGGTTTAATTCATACTTATTGGAAGAATGCAGAAAGTTGAAATAAATGGTTCACGTAATGTTAAAACAACAGCTGATTCCTCAAACTAGGGGGGCTATCAAGTATGGGGTCCCACAGGGTTTGGTCTTAGGTCCTTTACTGTTCTTGATATACATTAATGACTTACCATTCCACATTGATGAAGATGCAAAGTTAGTTCTTTTTGCTGATGATACAAGTATAGTAATAACATCCAAAAACCAAGAACTAAGTGTTGTCATTGTAAATGATGTTTTTCACAAAATTATTAAGTGGTTCTCAGCAAACAGACTCTCTTTAAATTTTGATAAAACACAGTATATACAGTTACGCACAGTAAATGGCACAACTCCAGTAATAAATATAAGACTTTGAACAGAAGTCTGTAGCTAAGGTAGAATTTTCAAAATTTTTAGGTGTGTCCATTGATGAGAGGCTAAACTGGAAGCAACTCATTGATGGTCTGCTGAAACGTCTGAGTTCAGCTACGTATGCTATTAGGGTCATTGCAAATTTTGGTGATAAGAATCTCAGTAAATTAGCTTACTTTCATTCACTGCTTTTGTATGGCATCGTATTCTGGGGTAATTCATCATTGAGCAGAAAAGTATTCATTGCTCAAAAATGTGTAATCAGAATAATTGCTGGAGCCCACCCACGTTCATCCTGCAGACATCTATTTAAGGATCTAGGGATCCTTACAGTAACCTCACAGTATATATATTCACTTATGAAATTTGTTGTTAATAATCCAATCCAGTTCAAAAGTAATAGTAGTGTGCATAGCTATAACACCAGGAGAAAGGATATTCTTCACTATGCAGGGTTAAATCTGACTTTGGCACAGAAAGGGGTAAGTTATGCTGCCACAAAAGTCTTTGGTCACCTACCAAACAGCATCAAAAGCCTGACAGATAGCCAACTAACATTTAAAAATAAATTAAAAGATTTTCTAGATGACAACTCCTTCTACTCATTGGCTGAATTTTTAGATATAAATTAAGGGGGGGGAACTTAAACATTTGTGTCATGCAATATTTTGTGTAATGTAATATCTTGTACAGACATCTTTTATTAACCTGACACGTTCCACATCATTATGAAGTGTTGTATTCATGATCTATAGAACAAGTATTAATCTAATCTAATGACTATGAACACATTCAAAAGGACAACTGAACAAGGAGGAGAGAAAGTGCTGAATGTAATAAACTAACAATCACACAATAAAGTATTCAGTGTCTAAAAAATAAACTGCAACAACTAAAGGTTGGACTGGAGGTCAAAGAAGGCTCTGTTTGTATCACTGAACATTGGTGCAAAGAATCAGAAATTAATCGTGTAATCTTAGTGCATGTAGTAGAACATGTATGAGGTGTGGAGGTTGTTGTAGCTATGTGAAATAAAACTTTCTATATAATGTTAGAAGTTATCTATGTGGAATCAGTGAAGAGAACCATTTTGAGTAAACTACAAAAGAGTTAAGGGATCAATACAAGGATAAAAGAGTTAACCATTTTATTATTGTACAGATGTCCTAGTGGAAATATGAATATCTTTTTGTGTAAACTAAATAGGGTTCTTGATATGATATCCATTCCATAGAGCAACATCCTCATAAGTGGAGACTTAAATATAAATACAAATACACTGAATTTTGATGCAGCTTTTAACATTTACTTAGGCCTCACTTAAAGATTCTATTTAGTGTCAATATTTGGTAGTGCAACAAGAATAAAAGACCAGTCAGCAACAGCTATTGACCATGTGTTAACAAATGTACATAAAGAAAACTGTAGTGTGGATGTAGTAGGTCTGGGATTATTTGACCACTTCAGTCAAATTGTAAATATTAAAGTGACTGGAGTAAGAACAAAGAAAATGCATTTATGTTGATGAATATTCTGTGAAGTAAAAAGTCATGAGTTTGTAGTGACTGCTACACACTGACAACACAGTTGTCACATATGATAGTCACTAACATTGAATTTCAGGAGCAAGTGCAAAATGAAGACAGAAGAATGCCGTCCTTATGCTGAGCATTTTTGCTGCTAGGGGCGTGGTCATTTGCCTGCAGCAATGTGCCACATTTGCACTTGTAATAGCAGAGGAACTACCAATTTTTTACTCTTTGTTGTTTGTAGAGATTCTGTGACTCTTGTTGTTGATAGTAATGCTTACACACAACTGCAAATGTGGAGATTTAACAAGTCTGTTTGATGTTACATCTCGTCTTTGATCATATGGAAGATCAAGTGTGGGGTTTTCTCATGTAGTTATACCACACATCAGTGGTGTCCCTGATGTGATTTTGCAGTACAGAATTAGGAAACATTGATGGAACCATCTACAATATCATGCCTGGCAGTGTGCCTTCCACCCTTTTGGCCTCACAATCCCATATTATGGTTTTTTCAAATGTAGGCAAGCTTTCCGTACACCAGAATAACTGCTGATAACACAACATTTTCTTAGGTCATAAGCCAGCTTGACCAGCGATGTGCTATGGAAATCCAAGACAACAGTTCCTCTGACAGAAAACACCCGTGACAGATTAAAAGTAGAGCCCATACATCATATAGCAGCTACACAGGAAGATTGCATTCACCAGGTATTGACTGAATAAGAAATGAGAAATATGAAACCCTAGTAATACCTTCTCCATCTTTACAATGATGTGGACATTGGCACCATTCCTGACAACCTCCTGCACATGACTTGGAGCAACCGTCTGCCAGCCCAGGTAAAAGCCGTCATTGTTACGCAGTCTAACATGTCACTGGATGTGGTTGCAGAACCTGCTGACCGTATTGAAGATGCCATCATGCCATGCTGGCAGGTCAGTACAGTAACTGTTCCTTCCAGTGGTATGTCCATAGCCCCTATGGTGTCACATGCCAATTATGATGCCCTGGCCACTAAGGTGGATCTCTTAAGCACACAGATGGTAGCTTTGCTTTCACGCGGTAATACAAGCTGCCATAGTGGGCATAACCAACAACATTCAAGGAGTCACTCCACTTCAAATACCACATCAGAGTCTGGCCCCACAGTTTTCTGGTACCACTGGAGATATGGCAAGCAGGTGGAAAAGTGTACAAACCCATGCACATTCCCAAATGGGAAAGGCAGTCACAGTAGGTACCACTGACTGCCACAACACCTCTCAATGCCTATTTATAATGGTTCAGACCTCAGGAAGGAAATCTCTAATGGATACTAGATCTGATCTGAATACTTTACTGAGGAAGTCACTCCACTGCTGCAGGCCATTCACGGCAGTCAATTTAGGAGCTGCTATCAAACAGAGATCCCAGCTTATGATACACAGTATGAGGATGTGAATTTAGGCTTGTGTAATCAGTTTACATGGAATTTCACAGTAGTGTATGTGGCTGAGGCAATAATAGTTGCTGACTTATTAGCATATTTCAACCTTTTGCATGATATATCTAATGTTGTGGACAGCCTTACTGGTCTGACAACCACTGGATATTACCGCAGTACTGCAACCAGTAGCATCAAGCTTGTGCAAGTTGTAGATGAAGAGCACTGTGCAAGTTTTCAAGGTTTTCTGGACTTAACTAGTCCACCAGAAACACCCGAACAGGTGTTACATGCCATTGTCCACCACATCAATACTACTGATGGACCACGTGTGTCATGTCACCCATGCAGATTAGATTCGGGACGCCTTGTAATAGCAAAGGCAGAGTTTGATTTTATGTTGGAGGAGGGAATTATTTGCCCATCATCCAGTCCATGGGCATCAGCATTACATATAGAACCTAAAAAGGTGGAGCCTGGCGACCATAAGGCGATTATCAAGCACTGAATGCTAGGACTATTGCCAACCGCTACCTAGTACCATTATTACATGACTATGATCATGCTCTTTATGGTTCAACAGTATCTAGCATAATTGATTGTGTGAAGGCCTACATGCAAATCCTGATCACACCTGAGAACATTCCCAAGATGGCTATAATTATACCCTTCAGATTGTTCGAGGTGAAGTTTATGACATTTGGGTTGTGGAATGCAGCACAGAATTGGCAGCGGTTTATAGATTCCATCTTGTGTTGGCTACCTTTCTGCTATGCATACCTGGATAATGTGATGGTCAATTTGGTAACCAGAAAACAGCACCACAGTCACTTACGTGAGGTTTTTAAATAAATGGATAAGTACTGCATAGTTTTAAACACTGCAAAATGCGTTTTTAGCTAGTGTGAAGTTGAATTTCTGGGCCATGACACATTGTCCTCTGGTTCTGCACCACTACCAGAAAAAGTAGAGGGAATCTTACAACTGCCAAAGCCTACCACCATAAAAGAGCTATGCAGATACCACGGGATGCTGAATTTTTACCAGCATCATTTACCATGTACCACCGAGCAACAAGCTCCATTAAATGAAGCACTATCAGGCACAAAGGTACAAGGTAATGCTCCCATGCAATGCAATGAGATTAAAGGCATGGCATTCAAAGCAACAAAAGACAGCCTTGCCCAGGTTGCCATACTCGCTCACTCGAAAAACCTTAGTGGTTGACACCAGCCAGTTTGCAATTGGTGCAGCTTTACAACAATGCATGGATGGTGCATGGCAGCTGCTGGTATATTTTTCACATACATTGACATCTTCACAGCAACACTGGAGCATATACAGTAGGGAGCTGTTGGACATCTACCAATTGATCAAATACTTCAGACCACAGGTCGAGGCATGGGATTTTGCAGTTTGTACCAGTCAAAAACTGTGCTTATATACATTCAGTAAGATCGGTGACAAATGCTCACCACATCAGTACTCTCAGCTCTAGTTTATAAGCCAATTCACTACAGACTGGCATCACATTTCCAGATTGACAACATATTGGCTGACAGCTTGTCCAGAGTATCTGGCGTTTCACAACAATTGAACATGACAGAGCCAGCAGTCATGCAGCAAGAAGACCCTGAAATTCAAGCAATAATATGCAATGACAAAACTGTGCTAAAATTGCAAGTTCCAGGTGAAAATGGCAAGGTCTACTGCAATGTAATGCATGGAAGATCATGAACATATGTTCCGACCGCATTAAACTGGAGTGTTTGTTAACCTCCATAACCTCTGCCTGCCTCAGATGACCATCGCTATTTAATGTCGATGATCAACAGGTACACGTGTTGGCCGGAAGCAGTACCTATTGACAACATTTCAGCAGAAATGCTAGCAGCAGATTTCACATCAACATATATTGCCAGATTTGGTTGCCCTCTCCATATAACAACTGACAGCAGGAGGCAGTTTGAGTCTGAATTGTCCACACAGCTAACCCAGTTCTGTGGATACTCGCACCATAAAACCACTGCATATCACTTGGCTAGTAATGGCATGCTGGGAAGACAGTGCTGCACTTTGAAGGCAGCACTGATGTGCTATGGGACCACAGGGACTTCAGCACTGCCCATTTTCCTACTTGATCTGAGGCCTTCATTCAAACTGGACATTGAGGGTTCACCAGCAGATCTTGCAAACAGAGAGTCACTGTGTCTACTAGCTGAATTCATCGATGCCACAAAGACGTGTGATGTTAACAATCAACCACAATTCCTACATACTTTATGTGAGACTGTGGACCGCATGAAATCAGTGAAAGCCACTAGCCACAGACAGCACATGATGTTCATCCATAAGGATCTGGACACATGCAAGTATGTTATGCTTTGCATGGATGCCACCAAATTGCCACTGTGACCACCCTATACTGGACTAAACTGTAGGACTACAACCCAGCCTCCCATTCTACCACCATGTCAACCACATGGAAATGAAGGAAAACACACATCCTGCTCAGGAAGACATGTTCATTTTCCTGTCAGGTACAGAGACAAATTACCACACTGTGCTCTCTCCAAGGGGGTTCCTGTAGTGATTGCTACACACTGACCCCGCAGTCGGCACATGCAATAGTCACTTGTGTTGTAATTCACATGTGACTGCAAAATGAAGACAGAAGAATGCTGCCCTTACACTGTGTGTTTGTGCCACTAGGGGCATGGTGACTTGCCTGCAGCCACTCACTACATTTCCTCTAAGAACAGCAGAGCAACCATTGATTTAGTAATGCTTGTACACAACTGCAAGTGTGGAGAGTTAATAAATATGTTTGAAGTTCCATCTTTTCTTTGATTGTACAGAAGCTCAAGGGCAGGATTTTCTCACATAGTTATACCTCACATCAAGTTTATCAAACAAATAGCACATCAGACATGGAAAGCAGTATACACACAAGCAGATAAAAATCAAACTTCAAAAATTTCGTGACTCTGTTCAAACTAAAATATGGAGAGATTTTTCTTAAAGTATGATGTCCATTATCTACAGTGGAGCGAAACAAATTAGTGACAATAAGCATCAAAGAAATCATCTCAAACACTAAAGTACCTCAGTTGTATTAAAAATAGCCAATCCAACCCAGACTTCTCACGCTTTTATAAACAATATATGCAAACATACTGGAAAGAGCTGCTTGCAGCAAAGAAAGCTCATAATTCCAAATGGATACTCGCTGCTGAAAACAAAAACAGAGGAGTATCGAAGACTGTATAGCAGGCACCACAAAGATGGAAGCTAATTGGACTCTAATAAAAGATTCAAAACATTTGGCAAACTATATAAATAAGCACTATTTCACAACGAAAATAATCAATGTTTGACAATAAATGTAACTACGGTAAATAACTACTTCAGGAAAAAATTGCAGGAAAAAATTGAAACAGCCACTTATGCCACAAACCTAAACAAATGTGTACTGCATTCAATGCTATTACTGCCCACAACAAAGGAGGAAGTCTACAAAGCAGTTCACAAACTGAAAAACAAAATTTTAGTGGGTCTGGATAAAGTACCAACTTGTCTGATTAAAAACTGTATTAAGAGCCTAAGTCACATTGACATTTTAAATCAATCATTCAAATAGGATTGCTTTCCTTATTACTTATAATATACCTAAATTAATGCCTCTCCTTAAAATAAGATAACACTCAAAATATAAAAAATTATAGGCCACTTTCATTATTTTCTTGCTTTTAAAAAATAATAGAAACTGTGGTAAAAGATAGACTTATGAACTATTTAAATAAATACAACCTCCTTTCCACTGAGCAGTTTGGTTTCTGATCAGGGAAAGGTACTAAATCAACAACAGCATATGTAGCAAAACATGTCCTAGATGCACTAGATAAAGGGAAAAATACAACAGGTAAATTCTTCTAACTAGCTTAAGCTTTTGACACAGTTGACCACAAAACACTGTTAAATAATCTAGATGATCTGGGAATAAGGGGGGTGATGAAAAAGCCCTTTCAGTCATACCTATAAAACAGAGTGCAGTCAACTGAAATTATGCATATATCAAGTAGCACCACATAAATTGATAAACCTAAATATATAAAACCTAAATATATGAAAATGAGCATACTACAGGGTATCATGCTAGGTCCAGTACTATTTCGAATTTACATAAATGATTTCCGACCAAGTATCAAGCATGGACACACAATTTTGATTGCAGATGACTAATGCACTGATCACCAGCATATCAATAGAAGCACTAAGAGAGAAAACTGAAGCCACATTTAGCAACATACATGAATGTGCAATAAACAATAAAGTCACCCTTAATATCCAGGAAAAAAGCACTATGAACTTGTACATAAACAAATATCCAGACCACAACTGCCTAAAATTAAATAATGAAGTTATACACTGTGTGGAAAGCACAAAACTTCTGAGAATGCATATTGACTGTCAGTTAAGGTGGGAAGAACTTGGGAAAATACTGAGTAATAGAATGCCTACAGCATGCTATGCCATCTGAATTCTTACATCAGTATGCAGGGTGATTCAAAAAGAATACCACAACTTTAAAAATATGTATTTAATGAAAGAAACATAATATAACCTTCTGTTATACATCATTACAAAGAGTATTTAAAAAGGTTTTTTTTTCACTCAAAAACAAGTTCAGAGATGTTCAATATGGCCCCCTCCAGACACTCGAGCAATATCAACCCGATACTCCAACTTGTTCCACACTCTCTGTAGCATATCAGGCGTAACAGTTTGGATAGCTGCTGTTATTTCTCGTTTCAAATCATCAATGGTGGCTGGGAGAGGTGGCCGAAACACCATATCCTTAATATACCCCCATAAGAAAAAATCGCAGGGGGTAAGATCAGAGCTTCTTGGAGGCCAGTGATGAAGTGCTCTGTCATGGGCTGCCTGGCGGCCGATCCATCGCCTCGTTCTCGGCCGTCCAGAACTTTTCCCTTTGCACAAACACCCATTCTCTGTAAACTGTTTATACCAACATTTAATACACCACCTATCAGGAGGTTTAACACCATACTTCGTTCGAAATGCACGCTGAACAACTGTCGTCGATTCACTTGTGCCGTACTCAATAACACAAAAAGCTTTCTGTTGAGCGGTCGCCATCTTAGCATCAACTGATGCTGACGCCTAGTGAACAGCGCCTCAAGCGAACAAATGTACAGCTAAATGAAACTTTATAGCTCCCTTAATTCGCCGACAGATAGTGCTTAGCTCTGCCTTTTGTCGTTGCAGAGTTTTAAATTCCTAAAGTTGTGGTATTCTTTTTGAATCACCCTGTATAGTATTTCATGTATCAGATCAGTGTATTGTGCTTTTATTCATTCTCTTATTAGCAGTGGCATAATTTTTGGGGAGCAAATAAGAAAAATATTTAAGCTGTATTCAGCCTGCAAAAAAGAGCAGTATGTGTGATGATGAAGAGTAGGAACATGGCTCACTGCCTCAAACATTCTAAAATGCTTGAAATATTGAGTGCACTTTGTGAATATATTTTTCACAGTGTTATGTATCTTAAAAAATATTGACCACTATATTAAAACGGCTTAGCACGATTGTAAAAACCAGAAACTGCTACAATTTGTATCTAGACATAAAAAATAAAGTTAAAAACCCTGCAGAGTTTATTGTACAATGCCATAATATTATATAATAAAGTACCACACCATATAAAAGACATATATACTATCTACTCTTTCAAAGCATATAAAAGACATAGATACTATCTACCCTTTCAAAACAAAACAAAGAATATTTACAAAATAAAAGTTTTTACTTGGTAACAGAGTACCTATTCTAATATAGGTTAATTGTTATAAGAAGTACTGTTCATAATGTGTACTTGCTCACTGAACAGCAAGCTACATAGCTCATCAGTGCATCAGTGTCCATTGGTGACACATCAGGAGGGTAGCAAGTTGCATATCTACAATTCAGTCTGCTTTTATAGTTTACTTCTTCAGTTAATCTTGCTAGGGTGTTTAGAATATGTGCATGTTGTGTGTGGATGCAGGAGGAGATAGCTGCAATTTTCATACAGCTGAATGTGCTTTTGGCTATGGTCAGTAGTTTTCAGGCTGCTGCCTCGAATTGTAGCACAAAGAATCTGACTCATTGCATGAGACACCTCAGGTGTCACTTATTTTGCCCACAGGTTTTGCTTATAAGGCACATCCTAGCGCACTCAATGTGGTGGGTCTGCCCTCACAGCAGGTTGAGTGGCAGAAGGTAATGCATCCAAGTTGCTCAAGGTGGAGGGCCAATGTGGAGACTGGCTGCCTGGCCTTGCCCTTTCACCCTGTGAGGGGACGGGTGGTCACTACTTCAGTCCTTCAGAAGGATGCAAGCAGGCACTTGGGGGGGGGGGGGGGTTACTAGTTATTGGGCTCCAATGTTAGGCACACTATGGAGCCCCTTAGGCAGATAGTGTTTAGTGCTGTAAACAAAACCAGTGTGCACTCAGCATGTCTGGTATCTCATCTGAGATGTGGAGGGGGCCCTTCCCTGCGACTATTGAGTGTGCAGGACACAGCTGTCTGCACATTGTGACTTACATCAAAACCAGTGATGCCTGTTGTGTGGGTTCTGAGGTCATCCTCAGTTCATACAGGCAGCTGGTGGAGGTGGTGAAGACTGCTAGCCTTGCATGCAGAGTTTACAACTTGCACATTGTTCCCACAGTTGTTTGGGATCCTTTGATTTGGAGCCACATGGAGGATCTCAGACAAAGGCTTCATTAACTCTGTGATGATTATGGCTGCAGATTTCTAGACATGCATTGTTGTTTGAGGATATGTAGGACTTCCCTTGATACGTCAGGGGTGCACTACACAAAAGAAGCAGCTACTCAGGTAGCAGAGTATTTGTGGAGTGCACATGAGATTTCTTTAGGCTAGATGGTAGTTTGAGATGCTCTGATTAACATTCACCAGTCAATGCACAGCAAGGGAAGTCAGACAGCATTCACAATACAGACACTTTGACTGTCAAAATTTTATCATAAACTGTCAAGGTATTCATAATAAATTTCCTGAATTTGCTGCTCACCAGGAAAGTTCTCATGCTCAGATTATTCTTGGGACTGAGAGCTGGCTCAAAACATAAAGTGGAAAGCTCTCAGATATTCAAAGACTCATGGAAAGTTTATTGCAAAAGTAGGGCAAAGGCCATAAGAGGGGGAGTATTTAATGCAGTTGACAAAAATATTGTCTGTATTGTGGTCAAAATTAAGTGTAACAATAAAGCTATCTGGTATCATGTAAGAGGTGTAGGTGAAACCAAGTTAATTACTGGGTGTTTTTACTAGCCACCTGATTCTCCTGTGACAGTTTTAAAGTCATTCAAAGAAATTCTATGGTCAGTAGTGTGTAAATACTCAAATCATGCACTACTTGTTGGAGGTAATTTTAAATTATTGAGAATATACTGCGATGTCTATGGATTCATTGCAGGGGGTATAGACAGACAGTCATGCAAAATACTTTAGAACAAGTTTTCTGAAAACTGTCTTAAGCAGCTAGCTCAGGAGACAACACACAATGGAAATACCTTAGACCTTGTAGATACAAACAGGCAGAACCTTATCAACAATGTTAGTATAAAAATGAGGATTAACAATCATAATGTCATTATAGCAACAATGGTTACAGAAGTTTATAAATCAGTCAAGAGGGTTAGGAGAGTGTTTCTGCCACATAGATCAGACAAATAGTTGTTAGCATCTCATGTAGACAGTGGACTGACATCACTTAGTTTCAGTAAGATGGATATAGAGGAATTATGGGCAAAGTTTAAGCAGACTGGAATTCATAGTCTGGAGAGTTATGTGACTAGTAAGTGGATAAAGGATGCAAAAGACCCACCATGGTTTAATAATAGAATTTGGAAGGTGCTGAGGAAGCAGAAGAGAATGCACAACTGACAAGCAATGGTTAGTACAGATTCATGTGTCTGTCAAAAGAACTATGTGCAAAGCATATGACTACCAGCATCACACTTTAGCAGAAGATGTGGCAGAGGACCTAAGAAAATTCTGGTCCTATGTAAGAATGTTTAGTTGGTCTAAAATTTCCATTCAGACCCTTGTTGATAAGTCTGGCATGGCAGTTGCAGATAGCAAAAGAAAGGCCGAGGTTTTAAGATTCTCATTCAAGAAATTGTTCACACAGTAGAATCATACAAAAATACTGTCATTTGACCATCAAACAGACTCCCATATCGATAATACAGTAATGAGCATTCCTGCCACAGAGAAATAACTGAAATATTTGAAAGTATTTATAATGACACTCTCAACAAGCACAAAGCCATAAGTGACTGGAAAAAAAGCACAGATAACTCCAGTATGTAAGAATGGAAAAAAGAACGGACCCACAAAATTACAGATGATTATTCCTAACTTCAGTTTGCTGAAGAATCCTTGACATATTCTCAGTTTAAATATAATAAACTTTCTTGAGACTCATAACCTTATGTCCATGAACCAACATGCTTTCAGAAAACATCACTTGTGCAAATCTCAGCTTGCCCTTTTGTCACATAATATACTGCAAACAATGGATGTAGAGCAACAGGCAGATTCTATGTTTCTAGATTTCTGGGAAGCATTTGACATGGTGCTCCATTGGAGGCTGTTAATGAAGGTATTGTGGCGTGGATAGGCCATATCGCCCTTAATCTTTGGGACTCAGATTGCTCATCTGAGCCGCCATGTTAATTCAGTCTGTTCTAATACATTGTGTGTGTGTGTGTGTGTGTGTGTGTGTGTGTGTGTGTGTGTGTCTATATATATATATATATATATATATATATATATATATATATATATATATATATATATGTCTGCTTGTGTCTGTATGTGTGGATGGATATGTGCGTGTGTGCGAGTGTATACCTGTCCTTTTTTCCCCCTAAGGTAAGTCTTTCCGCTCCCGGGATTGGAATGACTCCTTACCCTCTCCCTTAAAACCCACTTCCTTTCGTCTTCCCCTCTCCTTCCCTCTTTCCTGATGAGGCAACAGTTTGTTGTGAAAGCTTGAATTTTGTGTGTATGTTTGTGTTTGTTTGTGTGTCTATCGACCTGCCAGCGCTTTTGTTCGGTAGGTCACCTCATCTTTGTTTTTATATATAATTTTTCCCACGTGGAATGTTTCCTTCCATTATATTGAATCATATATATATATATATATATATATATATATATATATATATATATATATATATATATATATATATATCTAAAAAGAAAGATGATGAAACTTACCAAACAAAAGCACTGGCAGGTCGATAGACACACAAACAAACACAAACATACACACAAAATTCTAGCTTTCGCAACCAATGGTTGCCTCGTCAGGAAAGAGGGAAGGAGAAGGAAAGACAAAAGGATATGGGTTTTAAGGGAGAGGGTAAGGAGTCATTCCAATCCCCGGAGCGGAAAGACTTACCTTAGGGGGAAAAAAGGACAGGTATACACTCGCACACACACACATATCCATCCACACATACACAGACACAAGCAGACATTTGTAAAGGCAAAGAGTTTGGGCAGAGATGTCAGTCGGGGCGGATGTACAGAGGCAAAGATGAAGTTGAAAGACAGGTGAGGTATGAGCGGCGGCAAATTGAAATTAGAAATTAGCGGAGATTGAGGCCTGGCGGATAGCGAGAAGAAAGGATATGCTGAAGGGCAAGTTCCCATCTCCGGAGTTCTGACAGGTTGGTGTTAGTGGGAAGTATCCAGATAACCCGGACAATGTAACACTGTGCCAAGATGTGCTGGCCGTGCACCAAGGCATGTTTAGCCACAGGGTGATCCTCATTACCAACAAACACTGTCTGCCTGTGTCCATTCATGCGAATGGACAGTTTGTTGCTGGTCATTCCCACATAGAACGCTTCACAGTGTAGGCAGGTCAGTTGGTAAATCACGTGGGTGCTTTCACACGTGGCTCTGCCTTTGATCGTGTACACCTTCTGGGTTACAGGACTGGAATAGGTGGTGGTGGGAGGGTGCATGGGACAGGTTTTACACCGGGGGCGGTTACAGGGGTAGGAGCCAGAGGGTAGGGAAGGTGGTTTGGGGATTTCATAGGGATGAACTAAGAGGTTGCGAAGGTTAGGTGGACGGCGGAAAGACACTCTTGGTGGAGTGGGGAGGATTTCATGAAGGATGGATCTCATTTCAGGGCAGGATTTGAGGAAGTCGTATCCCTGCTGGAGAGCCACATTCAGAATCTGATCCAGTCCCGGAAAGTATCCTGTCACAAGTGGGGCACTTTTGGGGTTCTTCTGTGGAAGGTTCCGGGTTTGAGGAGATGAGGATGTGGCTCTGGTTATTTGCTTCTGTACCAGGTCGGGAGGGTAGTTACGGGATGCAAAAGCTGTTTTCAGGTTGTTGGTGTAATGGTTCAAGGATTCCGGACTGGAGCAGATTCGTTTGCCACGAAGACCTAGGCTGTAGGGAAGGGACCGTTTGATGTGGAATGGGTGGCAGCTGTCATAATGGAGGTACTGTTGCTTGTTGGTGGGTTTAATGTGGACGGACGTGTGAAGCTGGCCATTGGACAGGTGGAGGTCAACGTCAAGGAAAGTGGCATGGGATTTGGAGTAGGACCAGGTGAATCTGATGGAACCAAAGGAGTTAAGGTTGGAGAGGAAATTCTGGAGTTCTTCTTCACTGTGAGTCCAGATCACGAAAATGTCATCAATAAATCTGTACCAAACTTCGGGTTGGCAGGCCTGGGTAACCAGGAAGGCTTCCTCTAAGCGACCCATGAATAGGTTGGCATACGAGGGGGCCATCCTGGTACCCATGGCTGTTCCCTTTAATTGTTGGTATGTCTGGCCTTCAAAAGTGAAGAAGTTGTGGGTCAGGATGAAGCTGGCTAAGGTAATGAGGAAAGAGGTTTTAGGTAGGGCGGCAGGTGATCGGCGTGAAAGGAAGTGCTCCATCGCAGCGAGGCCCTGGACATGCGGAATATTTGTGTATAAGGAAGTGGCATCAATGGTTACAAGGATGGTTTCCGGGGGTAACAGACTGGGTAGGGATTCCAGGCGTTTGAGAAAGTGGTTGGTGTCTTTGATGAAGGATGGGAGACTGCACGTAATGGGTTGAAGGTGTTGATCTACGTAGGCAGAGATGCGTTCGGTGGGGGCTTGGTAACCAGCTACAATGGGACGGCCGGGATGATTGGGTTTGTGAATTTTGGGAAGAAGGTAGAAGGTAGGGGTGCGGGGTGTTGGTGGGGTCAGGAGGTTGATGGAGTCGGGTGAAAGGTTTTGTAGGGGGCCTAAGGTTCTGAGGATTCCTTGAAGCTCCGCCTGGACATCAGGAATGGGATTGCCTTGGCAAACTTTGTAAGTAGTGTTGTCTGAAAGCTGACGCAGTCCCTCAGCCACATACTCCCGACGATCAAGTACCACAGTTGTGGAACCCTTGTCCGCCGGAAGAATGACGATGGATCGGTCAGCCTTCAGATCATGGATAGCCTGGGCTTCAGCAGTGGTGATGTTGGGAGTAGGATTAAGGTTTTTTAAGAAGGATTAAGAGGCAAGGCTGGAAGTCAGAAATTCCTGGAAGGTTAGGAGAGGGTGATTTTGAGGAAGAGGAGGTGGGTCCCGCTGTGACGGAGGACGGAACTGTTCCAAGCATGGTTCAATTTGGATAGTGTCTTGGGGAGTTGGATCATTAGGAGTAGGATTAGGATCATTTTTCTTCGTGGCAAAGTGATATTTCCAGCAGAGAGTACGGGTGTAGGACAGTAAATCTTTGACGAGGGCTGTTTGGTTAAATCTGGGAGTGGGGCTGAAGGTGAGGCCTTTGGATCGGACAGAGGTTTCGGATTGGGAGAGAGGTTTGGAGGAAAGGTTAACTACTGAATTGGGGTGTTGTGGTTCCAGATTGCGTTGATTGGAATTTTGAGGTTTTGGAGGGAGTGGAGCTGGAAGTGGGAGATTGAGTAGATGGGAGAGACTGGGTTTGTGTGCAATGAGAGGAGGTTGAGGTCTGCTGGAAAGGTTGTGAAGGGTGAGTGAGTTGCCTTTCCGGAGGTGGGAAACCAGGAGATTGGATAGTTTTTTAAGGTGGAGGGTGGCATGCTGTTCTAATTTGCGGTTGGCCTGTAGGAGGATGCTCTGAACAACAGGTGTGGATGTGGGAGAGGAAAGATTGAGGATTTTTATAAAGGATAGGAGTTGATGGGCGTGTTGATTGGCTGAGTGGATGTGTAGGTGAAGGATTAGGTGGGTGAGGGCAATGGATTGTTTGGTTTGGAACTGGTGTAGGGACTGATGGAAAGAAGGGTTGCAGCCAGAGATGGGAACTTTAAGTGTGAGGCCTTTGGGGGTGATGCCAAATGTCAGACAAGCCTGAGAAAATAAAATATGGGAGTGTAATCTGGCTAGGGCGAAGGCATGTTTGCGGAGGGAATGTAAATAAAACTTAATGGGGTCGTTGTGAAGGTGTTGTGAGGGTGACATGGTACTAGAAGGTGGAAAGTGGAACACGAGGCTGAAATGAAAATGAAAATAAATATGAAAAAATATATGGGGAGAGATAAAGGTAAAATTAGAAAGCAAATGGAGATCTGGTGTGAAAAAAGGCGAAAAAGGGTTGGTTAGGGCTGGGCTATGTTGAAATATATATATATATATATATATATATATATATATATATATATATATATATATATATATAAAAAAAGAAAGCTGATGAAACTTACCAAACAAAAGCGCTGGCAGGTCGATAGACACACAAACAAACACAAACATACACACAAAATTCTAGCTTTCGCAACCTATGGTTGCCTCGTCAGGAAAGAGGGAAGGAGAAGGAAAGACAAAAGGATATGGGTTTTAAGGGAGAGGGTAAGGAGTCATTCCAATCCCGGGAGCGGAAAGACTTACCTTAGGGGGAAAAAAGGACAGGTATACACTCGCACACACACACATATCCATCCACACATACACAGACACAAGCAGACATTTGTAAAGGCAAAGAGTTTGGGCAGAGATGTCAGTCGGGGCGGATGTACAGAGGCAAAGATGAAGTTGAAAGACAGGTGAGGTATGAGCGGCGGCAAATTGAAATTAGAAATTAGCGGAGATTGAGGCCTGGCGGATAGCGAGAAGAAAGGATATGCTGAAGGGCAAGTTCCCATCTCCGGAGTTCTGACAGGTTGGTGTTAGTGGGAAGTATCCAGATAACCCGGACGGTGTAACACTGTGCCAAGATGTGCTGGCCGTGCACCAAGGCATGTTTAGCCACAGGGTGATCCTCATTACCAACAAACACTGTCTGCCTGTGTCCATTCATGCAAATGGACAGTTTGTTGCTGGTCATTCCCACATAGAACGCTTCACAGTGTAGGCAGGTCAGTTGGTAAATCACGTGGGTGCTTTCACACGTGGCTCTGCCTTTGATCGTGTACACCTTCCGGGTTACATGACTGGAATAGGTGGTGGTGGGAGGGTGCATGGGACAGGTTTTACACCGGGGGCGGTTACAGGGGTAGGAGCCAGAGGGTAGGGAAGGTGGTTTGGGGATTTCATAGGGATGAACTAAGAGGTTGCAAAGGTTAGGTGGACGGCGGAAAGACACTCTTGGTGGAGTGGGGAGGATTTCATGAAGGATGGATCTCATTTCAGGGCAGGATTTGAGGAAGTTGTATCCCTGCTGGAGAGCCACATTCAGAATCTGATCCAGTCCCGGAAAGTATCCTGTCACAAGTGGGGCACTTTTGGGGTTCTTCTGTGGAAGGTTCCGGGTTTGAGGAGATGAGGATGTGGCTCTGGTTATTTGCTTCTGTACCAGGTCGGGAGGGTAGTTACGGGATGCAAAAGCTGTTTTCAGGTTGTTGGTGTAATGGTTCAAGGATTCCGGACTGGAGCAGATTCGTTTGCCACGAAGACCTAGGCTGTAGGGAAGGGACCGTTTGATGTGGAATGGGTGGCAGCTGTCATAATGGAGGTACTGTTGCTTGTTGGTGGGTTTAATGTGGACGGACGTGTGAAGCTGGCCATTGGACAGGTGGAGGTCGACGTCAAGGAAAGTGGCATGGGATTTGGAGTAGGACCAGGTGAATCTGATGGAACCAAAGGAGTTAAGGTTGGAGAGGAAATTCTGGAGTTCTTCTTCACTGTGAGTCCAGATCACGAAAATGTCATCAATAAATCTGTACCAAACTTCGGGTTGGCAGGCCTGGGTAACCAGGAAGGCTTCCTCTAAGCGACCCATGAATAGGTTGGCATACGAGGGGGCCATCCTGGTACCCATGGCTGTTCCCTTTAATTGTTGGTATGTCTGGCCTTCAAAAGTGAAGAAGTTGTGGGTCAGGATGAAGCTGGCTAAGGTAATGAGGAAAGAGGTTTTAGGTAGGGTGGCAGGTGATCGGCGTGAAAGGAAGTGCTCCATCGCAGCGAGGCCCTGGACGTGCGGGATATTTGTGTATAAGGAAGTGGCATCAATGGTTACAAGGATGGTTTCTGGGGGTAACGGATTGGGTAAGGATTCCAGGAGTTCGAGAAAGTGGTTGGTGTCTTTGATGAAGGATGGGAGATTGCACGTAATGGGTTGAAGGTGTTGATCTACGTAGGCAGAGATACGTTCTGTGGGGGCTTGGTAACCAGCAACAATGTGGCGGCCGGGATGATTGGGTTTGTGAATTTTAGGAAGAAGGTAGAAGGTAGGGGTGCGGGGTGTTGGTGGGGTCAGGAGGTGGATGGAATCAGGTGAAAGGTTTTGTAGAGGGCCTAAGGTTCTGAGGATTCCTTGAAGCTCCGCCTGGACATCAGGAATGGGATTACCTTGGCAAACTTTGTATGTGGTGTTGTCTGAAAGCTGACGCAGTCCCTCAGCCACATACTCCCGACGATCAAGTACCACGGTCGTGGAACCCTTGTCCGCCGGAAGAATGACGATGGACCGGTCAGCCTTCAGATCACGGATAGCCTGGGCTTCAGCAGTGGTGATGTTGGGAGTAGGATTAAGGATTTTTAAGAATGATTGAGAGGCAAGGCTGGAAGTCAGAAATTCCTGGAAGGTTTGGAGAGGGTGATTTTGAGGAAGAGGAGGTGGGTCCCGCTGTGACGGAGGACGGAACTGTTCCAGGCAGGGTTCAATTTGGATAGTGTCTTGGGGAGTTGGATCATTAGGGGTAGGATTAGGATCATTTTTCTTCGTGGCAAAGTGATACTTCCAGCAGAGAGTACGAGTGTAGGACAGTAAATCTTTGACGAGGGCTCTTTGTTTGAATCTGGGAGTGGGGCTGAAGGTGAGGCCTTTGGATAGGACAGAGGTTTCGGATTGGGAGAGAGGTTTGGAGGAAAGGTTAACTACTGAATTAGGGTGTTGTGGGGCCAGATTGTGTTGATTGGAATTTCGAGGTTTTGGAGGGAGTGAAGCTGGAAGTGGGAGACTGAGTAGATGGGAGAGACTGGGTTTGTGTGCAATGAGAGGTGGTTGAGGTTTGGTGGAAAAATTTTTGAAGGGTGAGTGAGTTGCCTTTCCGGAGGTGGGAAACCAGGAGATTGGATAGTTTTTTGAGTTGAAGGGTGGCATGTTGTTCTAATTTGCGGTTGGCCTGTAGGAGGATGCTCTGAATGGCCGGTGTGGATGTGGGAGGGGAAAGATTGAGGACTTTTATTAACGATAGGAGTTGACGGGTGTGTTCATTGGCTGAGTTGATGTGTAGGTGAAGGATTAGGTGGGTGAGGGCAATGGATTGTTCAGTTTGGAACTGGTATAGGGACTGATGGAAAGAAGGGTTGCAGCCAGAGATGGGAACTTTAAGTGTGAGGCCTTTGGGGGTTATGCCAAATGTCAGACAAGCCTGAGAAAATAAAATATGCGAGCATAATCTGGCTAGGGTGAAGGCATGTTTGCGGAGGGAATGTAAATAAAACTTAATGGGGTCGTTGTGGGGGTGTTGTGAGGGTGACATGGTATTAGAAGGTGGAAAGTGTAACATGAGGTTGAAATGAAAACAAAGATGAGGTGACTTACCGAACGAAAGCACTGGCAGGTCGATAGACACACAAACATAAACACAAAATTCAAGCTTTTGCAACAAACTGTTGCCTCATCAGGAAAGAGGGAAGGAGAGGGAAAGACGAAAGGATGTGGGTTTTAAGGGAGAGGGTAAGGAGTCATTCCAATCCCGGGAGAGGAAAGAGGACGGGTATACACTCACACACATATCCATCCACACATATACAGGAACAAGCAGACATATATATATATATATATATATATATATATATATATATATATATATATATATATATATATATATATATATATGCCAATATTAGTGGGGACAGTTTATTCCATATACCACTATTCATATCCTGCTCCCATATTGTTGACTGAGAAGTTTCTTTGTCTTCTGCGACTTTTGCACAGGGTGTTGTAAATCAACAGGTTATTTGCATGCCACCATGGCCACCTTACCCAACATTTTTTTCAAAGATTTGGAAGCCCCTTCAATCCTTCACCAATGGCCAGCTCTCCATTGCTCGATAGTGATTCACAATCTCCAACCATGTTAACCTCACACTTTGTTGTTCTACAATGGTCGAGTGCTACACCGTTAACTCAAACAATGGACTCGGGTTTCATGTTGCCCAACTGTGCTTGCCAACATGTGAAGTTGATAATATTCAGAACTGTGTTCCTACCAGTCGATCGTATAATGTTCAAAGCACTCTACCTTCACACATTTACTTTGACTCTCAACGGGCTGCAACAACAGTTACTGTCGTGCTTTGTGCAATGCCACCATTTGCACAAAATGCACTTGGCCTCTATCAATTGTGGCCTGTTCTGGTTTTGCCTCATTTGCAGACAAATGATGGACATTTCTGGATGCAAAATTCTCGTTGCTCACCCCCCAGACCTGTTGCTCAACATTTCGACCACATGGGCTCAAGTACATCCTTTAGCATTTCGCCTTCCAGATATGTCTTACCACACCGCAGTGATCTTCTGCAAGTTCCACCGGTAATTTGTAGTCCGACCCCATGGGGCATGCTTTCAACATGCGAATAGAACTCTCACTTTTGTCACACGAGTTACCAACCCTCCCCCCCTCCCTCCCCCATACCCTACCCACACACACAAGGGGGCCCAACTCTGACCACTCAGCCACTCTCCCCCCTGTGTCTACTGTGCCAGCCTTCCACTTCCACATTATTTCTGAGGTCGGCAAATTCAAATCAGTACCTGTAACCTATGGTCCAGTTTACATGACCCCTTCACGTATCGCGCAACTGCTCATTCCCATGGTACCGATTGTGCCAGCTGAGTCATGTTTTCATGACACGCCAAGGACAATACCACCCGCCATTGCTACAGACATTCTCGCCAGTAACACACCCTCGCCTACTATGCCAGCCTGCTGTACTGTCTCTCCTGCCACGGACCAGCTGGTTTTCCAAGGGACACTGAAGCTGCCTTCGTCCCCTCCCCCAGGTCATCTGCCAAAACTGCCACCTTTATACCAAGACAACCCTGTATCATGGTTTGGGCTTGTCGAGCATCTTTTCTAGTTGCTTCACGTGTCTGACTACAACTCTAAATTCCTGTGTCTCTTCATACACCTCCATGATCAGTCGGACTTAATCTGCGATCTACTCCTCTCACCACCACCTCCACTGAAGTATGAGTTCATGGAGAGAATAATAATGGAATGACTCGCTTGCTCACCACAAGAATTAATCATCAAGATCTTGTATGAGGAACATCTGGGGGACCAAACCTCATCACAACTCTGGCACCGCCTTCAGTTACTTGTGAGTGAGCATACCATGCCGGACATCACTCTGTGGGCAATGCAGTGTGCCAAATTGCCTACTGACGTACAGATCCACCTGCTACCACACTCCTTTAAGTCAATCGGCTCTCATCTCTGCATCACAGATCATCTGTATTCATTGCTATAACAACACCAACCAGCTCACCACCCACCACTAGTGGGCACAACTGCTCCTGCTTACCGGCCGTCTGCTGGAAGGGGCAGGGCTCACTCTACCTCTGTGCCTTCTACATCGCCTGGCAGTATCCGCTTGCTCTCTCTGCTGTCTGAGCACTCCAGGATTGCCCACGCACCATACGTGCTGGTATACACGCCAGAACAAATCAACAAGGACAAGCCTCCTCTGCTGCCGCAGTCACAACCTCCACCACATCCACCTCATCCACACTGCTGGTACCACAAGATTTTTGGCGATAATGCCAAGAAGTGTCAATTACCTTGCCAGCACCCAAACACCAATCACAGGACCTAAAAGATGCTGAGTCGTATGGGGAACCTCACAGGCGTCCTCATATATTGCCCTCCATCCACTCGTCTGCTCGGCCGAGGGGTCATTTGTATGTGACTGACATTTCGTCAGGGCTCATTTTCCTAGTCAACGCAGATGCTGATGTGTCTATCATACATATATTGGTGGCTCGCCCCATCTTTTCATTGACGAAGTCACTTCTACAAGCTGTCAATGCATCAACGTTACAGACCTCAGGCTCTGTCAAAGTTAAGGTGCAGCTATCTCCTTCTCTGTGTTTTCCATGGACTTTCTACATTGCTGACATTGATGAATCAATTCTCGGTATGGATTTTTTGTCACATTACAAACACTCTCTGAACCTAGTCCAGGGCTCAGTGCTACACCATGCCACTAACACTCAGATACTGTGCTCTCGCACTTATGTTCCATGATCTGTTTCTCTCGCGACATGTGAGTTGATACACGAGTGCTCTGCCCTTGTGGGCAACATTGTGACCTGTGTCACTAACCTACTGTCAGAATACGACTCGGCAGCACAACTCCGCTGGGAAAATGATGAGATGAAACAATGAATAGCACACACTTACAACTGGCTCGTCACAGCTGTACCTCACTGCTGAAACCACAGTCCCGCCACCTAATCCAGCAGACACCAGCTCGGACACTCATCAGGTTAGTCCAAAAACTAAAATTGTGCGTGATGATTCACATCCAGTAGACTCCACAAACTCAATGAGCTGGCCACATTCACTGCCATATGTGTCAGACAGTGCTTCTAATAACAGTCGCGTGCATGATACAACCATGCCCACTGCGTGTTGATAAACATTCCCCCTCTCTCATGCACCAGCCACGTAACTCAGTGGCCATTGCTGTTCCACGCACAATGCCAACACCACTCTCGCCCACACCAGGCACCCAGTTCAAGGTTGACAGCAGACAGTCGCCGCGCATTCTGATCTGCTCCATGCACAGCCGCCCTCTCCACACAAGTGCATGTCACACTCAAGTACTAGACATGTGACTTTTGTGCTGCCTTTTCTCACTCCACTAATGGCTATGCCTCGTCGCACTCTACCTGTCCAAAAACTTCGGGTCAGGACGTTGATCAGTTCATGTGCAGTTCTCAGTTTCTTCTGTCACAGACGGAACGACAGACAAAATAGTTACTACTGCCAGCCCTAGTATTAGGCACAAGGTTAGATGCCTCAACCCTATTAAGTTGCGCACAGCAAGGCAGCAAATTAACAGCTTTTGGAGGCAGGTATCCTGCAACGGTCAGACAGCAACTGGTCTTCATCAACCCACCTAGTCCTCAAAAATGATGGTTCTTTCCAAATGTGCAGCAACTACAGACATTTAAACGCTCGTACTGTCAAGGACAACGACCCTGTGCCTAACATAAATGATTTCACTCATATTTTATCAGGCGCTACAATCTTCAGTGTTATTGACTGTAAACGTGCCTACCACCGGATTCCTGTAGCTCCAGATGACTTTCCTAAAACAGCTATTATCACACCACTTGGTTTGTTCCAATACACCTTCATGACATTCGGCCTAAGAACTTATGACAGTTCGAGTTTTGTATTGCACATCTGGACGTTATACTCATTTTCATCAAGTCAGCTTATAATGGATTTTACTGTAAATGATGAAAGTATGTGAATGCATCTTGCCGCTAACTTGGTGTAATGTCTCTCACACATAAACCTGTACAGTAAAGTAAGGGCCTCCTGTTTTATCTTTACGCTGATCCGTGATAAGACAGGCAAACAATTATACTAATGGAGGATTCTGCGTATTTTCACTAATTTCATTCGCTCTCTCTCTCTCTGTTATTTATCTATATACAGTTTTAAATATAATATTTGATTACGCGAACTCAGCCCAATAGAATCTCTGGTGGAGCCCTTCGTCTTAATATTCAGCGGCTGGCTTGCTGTAAAAGATCTTTATATCTATTATTATTGTTAAGCGCTGCATTCAGTTGGGAAAATCGATCGTTTGAACAATTCGTTCATTTTACGACAGATTTAGAATTTCAGATGTGTCCGAAACCTTTTTGGACGATTTTATAAAATCTCGGTGATTGCAGGCTCTCTTCGTCACAACTGAAACTTCCCCACTAATTACAGGGCCAAGACAATCATCAATGATTCAGACAGAGAACTCATTCGTCATTCACTCTAGAATAAAAGGGTCACAAACCTTATTTCTGAGGAAAATTGTATATTCAATCCATCTCCATTACATGTTCCATTTTCTGTTGATTCCAAGTCTTACTTAATTTGCGTTTACAGTTTTTCTCTCTCTCTTCAAATAACCCGCTAGTGGCACAAACGTTAATAGCTCGCTTTAGCGAGAAGAAGAGCAAATATGTCTCTTTTAGCAACCCGACAATCTTCCAACAGATACTTCCGAAGCTGTCCTAGTTATCCGTCCCTAACAACCATGGAGAATAAATATATGTATCTCTGTTCTTCCAAAGAATAAACGTACTAGAAAAATACCTTGGCGTCGACGAGCTGTCGGCGCATATATTACTAGAAAATCCGATCAGATACTTTCCAAAAGTGAATAAATGTGGATGATTTGATTGATAATTATTAATTATTGCGTGGTAGAGGGTAATTTTCCGTGGGGAGATTACAAGCTGAGGAACATGAAAATCATTTATCCATGGTCCTGCAGACATTGAACTCCAACGGCATCAAGGTCCACCAAGAAAAACTCCGTTGTGCCAGCCTTCTGTCACTTTCTTAGGTTACACCATCTCCACCAATGAAATACAGCCTTCCAAATCTTGTGTACATGCCATCACTTCACTGCCACCCCCGGCTAATTACAAATAACTCCGACGTTTCCTGGTCACAATAAATTACTACCGTCATCACCTGCCTTCTGCCACTGCCGTGCAGGTCCCGCTGACAGACTCACTGTCAGGTAAACAGACTTCAGGACTCAAACCCGTTCGATGGACTGTACCTATGCTGGAGGCTTTCAATTACACCCCCCCCCCCACCCCCCCCCCCCCCCCCCCCTGCGCCAGCATGCCTTTGATGCTCTGCATAACCTCGCTCACCGTGGTAGCATCTGCGCCACTTCACTGCTCATCTCCGAGATTTTTGTTTGGAAGAATATAAAACGGGACTGTCAGAACTGGGAATGCAGCTGCATCCCCTGCCAATGCAACAAAATCGGCAGCCACACCACCCCACTACTGGGCTAGTTGAACATCTCTCCAGGACGATTTTGTCTGTACATATCAATCTTATCAGTCCTCTTCCACCGTCGGTGGGCCACAGATGCATTCTATCCACAACTGACAGCACATCCTGCTGGGTAGAGGCAGTCCCCTTACCTGACATCAATGCCGAGACCATGACCAAGGGTTTTATCTCCTCATGAATTGCTAGGTTTGGTTGTCTGACCATCATGACCACTGACCAGTTTGAGTCTTCCCTGTTGATTACTTTATGTCACGTCTGCGACATAAAGAAAATTCAGACCACAACCTACCACCCACAAAGCAACGGGTTAGTGGAATGGTTGCTTCGCACTCTAAAAATGGCGCTCAGGTGCCATGACTGCCTCTGGTCTGAAGCACTTCCATGGGTACTGTTCGGCCTCCATTCAACTTTCAAGCCTGACTTACAGGGAACTATCTCAGAATTCGATTTCGGGGAGAACCACTTCCTACCAGGGGAACTCATTCAGCCTCAAGTACGTGAAGACTTCCCCCTTTCCTGGATTTTATAAGTCGCATGCGCACTCACTTCAAACAAGCACACCCACACGCACCTATCAGCCACTTCCCACTGGACACTTACTTGCCAACCGCTTTCAACAATTGCTCCCATGTATTGCTGAGAGACGATTCGATCTGACAACCTCTGCAACCACCTTATTGTTGCCCCTTTAAAGTCTTTCGGCAGGTGAAACAACTTTCAACATCATCATCATCAAAGACAGTCTGCAAACTGTTTTGTTACACCAACTCAAACCAGCATTCATGGACCCCAACATCCCTCTGCTGGCTCAGTGTGATTCTCCTAACAACTATCTCGCCAGTCTCCCTCCCACCGTGGAGTCCGAAAATGTTTCTCCTCAGACCACCACGCCATTTTGTTCACCCGACGCCTCCCCGTCACCTTTCGCAAGTTTCTCAGACATGTCCCCCACCACCCTGTGTGCGGTTTTTGTTGCTCCCTCATCAACTACAGAGACACCCTCTCCCATAGTCACCCTGCCTTGCAACAAACCCCCACACCAGGAGGACAACATTTCAATTGTCACTCTCGACGACCAAGTTCTCATTTTACTCATAGACAACGCGGCCCCACAGCCCAATGACCAGTTAAACATCAGTGTTGTGGATAGCCTCACCTCCCTCAATAGTGCGAGCTGATGACAATTCATGCCTTCATCTTGCGGGATGCCTCAATTAGCATCCAGGCTTGCCACACCTACACCCTGCCATCCGCCATTCAACCTGCCTGCTCTCAGGCTGGTTACCACATCGTCCATTCTTGCTGGCTCAACGACTTTGAGGTGGAGCTGCGCTCCGCGTCCGCACACTGCCCCAGTCAGGGTGGAGGTCCCGGTCGTGCATCTGCCAACTTCTATGACCACCAACAGTGTTGATGCCCACATACTCTTCCCTCAAGACTCACATGTGGTACTTCATACTGCGGGTCGGGGGGAGGGGGGGGGAGGGCTGTGTGGCCTGGATAGATCATATCAATATTAGACAACATTAATCTTTGGGACTCAGGTTGCTCATCTGAGTCACCATGTTAATTCAGTCTGTTCTTATACCTTGTACTGTGTGCACGTGTATGATAATTGCCAAAATATATGTATATGCACATATTAGTGGGGACAGTTTATTCCATATATCGCTATTCATATCCTGTTCCCATAGAACGATCATATTGGTCAAGTTCGCAGATATGTGAGTGTGCCGGAGACTTCTTAAACAATCGAACCTCAATGGCGAGTGTTCATCAGAAGCAATGTTATTTTTAGTAGTGCCTCGGGCAAGTTTGACAGGAGCACTGTTGTTCTCTATATACATAAATGATAAAAGATATGCTGGACAGGGTAGGCAGCAATCTGCGGTTCTTTGTTGATGATGCTGTGGTGTACAGTCAGGTATCAAAGTAGAGTGAATGTAGGAGGATACAAGACGATTTAGACAAAATTTCTAGTTGTTGTGGTGAATGACAGTTGGCTCAATGTGGAGAAATGTAAGTTAATGAAGGTGAGTATGAAGAATAAACCAGTAATGTTCAAATACAGTATTACTAGTGTGCTGCTTGACACAGTCAAATCATTTAAATATCCAGGAATAACATTACAGAGCAATATGAAATGGAACAAACATGTGAGAACTGTGGTAGGGAAGGGGAATTTTTGACTTTCGTTTATTAGGAGAATTTTAGGAAAGAGTGGTTCACCTGTTGAGAAGATCAGACATAGGATGTCGGTGCTACCTATTCTTGAGTACTGCTTGAGTGTTTGGGATCTGTACCAGGTCAGATCGAAGGAAGACATTGAAGAAGTTCAGAAGTGGGCTGCTAGATTTGTTACTGGTAGGTTCCATTAACACAAATGTTATGGAGATGCTTTGTAAACTCAAACAGAAATTCCAGAATGGAAGGCAACATTCTTTTCAGGAATCAATTTGAGAAAGTTTAGAGAGCCAGCATTTGACAGTGACTGCAAAATTATTCTACTGCCACCAACTCACATTGCACGTAAGTACCATGAAATAAGATACAAGAAGTTAGGACCCATACGGAGGCATATAGATAGTGAGTGGAGCAGTGAAGGAAATGCCTTGTAGTGGTACAGAGTGCCCTCTGTCATGCACCATACTGTGGCTAGTAGAGTATCTGTGTAGATGTATATAGATATAATAATTAACTAAGACTAAAAGAAAGATATGTAATTAGATTTAAAAGAATTGATTTCCATTTACTGCATAAGCAATAAATTTTAAGCCATAATGATTTCAAATGCATACAATGCAAATTCTTTCACAGACTGATAGATAGATAGACAGATGGATAGAGAGATAGATAGATAAAGATAGATCAGTCAGCCAGTATGTCCATCAGTCAATCGGAACATCTGATAATTCAAAAACCTTAAGAAAAACTGGAACTTACTCTCTTCACTAACCCGCTTCCTAATTTGCTGACTTGAAGTGTTACCAGATTGAGTAGTGGTAGACTGGAACTTTGAGACAAGGCTGCTGTTTGGTGATGTGGTTGTTGTGTCAGGTATTCCATTTGGTTGTGTGTCAGGCTTCCTGTAGGAATAAATAATCCAAATTAGGCTATGAAAATATGACACAGGAGTAACATCTGTTGAAAAAGTCTATATCTTATGATAATATTGAGAAATATGTAAATTTCATTGACACTTAATATCAATTGTATGTGCCTTATATTTAGATGCTAGCCTAAGATGAACAGTCCTTTAGAAAAATTAGTATGATGTTTCCATTTAACACCACATTTGAAAACAGACAAATAATTTTGTATGGATTGTTGCTGAGGGATGCTTCAATAATAAATAAAACTAATTGAGACCTATTTAGAGCAAAGTATATAATCTTTAACTCAATGTCTGGGCTACAGGTTTTTTTTTTGTCACATCACTTATCTTCCCTGAAGTATTGCAGAGTGCATACCATGCCAGTATTGTGTGTGTCCTATTCTAAAGATTCCATTCAAATGTTCACTATGTTGTACTGTAACTATATTGCTCATCAGTTACATATTGTTTTCTCCAATTTTAATGGCAGTATGAGAGAAGACATCCACCCACTGCACAGCATATTATTTATCTGGCCTGAAATGATTTAGGTAAACACAGAAAATGTAAATAATGTGAGTAATTGTCTTTCATCATTCCATTGTTTGTATTCTATCACTGATTTCCAAGTACTGTATTACTTTCCTTGATTTCAAATATTTCTATGCATTATATGAATTATTCATTCTCTCATTCATTCCTTCATTATGATCTGACAATCAAATAATCAAAGAGACTGTACCAGGATTTGGCACAAACAAAGGTATGAACAAATGTAGTGAAGCAGCCATTTGGAACTGAATTGCTGACAGCTATCAACTATTTATGTTTACCTGAGCTAAATTTAACACAGTAAAACTGACAAGAAGCTTTGACTCTGAAAAGGGTTGCAGCTTCCTTACTTGCACTACATAAATGCTGCTGATCTATTTCTACCTTGTTACAAAGACCACATTGCTGTTCTTCACAGAACAACAGTTCTATTTGTACAGTTATTATTATTCTCACTACATGTTTTGGAGAACTGTATCTTGGTCATCAGATCTTGTGGCACTACGACACCATATTTTATGTTAATTGTGATTTTTGTTTTATTCCTGTAGCATATTTTGTCAATATTCTCCTTTGTTTCCTGCAATGAAGCTGAAGGATAGCCGTATTTACATATGCAAATGTTCTCTTGCTACCAGCACCTCCAACACATGTGGCTGAAAATTTGGTATGTGGAGCCAGTATACTACAAATAATGTGGCCCACAAAGGATTTGCAGTTCAAACACTTTGCTTGCACTTCAGTTGCTGAATGAACTACTGTTTATGGCCAGATCAAGTGTCGCCTACTATAATTTATGCACCAATGAACAGCTAGCCAGGTACTACACTCAGTTGATATCCTATAATGTGACTGAGTACAATAACCTAGCACCTAAGTGATTAAACAGAATTATTAACATGTAGCAAGTAAATTAATAACACAGTTACCAAGTAGAGATCACAAATCACTGTCCTCGATGTCTAACAGTCAACTTGACTGGTCGGTTTAAGGTTTAAAGGGACAAAACAATGAGGCCATCAGTCCCTCATACCTGAAACAGACAATTCAACAACACTACACATAATTGAAAGGGATACATGAAACCCAAGAAAAGAAAACCCCAAGGTTTATCAGAGCTCAACAAAGCCTAGAGAGAAAACAAGGAAGAAGAAAAGAGGGAAAGGAAGGAAGTCTGGTGAGGTGCTCAGTCCAGGGAGCAGCTGAAGGCCCTCAAAGGCAGAAACTGTGAGAAAGGGAAGAAGAGTGAGGAATAGATAGGGCAAGGTCTGAAACAGAGCATCAGGCACAGACAGCCATCGCCCAGTCAGGACAGAGGTGGCAGGCGGGTGTCCTGTCAACCTTTCAATGGGCTGACAAGGATGACATCATCCCTTAGAGAACATGATAAAAGCCTTTGTTATCAATAAACTATAAAACCAGTTCAGCCACTGACGCATCATCTGCTAACACCAGGGAGTGAGGAGGATTAAGAGTCCACTGCAGGGTGACTAGGTTAGGACAGTACAAAAGGATTACAAATCCTTAGAATTTGATGGCATAATACTGATTGAAGGTTTGGTGGCAGATTAACAATCTCAAGAGGTGGCCTGTCAATGAGTTAATTCCCTGGGATCTTGATGTGATTTCAGGGTCCAGACAAAGTTTATGAAGCATCCACATTGTCTGTTGGCAAAAAGGGAATCCTGGATCATCAGGACCAAGAAATGAAAAGGAAAACACTGGTAAACACCTTATAAACTGCTCAAGGAGTCGCTACAGATGGGGAAGGATTCACCAGTGCAGGAATGTATAAGCTGTAGAACACGAGAGATGGCTACCAACTATGCAGAGGAAACACTGCAGCCATCTGGTAAGGAGCAGAATTCATTACATTCCACATGATTGTAAGCAAAGTCAGTATGTTTGGCAACCATCAAGCCACCAGCACAGACTACGTCTGAACCCTAAAACATGCCTAGAATGATGAAGAATTGCAGCTGAGGACCTGAGGTAGAGCCAAGTCTTTCAGACCTTACGATAGGTCAAGACAGAGCTGTGGATGGGTGATGCACCATGGAGATGTATGTGAGCAGGCTCAGAGAAGAAATGATAAATGGAAAGCAGGAGTTCTGGAAAAAAGGGATGGGATGCAGATGGTGATCATAACCACAGACCTGGGTCCTCATTGAGAGAAGCATATCTCTGTATCTGGGAATAGTGGATGGCAGTTTGGGTGCTTCAGGGAGCAGCAGATGCATAACACATAAGCAATCAACTGTTGCTGGCAGAGAACTCACAAAAGGGGAATCCCTGCCTCCACTAGGAGGCTCATCATGGGGCTAGTCTGAAAGGCAATAGTTGCCAGTCAGTCATACAAGGCAACCCAGTCCACATTAGTACAGGCTCACCTGGGATGCTGTCCAGGCAAGTGCTACTGAAAGAAAGATAAGATGGTCAGAAAATGATCATTGTTGTACAAATCGTGAATTTCACATTGAATAGAATGGAGGAATCCAGGGCTACAGATTGAAAGATCAATTGCTGAGAAAAAGCTATGTGCCACACTGAAGAGTAGGCACTCTAGTGTTGAGGAGACAGAGATCAAGCCCTGCTAGCAGGCCTTAACAGTCCTGCCCCCATCAGTGGTCACAGTATCACTCCATAGACGATTATGGGCATCAAAACCAACAATGAGAAGGAGGGTAGATGGGAGCTGTTGAACGGGGGGAAGAAGAGCAGGAAGTGTACGACGCCAGTTGGGGGGGGGGTTATAAAGATTGCATATCGTTACTGCACAGTGTAAATGGATCTGAATGGCTACCATTTTTAGTGCGGTACGAAGAGGAACCATGGAACTTACCATGTCCGTGGACCAGCATACAGACACCACTGGAGGCTTGCAAAGGGCTAGCCTACTTCTGGCAGAAGGCTTGGAAACCATGAAGAGTCAGTGGATGAGTATGCATGAAATGAGATTCCTGCAATACAACAAAAGCTCCAGAGTAGAGAGAAAGAAGAGACTGCAATTATGGAAGGTGATGGTAGTAACCATTACAGTCCATAGGAGGACAGTAGTTGTGCCGGCTGCTGTGGCTGAGCAGTTCTAGGTGCTTCAGTCTGGAACCGCACTGCTGCTATGGTCACAGGTTCGACTCCTGCCTCAGGCGTGGGAATGTATGATGTCCTTAGGTTAGTTAGGTTCAAGTAGTTGTAAGTGTAGGGGACTGATGACCTCAGATGTTGAGTCCCACAGTGCTTAGAGCCATTTGAACAGTAGTCATAGAGTCCAAATAAATTAGAGGGATGGGCCAATACACCCTGGGATGATAAGAAGTCTCATCCCAAAACTTCTCCTTTGGAGGGTGAGAGGAGGTGTGGCTGGGAAGAGAGCAAGTTGTAGCATTATCAGGAACTGGAAGACAATGAGCAGCCTTGAGGTCCACAGAGAATGGGTTACACGTCTGACACAAACTAACAGGCTGCAGACAGTGGGGAGGGGGCTCCTAGAGAGAGCCCCGTCCCCAGTGGGGCCAAGAGAAATGCATTTTAAAATTTTAGGAAGCATTTCGCAATTGGAGCACAACAGCAATTGTATAAAATGCTAAAAATCGAATAAAAACGGGCTCAGTGGTATCTTCAGATTTTTATTCATTATCAACCAGTTTCAGCCCTTTCCTCAGACAATCTTCATGTTTTTCCTGATGAAATTCAGTAATAATATATATTCATTATAGAGGGATGAAAATACAGCTAAGCAATATCTAACATATAAGCTACAATGATGAAAAAGTATGATGTTACATGCGTTATGGTTGTTGTTGTCAGCAGATGGAACAAGGTTCATATTAGTAAGGAGGTCACTGCTGAATAAGGCAGCTGTAGTTGAGATTGTATCCTGTAAGCTCCACCCATTGCCTACAGTATTACATCACTGACAACCAATCATGCATGAGGTCTGACATATTGATTTCATTAGTTGAATTTGAAAGAAAAATAGATACAGAAATGAATACAAAAATTACATACACAAAATTTTACATTTCTAATTGTATCATAATTAATTTAAGTAAAAGAAATAAAATGACAAGCATGCTGTAACTTTTATTGTGTGCAGGCTGCCCCTGTGGGAATTTGTATGTACTTGCTGCAGCAGAGACAGCTATATTTGGCTGCTATAGCAATGGCTTGCCACTATCAATAGTTTAACTGTGGCAAGGCCCAACACAAATACAGTGGCAGAGGGTGGAATGCTGATGAGTAGCATAAGTATGGTATGTTGGAAGTTAATCTTAATATGACCACCAGTGGTCAGAATAAACCAATTGTGTGATCGCTTGCATGGACTGTAAGTAACTGTTTAAGATCCTGTTTATAAACTTGGACAATGTTGTCTCCAAAATCTCTATGTATTACTTAGTATTAATGAAATAGTCCTATAATCATGTAATGCTATAATGCTGTATTGATGTAATGTTGTAGGCAGTGGGTGGACTCTTATAAGCAAACATACTAATCTGCCTTTGAAAGTACTGTGTGTTATACTGAAATTCATGATATGCTCTACATATGAGACATGGTAATGGCAGATGTGATGATGTGGCTTAAACCGTTTTAATCCTAATCTGTGAAGATGATTTCTTACTGAAACTGGTTGATATTTGGTTTTTATATAAAAATGCAGCTGATAGCCAAACATGCATTTTATACATTACCTGATGGCTGGTAATAGTCAACTTCCAAAAATTTTTAAATGACCAATAGTATAGTTCCACCAATAGACACATGTGAAAGCAAAAGGGACAAACTATTTAGCTTTGAGAACTAACAGTTTCTTCATTGGCAGGAGGGAGGTATACATTGGGTAAGGCGCCTCACTTGGAACCTGTGAATGAGAGAATGTAATGGACCTGGTTTTCTAACATAATCTTCTCTTTACAGAAATAGGTGATGCCACAGAAATATTTCTGAATCTCATGTGAATTAAAACTATCTCAGCTGTTTCAATAGAAGAACTTCATATGAATTTGTATACGATGTGTTATGTTTCAGGCTAAAATATGTAAAAAGAAATTAATTTGTTAGTATTCCGTATGTACAGTTAAAATTACTCTTCTTTTAGAAATACTTGAAATTAAGAAATATCAGGCATACTTCAAGTACATATTATTAATTGCACAGTCTAACACTAATTATTAAATTTATTTCTGGATTCATTTATAAAATAATGTTATATCTTGGTGGTGATTCTTCTTTTGTCAAGAATGTTTGTAAACTCTTTCACTTTGTAAACTCTTTGGAATATTGTGAGTAATGCAGAATATAGGTAGGATTAGTGGGCATGCCTCTGATGGAAACAGACATGTTTTATGATAAATACTAACAATGAGATCTGCGGTGTGATAGCAGTGTTAATTGTAAAGACGATGTGATATTAAAAAATGTGACAAAGAATAAAATTCAATATAATACAGGCACATCTTCATCAGTTATTTAGTCATCTGGAACTGACTAAGTGAAAATTTCAGACACAGTAATGTACCCCTAGATGTGAGAACTGCAGCTAACAACAACAACAAGAGAAAACAAAGATAGGTAAAAAAGTTTTTCTTTTGTATATCTTATGCCTCCAAAGCTTTCAAAACTTATGCAGAGAGAGAGAATTTTAATAGAGATGTGTCGAAGGGTAAGATTACAAAACCCACTTGTAGTGAGAAAGAGAGTTGTTTGACTCATTACTTACCTGTTACATGTTGTATGATTGTTTTAGGAAAGAATGCCAGAATTATATATAAAACTATGGGTCTAGTGAAGCAGAGGATACAACCCATCGGCTTTGGCCAATGATGTCAGAATTGGCCAGATGAAAGAGCTGACAAGACTGTTCAGAAACAAAGGAATATGAGAGATGAAAAATATGGTTGACATATATCAAGGCAAGTAGTATTTTCACGTTAAGGATATTGTGTGTTTGTATCATATTATTTCTGTGGAAAATGCAGGGGAAAAAATGTATGGAAATACTGGTAGCACAGAATACCACACGTTACATATATATGGGTTGTATCTCAAACCTCATTCGAACTGTATTGGTTAACTGTGATAGGGAATACAAGTTTACCGTATGTCCATTTCTTTTTTTTTTTGTTAGCAGTAATATCCTGTTGTTCAGATGAACTATATAGATCAACTGAAGCTCAGGATACAAGTTTTACATGTGTTGTTTCTTTTGCCTCCACTGCCACTAATAGTCTGCTCTTACGTAGATAGTAGTACTACCGATGGCAGAAGGAGCTACTTACATAATATTTGTATCCCATACTTCCGTTGACCTATATATATGTACACTACTGCTTGTGTCTGTATGTGTGGATGGATATGTGCGTGTGTGCGAGTGTATACCTGTCCTTTTTTCCCCCTAAGGTAAGTCTTTCCGCTCCCGGGATTGGAATGACTCCTTACCCTCTCCCTTAAAACCCACTTCCTTTCGTCTTCCCCTCTCCTTCCCTCTTTCCTGATGAGGCAACAGTTTGTTGCGAAAGCTTGAATTTTGTGTGTCTGTTTGTGTTTGTTTGTGTGTCTATCGACCTGCCAGCGCTTTTGTTCGGTAAGTCATCTCATCTTTGTTTTTATATATAATATATATATATATATATATATATATATATATATATATATATATATATATATAATCTAAAGAAACATTCCACATGGGAAAAATATATTAAAATCAAAGATTCCATGACGTACCAAGCAGGAAAGCGCTGGTAGATAGGCACAATAAAAAAACACACAAACACACACACACAAAATTTCGAGCTTTTGCAACCCACGGTTGCTTTGTCAGGAAAGAGGGAAGGAGAGGGAAAGATGAAAGGATATGGGTTTTAAAGGAGAGGGTAAGGAGTCATTCCAGTCCCGGGAGTGGAAAGACTCCTTACCCTCTCCCTTAAAACCCACATCCTTTCATCTTTCCCTCTCCTTCCCTCTTTCCTGACAAAGCAACCATGGGTTGCGAAAGCTCGAAATTTTGTGTGTGTGTTTTTTTATTGTGCCTATCTACCAGCGCTTTCCCGCTTGGTAAGTCATCATTCTTTTCGAATAGGTAGTGTCAGAGTAGAGGTGAACTGAAGGACGGGACACAAATTTTAGGTGTGACAGGCATTTCGCCTTCAATATTGGTAGTACAGATTCGAAAAATTCTGTACTGATACTAGTGCTGGGAAATGAAAGAAGAACGACAGCTGCCAAATTTCTATTACATACTGGAGAACATGAAAACATATGTAATGGTGTAATACAACAATGAAATATATCAAAATAGTCAAATGCAGTAAAAGAAAAAAAAGAAAAAAATGGAAAACTGAACTTACCACATGGGAACTTCTTAAAAGAACCTAAGCTCAAATTATCTAACATTTTTTGGATGGTACATTTGCCTAACACATTTAACAAAACATTTAAATGGGCAACATATTTAGGGAATACTATGCCTCCATGAATATTTGTCTAAGTGACTTTGAAGTGTGGAAATCTGGCATTTCCCCTTCCCTACAAGAGATTTCACAGCTGACCAATAACCCTCTTTGCTGTTTGTGCAAGTCCCTGTGGATAATGATCCGAACTCAATATTGTGATTAACTATAAGATGCTGATAACCGCTTTCCTCTAAATCCCTATATGAAGAAAAACCATCTGAACTTACAATGGAACCCTCTGCAACGTGATCTTCAATTAAGCTGACCAAAACTTCTTTCCTTCGATTGGGTACTACTTTAAACACTACCTCGTCACACTCTTGACGTAAAGTGACAGCCCCCCAAACCCTTAATCCCAATTTCGACCATAACAGATTTTCTGACCCACATCCCTTATCTAATGGACCACCACAACTCTAGTAACACTGTTCACGTTTACGTCACACTTCACTTAGCGTAGACTGGGACTGTGTCTAGGCATGCCCGATGTTAACTGACTGGGTACGGCCCATGCTGCCGGAGTTGTAGTTGTTGTTATGCCGGAAGAGGTCGTGTCCAAATTCTTGCGTGCCCTCTGGTGGACGGGACTCGACTTGCGGCCACTACCGTCCGTGACGCACCGTGCCAATGTGCGCCTTCCACGATCTTTCTGGTGGCTACTGCACTCCTCCTCCTTCAGGGGGTGAAGCCACTGTGATCCACTGTGTCGGAAGGTGGAGCGTTGGGCAGGAGCGATGACCTCCACATCCATTGGAAGGCCGGAGTTGAGGGGATCTGCCAACTCTCGAGCCGGAACCTTCGAATACGGCTGGAAGTGACCCACACGAAGAGGCCCCCCGTCGTCTCGCAACCGGAGCCCGGGACAGAATGGGCGACAAGCTGTCGAACTCCGGATCCTGTTCCACCTCGGGAGGGGCAAGACCCAGTGGCGGGGATGAAGGGGAAGGGACGACCACAGGTGAACCAGCCTCCTGAGAAACCGGGCTTGCGAGAGGGGGCCGGCTCTCGCTGGGGCATCTCGAACGATGGCGATGCCGGTGCTGGAGCTACTGGAGGCTGCCAAGGCTGAGAACCATCGCAGTGCAGCAGAGTCACAGTGGGGACAGGAGGTAACGTCCCCTGCGAAACCAACACAGGTGCCGGCAATGGGGAAGCCGGTGTCCGAGAGGTCGGAGGGTGGGTGCCCGAACGTGGATGTAGCTGATTTTGGTGACGACGTACCACCCGGTCCCCCGCCTGCAAGGTATAGTGTCGGTGGCCATTTCAGCACAGGACCACCGCCGGTATCCAACGTGGATTGCGACCAAACCCACGGGCCCAGACCGACTTACCCAGTGGAAAGCCAGGTACTCCGTTTTGCAAAGACTGGCGAGGGCCAGGCTGGAGGAGGTTAAGCAGAGTCCTAGGTTGACGCCCATGGAGGAGCTCTGCGGGGCTGCGTTCTGACATTGGTGTGGTCCGGTATGCCATCAGGAAAAACGTCAATGCTTCCTCCGCAGGAAATTCGTGCACATACTTTTTCATCTGCATCTTAAATGTGCGCACCATGCGCTCGGCTTCCCCATTCAATTGTGGATGGAAGGGGGGAGAGCAAACGTGCCTAATACCGAAGTGCCTACAAAAATCCTGGAAGGTCTGCGAAATAAACTGCGGTCCACTGTCTGAGACCAGGGTGATTGGCAGACCTTCCACAGAAAAGATTTTTGCTAGTGCCTGGATTGTAACTTCTGAAGTAGTTGAGGAGCAGCAAACCACATATGGGAATTGGGAATAAGCATCAACGACAATGAGCCAAAAGCCATTGAGAAAAGGGCCCGCAAAATCGATGTGAACATGTTCCCATGCTTGGGTTGCTGGCAGCCATGAAGAGAACGCTGCCCTGGGAGATGCCTGCTGGCTCACACACTGGGAACAGGCGGCCACCAAGTGCTCAATTTCTCTGTCAATACCGGACCAGTACACATGTCTGCGAGCCAAGGTTTTAGTACAGGAAACACCCCAGTGCCCTGCATGTAATAACGTGAGGACCTCCCTTCATAAACTTCCAGGAACAACCACGCGAGGAGCTGTATCATTGGTAGCCAGAAGGAGAACTCCTTCCAAGATCGAGAGGCGGTCTCGTAGAATAAAATAATTACGAAGAGGATCCGAGGCCCGGCCCGGAGGGCGGGATGACCACCCCTGCTGAATGAGGTGAACTACTTGCCGGAGAACTGGGTCACCTGCCGTTTCCCTGGCGACTTGAGAACTAGTGATCGGGAAGCCATCAACCGCTTGGCGGGACGCCACATCCAAATGAAAACACATAATCTCCTCTCGATCGAACGTAGGGTCCGGGCCCACCGGAAGATGGGAAAGAGCGTCGGCATGCTGTCCTGTAAGGCGAAAATGAATGTCATAATGGTACTTAAGAGAGGAACAAGGCCCAGAGCTGTAGTCTGTGGGCCGCCCTATCCGGAATCTGAGAGGCGGGACCAAATAACGATATTAACAGCTTATGGTCAGTGATTAACTGAAACTTCGTGCCATACAAGAAAGGGTGAAACTTGGTAACAGCGTAGACAATGGCCAAAGCCTCTTTTTACACCTGGGAGTAATGGGCCTGCACGGGACTAAGCATTTTAGACGCTAACGCCAGTGGTTGCTCAGAACCATCTGCGGTGCGATGGGCCAGGACCGCCCCCACCCCATACTGCGAAGCATCTGTAGCCAGAACCAACGGCTTATGGGGATCAAAAGTAGCCAAACAAGGTGCTGACGTGAGAAGGCCCTTCAACGAGGTGAACACTCGCTCACATGCAGGCGACCAATCAAAAGGAACACCCTTGCGCAGAAGGCAGTACAGGGGGCGGGCTATGGTGGAAGCCCTGGGAACGAACCGGTGGTAATAGGCTATCTTGCCTAAAAAAGCTTGTAACTCTTTCAGTGAAGCGGGCCGAGGAAGGTCGACGATACCTTGGATCAAACTTCCTAGTGGCTGGATGCCGCGCTGAGAGATGGTGTAGCCCACATACTCAATGGACGGTTGGAAGAAGTTTGACTTATGCAGGTTGCAACGCAAGCCCACAGACCTGAATTTGAAAAAGAGGGTGCGAAGGTTGTGCAAGTGTTCCTTCGTGCTGCGGCCTGTGACAATTATGTCATCCAGGTCATTAATACAATGAGGGATTGTCGACGTGACGTGCTCAAGATAACGCTGGAATATCGCCGGGGCACTGGATATTCCGAATGTCAACCGCTGGTATTGGTAAAGGCCAACCAGGATGTTGACGACCGTCAGCCGTTTGGAGTCCTCATCAAGTGGTATCTGATGATAAGCCTCCGAAAGCTCGATTTTCAAAAAATATTGGCCTCCCGCCATGGCAGAGAACAATTCAACAGCACAAGGCAAAGGATAGGTGTCCACCACCAATTGGGAATTAATGGTGGCCTTGAAACGCCACAAAGACGTAATTTTCCCGAGGGCTTCCTTACAATAACGAGGGGCGAAGCCCACTCCCTGGAAGAAATGGGAAGAACGACCCCTAGGGCTGTCAGCCGGTCTAGCTCTTCCTTTACCTGAGGGCGGAGAGCCAAGGGGATCTGCTTCGCATGTAGAAAACGCGGGCGAGCCGACGCCTTCAACGTTAAGTGAGCTTCAAAATCTGAAACATGCCCCAGGCCCTCCTCAAAAATATCTGGAAAGTCTGAGATCAAAGATTCCAATGATTGATAGCGAACATCTTTGGAGACCAACTGTATGGTGTCAGCGATAGAAAAACCAAAAGCTTGAAAGGCATCCAGGCCAAAAAGGTTAGCGGAGCTCGCATCACTGACAACAATAAAAGTAATAGGCTGAGTGACTGATTTGTAAGTCACGTCGGTAGTGAATTGACCCAGTAGGGGAATGAACTGTTTACCATAACCGCATAGACGCCGATAAACTGGTGCCAACGGGGGCGATCCAAGGTCGGAATAAGTTTGTGCATTCAACAACAAAACTGACGTGCCCGTATCTACTTGCAGTTGTAACCGGTGCAACCGAACCGACACCTCGATAAAGAGTTTGCGTGCCGATGCGTCGGGAGCCTGGCCCGATGAAACTTCCTGAATGTCAACGTCCATGTCCTCTGTACCTGCTTCCTTCGATTCTTCTGAGGCTGAGCGGCAAACTTTAGCAATGTGAACTTTTCTATTACATATGCGACAAATGGCCCAACGCTGGGGGCACTCTGACCGATCATGATGTATATAGCGCGGCGCACAGGACGGCAACAGGGGCCGGCAGCCGGAATTCTGTTTACACGCTGTGTGGGGGCAGCCGTAACGGCCGGATTGTACCGCTCGCACGTTGTCCACCCTGGACACAGTGGACGCGGCCGCGCCACCCTGAACCGCCGCGACAACGCACCACGCTTCCAGCTGCTGACCTGCTGCATGAGAGACTTCATACGATTGAGCAATGTACAGGACTTCCTCGAGGGAAGGGTCGTCTAACTGCAGGGCCCGTTGCTGGACCTCCCTATGAGGGGCCGAACAAACAATGACGTCGCGTACCATAACGTGGGCATATGACTCTTGTGACTGCTCCGTGACAAAATGACACTTGCGACTAAGACTGTGCAGGGTAGAGGCCCACGCCTGGTAAGACTGATGGGGCTGTTTCTTGCATTGATAGAACTCGACCCTAGCCACCACAACATGCGTGCGGTGGCGATAATATGAAGACAGCAATGAACACAATGCGTCAAAGACAAGGACGAGGGTTCCTGCAATGGCGCTAGCTGCCGCAAAACTTGATACAGCGAGGGAGATATTCAAGACAAGAAGAGAGCACGACATACCTCCGCATTGGCAACATGAAACGCCTGGAAATGCTGCCGAAGGCTTTGTTCATGTGTCCCAATCCTCCGCCGTCTCGTCATACGGGGGAAAGGGAGGAGGGAACGGCGCTGGAGCAGATGGCGTGGAGAGCAACGCCGGAAGCACTTGTTTCATGGTGGCCATGAGCTCCGTCTGCTGCTCATGCAAAACTCGCACTAAATCCTCCATGCCCTGGAGAAGCTGCGAAACTGGAACAACGACGCAACAGGTGAAAGAACGATCCCATCCTCGTTGCCAATTGTGTAGCAACACTGTTCATGTTTACGTCGCACTTCACTTAGCGTAGACCGGGACTGTGTCCTAGGCATTCCCGATGTTAATTGACTGGGCACGGCCCGTGCTTCCGGAGTTGTTGTTGCTGTTGTTATGCCGGCAGAGGTCGCGTCCGAATTCTCGCGTGCCCTCTGGTGGACGGGACTCTACTTGCGGCAACTACCGTCCGTGACGCGCCGTGCCAATGTGCGCCTTCCGCGATCTTTCTTGTGGCTACTGCAACAACCAATCTTTGCTGCAGAGCCATACAAATAAGTCGTGGGTACAGTGACGAGATAAACTTGTGAGGCACAGAAGTTCGCCGCACTCACATCAAATACACCCAGCAATGAGACCACACATTTGTAAAAAAACAAATCATGGCCAACATATCTACACCCATAGCCTCTCTCAAATCATCCAGGTTCATTGGAACAGATAAATCCATATCTACAAACGAAAATGAGATACTAAATATTGTCCTAAAATAAGAAACTAATAGCCCAAATTACCGCAATATCACTAAGAATGACATTAAGTACCAAATGAATAGCAATTCATGCACATGAAGAATATTTTGAGCAATATGTAGTGATCTCCTTTAAAATCACATTCAGTTATTTTAATGTACAATGATAGAGCTTATCTGTAACAAAGAACTGTTTTATTATCTATGGCTGAAAGTGAAGACATTATTATCTATGACTAATGTATGACATCATTGGTCAAAGCTGATGAGTTGTATCGCCTTTTTACTAGACACAAAACTACTCCAGACCATGGCACATCATCTTAAATAAATATTAATTGAGTTCAGCCATTTGTAACAATACAACAGAAGTGTATGCAGGAAAATCTTTTATCTATCACTGGCAATAGATATACAATGGAGTCTGTTTTACAATTATTCTAGTTTAAGTAACTTATTTTTGTGAGATTGAAATAATGAAACTGATCTGTTATTAATGGTGATTTGATTATTTCCATTTTTATATTTTGATATTAAGTCTTCATGATTCTGACTACTGGAAAAAGGCCTTGAATCATGAAATTATAATAAATATGTTCTGAAGGACAGTGCTGTATAGTTAGCACAAGATTTTAATACTCTACTAGAGAACATGACTAGATCTTGGAGACTTATGACTAATTAGTGTCACGTTTTGGAGTTTTTTGGGCCATCTCTTTTGAAAAAATAGTTCTTGGCTGTGTAATCTGTGCCTGTTTGACTAAATCTAATACATCTGTATTTCGCTGATTATAAATAGATGAAAAGTTTGCTGTCACTGTGAAGAAGTCACCATTGATTCCAGTGATCAATTGTTTCAGTGTGGCATTGTTTCTACCACAGTATCAACAAAGGACTCTTTGTTTCACCTTTCATGAGAAAAATCTTTTTTAATAATCCTGCAAAACAATACAAGTGATGTACTTTTTCTTGTGGGTTATGGACTGGCAACCAGACATGGTGTAGTCATCCTTTAACTACAAACTGTTTAGAAAAACTGTTAATGAAAACATTCTCTGAAAGTGACACGGTGTAAGGTAAGTATTAAAATGGAATTACTGTGAATGAAGACTATGGCACTATGTATTTCAGTATTGAAGAATGACCACTGGGTACAGCAAATTTCTTAAATATGATGCAGAGTAATGAATGGTAATACTTGAATAAAACTATATATTATTTATAACTGCTTTCAAATGATTGGAATGATTCACTAAAGTGAATCAAATATGTTATGCCATACAACGTGCTCCTGAAGCAATTCTCTCTATCGTAAATAGTGATAGAAGCAATAGTAGCGGTAATATTTATTGGCAGATCTCCTGTACAAGGACACTGGGCATGTCTTTGTATTACAAATTACACACAACAAAAATAAAGTAATTCAAATGTAAAGACATTTACGTACTGCTGCTTACAGGTCTAGTATGACACGTGTGGGACAGGTAGTTGGCTGTTGCCTTATAGTATGAACCATCTCAGCATTTTCCTGGAGTAACTTAGGGAAACTATGGAAAACCTAGATCAGGATGGCTAGATGAAGATTGGAGTCTGCGCACATTGCTTCAGAACACTAAGCACACTATCAGCTGACATCAGGACCATATTTGGACTACAACTTCACATTTACTAGCCTGAAAAACTGAGTCAACATCTGTCTGTAATGAATGGTATGTTGAGCTCAGAGATTGCATAGTGCACAGATTTGAGATTAAGTTTTTTCAGAGAAGAAAAAAAAAATAGGAAAGAAATATATCTTGCAAGTGTAATATGAAATGATAGGTGTTTTATTATCATATGCCTTTCTTATTACTAATTTTTGTTGCAGTTTTACCACACCTCTAGTTTGTGTTACTTAAATAACCCTTCAGTATATAGAATGAATTTCTTGGCAGCTGCCTTTTAATGGACTTTCTAAATAAGTCTCTTTCATATATTTCTTCAAGCTCCTTAGGCAATTTACTGTGTGGTTTTATTCCTAGGTAGAAAATACTGTTTTAAAGTTTTATTTTTATTCTTTATTGGTAAATGTTAGTTCAGTCCATATCATGTTCAACAATTATGAACAGAACTTTTTGTGCAATAATTATGACTCATATTTCATGTGTACAACTGATTTACGAAAACACTCAAATATTGCAGTTCCAATCCCCTGTGGTTTGAACTGTTCTTTACAGTGCGCTGAACTTCTATTTTTTGGTTATTATTCTTGAGACCCTTTCTCCTGTTTGAAAACTGTGTTCATATTTTCCCCATTTGGTCACAAGGAAATAATATTATAGCTGAGAAATGAACACTCATGTGAATAGTATTTAACTCATATATACTGCAACCATGCTGTGAATGTCTTGGGGTTACAAAGCTACTTCTGCTGTATTCAATCATTAATTACAGCCAGTTTTGTGACACTGATAACCACATCCACAGAGACATCTGTGTGACAATGAATCATGAAAGACCAAATGACCCTAATATACCAACTTTTAAACATGTAAAGTTCAGAAAATTGTACTCGTGTAACTAACTCATAGGAGCTAAGTAGCCCAGTGTATGTAACCCAATGCTTGTTATCAGACTAACTAATAAATCACTAAATGGGGGTGCAAATGAAACAGAAACAACTGGGTGTAGGGATCCAAGGTCAAAATGGTCAGTGGAGTCCATATAGATTACATCACAATAGTCCACTGATAATGCAGAGACACATAAAGAAGCTATATACAGCCCCAATGGGTGGCAAGTTCAACCTAGCCTCAGTAAAAGTAAATTGGCTTAATGCTCAGTTTTTCTTTCTCCACATTTGCCTCGCCCCCCCCCCCCCCCCTCCGCCTTGCCCTTTCTCATCTCCTCTCTTCACTCCCCCCCCCCCCCCTCTCCCCTCCAAGTTGCCCCCTCTTACCTTCCATCTCTCTCTCTCTCCACTTTTTTGTTTCCCTTAATGTTTTATGTGTTTCTCTGTGGTTGCTAGTGACAATCACCGGTTCATTCTTTCTATTTTAAGTTAGGTTTTGAAAATTATTTTCAATTTACATTTCATGTTTTTAAGATTTGTTTACTGAATACAGTTACTGCTTTCAGCCACCTTAATTTCCCTTACCACAACGTATGTATCTGATGGTTTTCATTTAAGTAATTAAATGCCCTTAGTCCCCAGCATTCCTCTTAGGCTAACACACCTGTCTGGGCATTATTAGTGATACGTTTTAATACAGATTAACTGCCACACATATTTTCCATATAAAATTTCAGATATTGTGTTTGGATATCCCAATATTCTTTGTTCTTATTTGATTATTCATGGTTTCCTCAAAAGCTTGCCGATTCTTTAGTAGTGCCTGCTCATCATCTTCATGTGGATGAGCTGTCCACAGACTGGATGTTTACTTTTGCAGTGTGAGTATTCAACAGTACATGGTCACATCCCATGTTCTGGGAATGCGCTGGAGTTGTGGTATTGTTTATCTTATCCGTATCTCCTTTCCATTAATAAGCCACAAGCTTGACACACATCATCCAGTTTTTTGGGTTGTTGCACTACTTCACTGCAAACTTTCCCTCTGGCCTTCAACTAGCCACTCATCAGGTCCCTATTTAATTTTTCCATGTATCTTCACATTACTATTTGGTTACCATGATTTAATTCTTTTAGGCTCCACCCACTATTTTGGACTTTGATCCCTGTGCCTGACTGATTTTATTCATTGATATACCATCATCTAGCAGTTTATTACTTCAGTCTGACAATGAAAGTTAGCTCCCATTATGCAGGCTCCTTAGCTCTTATGACTTAGTTACACATGTAAAATTTTCTCTATTTTACATGTTTAAAAGTCGCTGTTTTAGGTCCATTACTTTTTCATGATTCATTGTTATACAGATGTCACCTGAGAAGGTTGATTTCAGTGCCATGAAACTGGTTGTGATCTGATGATACAAATATTAAATACAGCAAAAGCAGCTTCTTAATCACAAAGTTGACTCCACCTGCATTTCAGCCCTTTTACATGGAAATGTTGATGGCCATTGTAATAAAACTGGTTATGGTGAGATAAATGTACTAACCAATCTAGGATCATATGAAACGATCGATTCCCAAGTTGAAGACTCAAAACCCAGAAATCCACTACCATATAGCAATACAAAAATGTATAAATGTCAGCATATGAAAATACAGGAAAAGAATGTGCTTTGTCCTTTTTTTCTTCAACAATGAGTTATGTATGCTATAAGATATAGGATTCTATGTTGTTAACTGACCAGTGTGACATTAGTCCAGGTTCTATAACCCATTTTAAATTAGATATGCAGGGAGGGAATGTGCTAATTTCTCTCACTACAAGGAATAAATATACTTTGTCCAACATTATGTATAAGTTTTAGATTCCTTGTGGGTTGCATACAATGTTAAAGCAAGAAACAGAATTTTCCTTCATAGTGCATTGTTGGTGCTAGCAAAAACCTCTGCTTTAGTTAGAAGCACTCGATTTGTCTATGCAGATGTCATAAGTGATTAATTTCAGTTTTAATAGTTTATTATATATACTGAATGACGAGTACTTCATCTGAAGATGAAAGACAAACACCTTCAGGTTCTAACAGTGTTAGGAAAAGGCAAGTAGGAGTGTGAAAGAGTACTGCCATGAAGTAATTAAGAGTTCAGTCACATGAACTAGGAGAAGACTGGAATTGTAAGTTGAAGTGCTTTGAGGGCGTAAATGCTGAAGAAAGATCAAATATTCTAGGAAAATTTAATGATATGGAAGACTGGAATGAACAGTAATTACATTTGACAGGCCTCATTACAATACTTCAAGTTCACAGAAGGTGATCAAAGAAGAATGAAGATGAAGTACAGCTTTGTGAGTGTAATTTCAACTAGAGACAGAGAGAGAGAGAGAGAGAGAGAGAGAGAGAGAGAGAGAGAGAGGGAGTTCAATGTGATGACATTGTACATGAAAGTCTTATACATGCAAAAGGCCTTCATGGCAGTACATGATATGGCAAGGAGATGATTAATGAGAGTTTATAGTTTTATAAAGGGTTGAACACGAAAAAAGGGCATGGAAAAGTAGTAGTGCACAATCTGTGATAGGTATACTGCTGGGATAAATGTATTGAATGCACGATTATCTGAAAATATAGGCAATAGCATGAAGAAGCAAGGCTTGAAAGAAATTAATATGGTCACCATTGACCACAGAGTATACAAAGTGAAACCTAAAACATTTTATTACAGAAAGAGAAATGCTTTTTTAAGAAGCAAAAGTCTGTTGAAACAGAAGCAGCCTGTGTGGACATTTTTTTATTTATTTATTTTTATTTTATTTTTTTACATTGTGCTTAGCAGACGCAAGTACTGATGGTGCCTATTACAAAAGGCAGTTGTGTGTTTATTCTTTCAGTTTTCAAGTGCAACTTCAGTGTTCTCCCCTTACACTGAAGATACTGGAAGAAAAGGGGCCAATGAAGTGATTTTCTTTTTAAATCACAGTGTGGTGGAATCTTGAAGTTTTTATGATTTGTTTTCAGTCCAGAGCAAGAATTACACTCTTCTAAGGTATCTTAAATATCCTGTGAGTGAACTGAAACCCTTGGAGACAATGAAAGTAACATTCTCTATTAGTCCACACACTTATGGACTGTGGTATGAGTGTGAGATGAATTAACACAAAGGCAGTAGCAGAAGTTCCAATGAATTGGGTGTGGATCATGATTAAAGTTCAATGTAAACCTAAGGCTTCTGATGTTGTGGTGGTCAATCAGGATTTGGTACAAAATTGGGAGTCTTTTCTGGATAAGAAATATTGAGAAAACTGTAATTCCTAACAAAGCCCATAAGAGAGGAAGTCATTGCAAAATAACATCCCTGTCTCATTCAACATCAAGAAATTTATAATTGGGCTTACTTTTCATTGTGGTGAGAGCATTGCTGCAGCTACAAAATCAGCAGTTTTGAGAATGCCCATCTCCTACTTTGAGAGGTAGGATATGAAAATATAATAAAATGTTACGTCAGGAAAAGTTTATATATTGCTAACAATAATAATAATAACAATTGAAAGAAAAGTGTCACGACTTCCAGGTTTTAAAGGAATATCATTGACAAGAAGTTAGCGTAATTTACACAAAGTTTTTATGCAAGAATAAGGAGTGCATGTTGGGACAAAGTGACACTATATTTCATTCTTACTGCATGAAGTTAAAATAGCAAAGGGAAATTCTTCAATAAGAAGTATTTTTATCATTTCAATCATTATTTCATTACAAAATCTTCTGACACGTAATGTTTAGCACAAAGTACACTTTTCCTCACAATATCTTCTGTTCTGCTATATACAAGAAGAATGTTTTTTTCCTTGTAATGCATGATGTTGGTTTAAATAGCACACCAGTAAAACTGCAATTTAAATATTTAATTATATTTAAATATTAAATTTAAAGTATGTAACATGCAGGAAAAAATGACTTTAATTGACACTAATTTTATCCATTAATACCCATCAAATTTGGTTTCAAACTTTAAAACTGTTCTCCTGAACAATATGATAATGTGGACAAAGCATGTGATTTTACTGTGCTCTTTGCATATAAACTCGTAATGTAATTAGGATGTTGAATATGAACTTCTTAGGAAGATAAGCAATAATAAACAGTTACTTGTGCTTTATTTTTTAAATGTACATTTCAAAGATGATTTTGCACAAATGGATCGATATATGACAGTATTTTCTTTGCTACATGTTGGCAGACATAAATCTTTGTCTTTCGATAGTTGGTAGTGCCAGTTGGAAGTATGGAGGTGGAGTACAAGTTTTGTGTGGTATGTTAGCATTGTGGTTGATGTCAGTGTGTATTGTGAACTGAAATGACTGAAAATATATCTGTTCAAAACCAGAAATTCCACTAGTGTTGATATTATTTAACAAAATGAAAGCGAGCATCCTCTAGACTATTATAAAAAGCCATATTTCAGGATAGCCTATGAGCCTGCAACTTCCAACAAAGAAGAAGAATAAAAGATGAGTATTATGAAAACTCTTTATTCAGATTCTAATGTTGCTACCTCTCTCTGCAGTGTGTCACTATCTCAGCAAGCCAAGTGCTGCAAAAATGTGACCAGCTGCCCAGGTTATTAACTTACTTCAGAATTAATAAATCAGCTTTGGGCTACAGTAGGATGGTCATGCTCAGAATATGATGGCACCATATGGGATTTTATGAAAGTGAATACAGTGTTGATCTATTTTTCTTGCAGATTAAAATTTTATGTGAACAATCAACCAAATACGAATCACAGCCATGAAACAGCAATAACAACAGCAAAAGGTCTTCATAAACAAGAAGAAGAAGGAAAGGGTGAAAAATAAAAAGTGTGGTGAACAATTAACAACATCAATGTCCGACAACAAAGCTAAGCACTGGAAATATTTTCCTTTTTTTTTCCTTTTTTGTGAAGTGTTTCATTGACTAATCATTAACAGTGGCAGTCACTGAACAAAAATCAAACAGTGGGGAACAATACAGACATGGGAGACTTAAGAAGTGTTGTGAAACAAGAACAATTAAGAACAGTTAAGCTTCATTGATGAAGTAGTTCAAAAGAAGAAAGATGCTGATAAATCAAGTAAAAAATCTGGCATTGTTAATAAAATGAATAATGATAATAAGGATCCCAGTCTGCAAAACTTAATGAGCAATTTGAAAATCATAAACAAGAAAGTAAGAAACAGTTCACAATATTCGGTCATTCCATAGGAGCATTGATTGTCTAGGTAAAGTGTGTGATATCACTGAGTGAAGTGTTAGCCGATACAACAACTCATTAGTCATTGTTTCAAAAATAAATGGATGAGTGAGATTCATTCTGGATTCTAGGCAATTGAACAAGTATTTGTACAGAGAAACTTATCACTCTGAAAAAGCTGATGAACTTTTACACAAATTTAAAAATATTCGGGTTATGTCTAGTCTGGATTTAACTTCCAAATTTCATCAGGTACCTTTAACTCCATGATCACATGATATACTGCCTTTCTTTAAAGGGGCAATTCTAGAAGTCCCTCAAGGGGTGGGGGCTAATGGGAGGGTGGGGGTGGGGAGGGGTTTGGGGGAATGGAGTATGGCTTAACAAAAGGAGACAAATTGGAAAAATTTGGTGTTGCTTAAAGTAGCTTTTGGTAACTGTTTTGGAGTTCTGGGTAAAAAATGTGTATTTATAAATAATAAGACTCCTACTTTAAGTTAAATGATATTTATTGGTTTAGGTAGTAAGCAGTTTCCCGCAGTTATTCTTTTGTTAAAATGTGTTTGGAATACATAGCAACCTACATTGCTACATAATTATATAAAAAAGATGGAATCTGTTGGAGTAACATATTAGCTGATTTTTGAAGTCATTTTATCCAGTGTAATATGATACTCCATGGGGCGGTGGGGGCTATAGCCCCCATAGCCCTCCCCCCTTGCCACTGCTCCTGAGTAGATGTTACTAATACTGTGTAGTACCTTTCGGTTTGAACTCATTTCTAGCTGATTTTATCTACATCTACATATATACTCTGCTAGCCACCATGTGGTGTGTGGCAGAGGGCACAATTCGTGCCAAAGTCATGTTTCCCCCTCTCTGTTCCACTCACGGATCGTGCGAGGGAAAAATGACTGTCTTAATGCCTCAGTACAAGCTCTTATTTCCCTTATCTTTGAGTGATGATCATTGCGCGATTTGAAAGTTGATGGTAATAATATATGCTCTACTTCCTCGGTGAAGATTGGATTTCAGAATTTAGTGAGCAGCCCCTTCCGTTTAGCGCGTCGGCTATCTGCAAGTGTGTCCCACTTCAAACTTTCTATGAGATTTGTAACGCTCTCGCGATGGCTAAATGTACCAGTCATGAATCTTGCCACTCTTCTTTGGACTTTCTCAATTTCTTGAATCAGACCCAACTGGTAATGGTCCCATACAGACGAACAAGACTCCAAGACTGGACGAACTAACGTATTGTAAGCTATTTCCTTTGGTGAAGGACTGCATCGCTTCAGGATTCTACCAATAAACCGCAATCTAGAGTTTTCCTTCCCCGTTACTTGTGTAATCTGATCATTCCATTTGAGATCATTTCGAATAGTCACACTCAGATACTTGACTGATGTTACCCCTTCCAAAGACTGATCATTTATTTTGTATTCATACATTACTGGGGATTTTTGCCTTGTCATACACAGTAGGCTACACTTACTAATATTGAGAGATAACTGCCAGTCATTACACCATGCATTTATTTTCTGCAAATTCTCACTGATTTGCTCACAACTTTTGTGTGATACTACTTTCCTGTAGACTACAGTATCATCAGCAAACAGTCTAAGGCCACTGTCAATGCCATCAACCAGATCGTTTATGTATATCGTAAAAAGCAGAGGACCTATTACACTGCCCTGGGGCACACCTGAAGTTACTCTTGTTTCTGTTGAAGTTACGCCATTCAGGACAACTTACTGCTCCCTGTCTGTTAGAAAACTTTCTATCCAGCAGCATATGTCATTGGATAGACCATAAGCACACACTTTTTGTAGCAAGCACCTGTATGGAACTGAGTCAAATGCCTTTCGAAAGTCAAGAAATATGGCATCAATCTGGGAGCCAGTATCTAGAGCCTGTTGTATAACATGCACAAAGAGGGCCAGCTGTGTCTCGCATGACCGCTGTTTCCTAAAACTGTGCTGGTTTCTGCAGATGAGCTTCTCAGAGTCTAGAAGGTCATTATGTCTGAACACAAACACGTTCCATAATTCTATGACAAATTGATGTCAGTGAAATTCGCTGGTACTTATGTGCATCCGATTTTCTACCCTTTTTATACATCACTATGACCTGGGCCTTCTTCCAGTCCCGTGGAACTTTCGCCGATCCAATAATCTCTGATAGATGACGGATAAGAATGGTGCTATATTTTATAAGAGCATTAGTTTATGTACTTGGCCAAGATCTGGTAGAAAAACATACTTTTCATGTAGATAACATTTTGGTAACTGAACAAAAGTGGGAAGAGCATTTTGAATTTATGAAGCAGGTATGAAAAAAGTTTAGACAAGGAGGTACGACTCTGAAACTTGAAAAATGTAAATATGCTGTCCTTGAACTAAAATTCATTAATCATATAATTACTAGGGAAGGACTCTTAGCAGGTCCTAACAAAATTAAAACAATTTCAGATTTTCCAGCACCATGTACTACAAAACAATAGAAGTCATTTCATAGTTTATGTGGATTTTATCAAGAATTTGTGATTGGACAAAGTCTGAATGCATGCTTAAAAAGAACACTAATTGAGTTTGGACCCAAGAATGCAAGGAAGCATTTGAAAACAGTTAGAAAGAATTGAATATTCAAAATTTGTTACACAGTCCAGATTTCATCCTACCTTTTTTTTTGGCACACAGATAGCAGTGATTATTTTTGGAATCAGTTTATCCAGTGTAATATGATACTCTATTGGGGGGGGGGGGGGGGGGGGGGTTTAATGGAAGATTAATACATTACACAATTGCCCAATTGCCATTGCAAGTAGGATGTAGGATGTTGTCTAAACATCAGAAATCTTACACAGTTACATAAAAGGAATTATTAGCTGTTTACTTTCATTTACTAAGTTCAGTATCTATTTGTTAGCACCTTAAGTAATTGTATATTCAGACCACACAGCATTAAGCTACTTAAAGGACTGTAGACTGTTTCACAATAGACTTACCAGATGAGGAACATATTTGCAGCAATCTGATAATGAAATTAAATATATTAAAGGTTCAGACAATGTTGTTGCAGATACTTTGTCAAGCATGCCATGGGATGGAAGTAATGAAAATTTTTATCAAAATGACGAAAAAAGTTTCAAATTGGATATAAGAAGGATATATATGATGAGAAGGGTATACACTGGAACACGTGAGGCAATACTGACCTTACGACTTATCTTAGAAGGAAGATTAAGGAAAGGCAAACCTATGTTTCTAGCATTTGTAGACTTAGAGAAAGCTTTTGACAATGTTGACTGGAATACTCTCTTTCAAATTCTAAAGGTGGCAGGGGTAAAATACGGGGAGCGAAAGGCTATTTACAATTTGTACAGAAACCAGATGGCAGTTATAAGAGTCGAGGGACATGAAAGGGAGGCAGTGGTTGGGAAGGGAGTAAGACAGGGTTGTAGCCTCTCCCCGATGTTGTTCAATCTGTATATTGAGCAAGCAGTAACGGAAACAAAAGAAAAATTCAGAGTAGGTATTAAAATTCATGGAGAAGAAATAAAAACTTTGAGGTTTGCCGATGACATTGTAATTCTGTCAGAGACAGCAAAGGACTTGGAAGAGCAGTTGAATGGAATGGACAGTGTCTTGAAAGGAGGATATAAGATGAACATCAACAAAAGCAAAACAAGGATAATGGAATGTAGTCTAATTAAGTTGGATGATACTGAGGGAATTAGATTAGGAAATGAGACACCTAAAGTAGTAAAGGAGTTTTGCTATTTGGGGAGCAAAATAACTGATGATGGTTGAAGTAGAGAGGATATAAAATGTAGACTGGCAATGGCAAGGAAAGCGTTTCTGAAGAAGAGAAATTTGTTAACATCAAGTATAGATTTAAGTGTCTGGAAGTCATTTCTGAAAGTATTTGTATGGAGTGTAGCCACGTATGGAAGTGAAACGTGGACGATAAATAGCTTAGACAAGAAGAGAATAGAAGCTTTCGAAATATGGTGCTACAGAAGAATGCTGAAGATTAGATGGGTTGATCGCATAACTAATGAGGAGATATTGAATAGAATTGGGGAGAAAAGGAGCTTGTGGCCCAACTTGACTAGAAGAAGGGATCGGTTGGTAGGACATGTTCTGAGGCATCGAGGGATCACCAATTTAGTATTGGAGGGCAGCGTGGAGGGTAAAAAACGTAGTGGGAGACCTAGAGATGAATACACTAAACAGATTCAGAAGGATGTAGGTTGCAGTAGGTACTGGGAGATGAAGAAGAATGCACAGGATAGAGTTGCATGGAGAGCTGCATCAAACCAGTCTCAGGACTGAAGACCACAACAACAACAAAGGGTATACATGATGAGACCCCTCCCATGAACCATAGACCTTGCTGTTGGTGGAGGGGCTTGCGTGCCTCACCGATACAGATAGCCGTATTGTAGGTGCAACTACGACGGAGGGGTATCTGTTGAGAAACCAGAAAAATGTGTGGTTCCTGAAGAGGGGCAGCAGCCTTTTCAGTAGTTGCAGGGGCAACAGTCTGGATGATTGATTGATCTGGCCTTGTAACACTAACCAAAATGGTCTCGCTGTGCTGGTACTGCGAACAGCTGAAAGCAAGGGGAAACTACGGCCATAATTTTTCCCAAGGGCATGCAGCTTTACTGTGTGGTTAAATGACGATGGCATCCCCTTGCGTAAAATATTCCAAAGGTAAAATAGTCTCCCATTCCGATCTCCGGGTGGGGACTACTCAAGAGGACGTCGTTATCAGGAGAAAGAAAACTGGCATTCTACGGATCGGAGTGTGAAATGTCAGATCCCTTAATCGGGCAGGTAGGTCAGAAAATTTGAAAAGGGAAATGGATAGCTTGAAGTTAGATATAGTGGGATTTAATGAAGTTCGGTGGCAGGAGGAACAAGACTTCTGGTCAGGTGAATACAGGGTTGTTGTTGTTGTTGTTGTGGTCTTCAGTACTGAGACTGGTTTGATGCAGCTCTCCATGCAACTCTATCCTGTGCAAGCTTCTTCATCTCCCAGTACTTACTGCAACCTACATCCTTCTGAATTTGCTTAGTGTATTCATCTCTTGGTCTCCCTCTACGATTTTTACCCTCCACACTACCCTCCAATACTAAATTGGTGATCCCTTGATGCCTCAGAACAAGTCCTACCAACTGATCCCTTCTTCTAGTCAGGTTGTGCCACAAACTTCTCTTCTCCCCAATTCTATTCAGTACTTCCTCATTAGTTATGTGATCTACCCATCCAATCTTCAGCATTCTTCTGTAGCACCACATTTTGAAAGCTTCTATTCTCTTCTTGTCCAAACTATTTAACGTCCATGTTTCACTTCCATACATGGCTACACTCCATAGAAATACTTTCAGAAACGACTTCCTGACACTTAAATCTATACTCGATGTTAACAAATTTCTCTTCTTCAGAAATGCTTTCTTTGCCATTGCCAGTCTACATTTTATATCCTCTCTACTTCGACCATCATCAGTTATTGTGCTCCCAAATAGCAAAACGCATCTAATACTTTAAGTGTCTCATTTTTAATCTAATTCCCTCAGCATCACTCGACTTAATTCGACTACATTCCATTATCCTCGTTTTGCTTTTGTTGATGTTCATCTTATATCCTCCATTCAAGACACTATCCATTCCATTCAACTGCTCTCCCAAGTCCTTTGCTGTCTCTGACAGAATTACAATGTCATCGGCGAACCTCAAGGTTTTTATTTCTTCTCCACGGATTTTATTACCTACCCCGAAATTTTCTTTTGTTTCCGTTACTGCTTGCTCAATATAGAGATTGAATAACATCGGGGAGGGGCTACAACCCTGTCTCACTCCCTTCCCAACCACTGCTTCCCTTTCATGTCCCTCAACAATTATAACTGCCATCTGGTTTCTGTACAAATTGTAAATAGCCTCTCGCTCCCTGTATTTTACCCCTGTCACCTTCAGGATTTGAAAGAGAGTATTCCAGTCAACATTGTCAAAAGCTTTCTCTAAGTCTACAAATGCTAGCAATGTAGGTTTGCCTTTCCTTAATCTAGCTTCTAAGATAAGTTGTAGGGTCAGTATTGCCTCACGTGTTCCAACATTTCTACAGAATCCAAACTGATCTTCCCCGAGGTCGGCTTCTACCAGTTTTTCCATTCGTCTGTAAAGAATTCGCGTTAGTATTTTGGAACCGTGACTTATTAAACAGATAGTTTGGTAATTTTCACATGTGTCAACACCTGCTTTCTTTGGGATTTGAATTATTATATTCTTCTTGAAGTCTGAGGGTATTTCGCCTGTCTCATACGTCTTGCTCACCACATGGTATACAGGGTTATAAATACAGAGTTATAAATACAAAATCAAATAAGGGTAATGCAGGAATAGGTTTAATAATGAATAAAAAAAATAGGAGTGTGGGTAAGCTACTACAAACAGCATAGTGAACGTATTATTGTGGCCAGGATAGATATGAAGCCCACACCTGCTACAGTAGTACAAGTTTATATGCCAACTAGCTCTGCAGATGACGAAGAAATTTATGAAATGTATGATGAGATAAAAGAAATTATTCAGGTAGTGAAGGGAGAGGAAAATTTAATAGTCATGGGAGACTGGAATTCATCAGCAGGAAAAGGGAGAGAAGGAAACATAGGTGAATATGGGTTGGGGCTAAGAAATGAAAGAGGAAGCCACCTGGTAGAATTTTGCGCAGAGCATAACTTAATCATAGCTAATACTTGGTTTAAGAATCATAAAAGAAGGCTGTATACATTGAAGAACCCTGGAGACACTAAAAGATATCAGATAGATTATATAATGGTAAGACAGAGATTTAGGAACCAGGTTTTAAATTGTAAGACATTTCCAAAGGCAGATGTGGACTTTGACCACAATCTATTGGTTATGAACTGTAGATTAAAACTGAAGAAACTGCAAAAAGGTAGGAATTTAAGGAGATGGGACCTGGATAAACTGACTAAACCAGAGGTTGTACAGAGTTTCAGGAAGAGCATAAGGGAACAATTGACAGGACTGGGGGAAAGAAATACAGGAGAAGAAGAATGGGTAGCTTTGAGGGAAGAAATAGTGAAGGCAGCAGAGGATCAAATAGGTGAAAAGACAAGGGCTAGTAGAAATCCTTGGGTAACAGAAGAAATATTGAATTTAATTGATGAAAGGAGAAAATATAAAAATGCAGTAAATGAACCAGGCAAAAAGGAATACAAACATCTCAAAAATGAGATCGACAGGAAGTGCAAAATGGCTAAGCAGGGATGGCTAGAGGACAAATGTAAGGATGTAGAGGCTTATCTTACTAGCGGTAAGATAGATACTGCCAACAGAAAAATTAGAGAGACCTTTGGAGAAAAGAGAACCACTTGTATGAATATCAAGAGCTTTGATGGAAACCCAGTTCTAAGCAAAGAAGGGAAAGTAGAAAGGTGGAAGGAGTATATAGAGGGTCTACACAAGGGCGATGTACTTGAGGGCAATATAATAGAAATGGAAGAGAATGTAGATGAAGATGAAATGGGAGATACGATACTGCGTGAAGAGTTTGACAGAGCATTGAAAGACCTAAGTCGAAACAAGGCCCTGGGAGTAGACAACATTCCATTAGAACTATTGTCAGCCTTGGGAGAGCCAGTCCTGACAAAACTCTACCATCTCGTGAGCAAAATGTATGATACAGGTGAAATACCATCAGACTTCAAGAAGAATACAATAATTCCAATCCGAAAGAAAGCAGGTGTTGACAGATGTGAAAATTACCAAACTATCAGTTTAATAAGTAACGGCTGCAAAATACTAACGCGAATTCGTTACAGACGAATGGAGAAACGGGTAGAAGCCAACCTCGGGGAAGATCAGTTTGGATTCTGTAGAAATGTTGGAACACGTGAGGCAATACTGACCCGACGGCTTATCTTAGAAGCTAGATTAAGAAAAGGCAAACCTACATTTCTAGCATTTGTAGACTTAGAGAAAGCTTTTGACAATGTTGACTGGAATACTCTCTTTCAAATTCTGAAGGTGGCAGGGGTAAAATATAGGGAGCGAAAGGCTATTTACAATTTGTACAGAAACCAGATGGCAGTTATAAGAGTTGAGGGACATCAAAGGGAAGCAGTGGTTGGAAAGGGACTGGGACAGGTTTGTAGCCTCTCTCCAATGTTATTCAATCTCTATATTGAGCAAGCAGTAAGGGAAACAAAAGAAAAATTTGGGGTAGGTATTAAAATCGATGGAGAAGAAATAAAAAATTAAGGTTTGCTGATGACATTGTAATTCTGTCGAAGACAGCAAAGGACTTGGAAGAGCAGTTGAATGGAATGGATACTGTCTTGAAAGGGGAATATAAGATGAACATCAACAAAAGCAAAACAAGGATAATGGAATGTACTCTAATTATAAGTTGGATGATGCTGAGGGAATTAGATTAGGCAATGAGACACTTAAAGTAGTAAAGGAGTTTTGCTACTTGTGGAGTAAAATAACTGATGATGGTCGAAGTAGAGAGGATATAAAATGTAGACTGGCAATGGCAAGGAAAGCGTTTCTGAAGAAGAGAAATTTGTTAACATCGAGTATAGATTTAAGTGTCAGGAAGTGGTTTCTCAAAGTATTTCTATGGTGTGTAGCAATGTATGGAAGTGAAACATGGACGTTAAATAGTTTGGACAAGAAGAGAATAGAAGCTTTCAAAATGTGGTGCTACAGAAGAATGCTGAAGATTAGATGGGTAGATCACATAACTAATGAGGAGGTATTGAATAGAATTGGGGAAAAGAGGAGTTTGTGGCACAACTTGACTAGAAGAAGGGATCAGTTGGTAGGACATGTTCTGAGGCATCAAGGGATCACCAATTTAGTATTGGAGGGCAGCGTGGAGGGTAAAAATCGTAGAGGGAGTCCAAGAGATGAATACACTAAGCAAATTCAGAAGGATGTAGGTTGCAGTAAGTACTGGGAGATGAAGAAGCTTGCACAGGATAGAGTTGCATGGAGAGCTGCATCAAACCAGTCTCAGGACTGAAGACCACAATAACAACAACATGATGAGAAAATTATTAGAGCCAGTTGTAACAAAATTAGAAGGAACCGAAACCATGATTCAAACTGGAGGATGGTAAAGAGTTGTTTCAATAACAGAGGTTATGAAAAATTGGACAGGTATTATAAAGGATATAAAGTAACACTTTTCAGGAGAACAGATGTTGATTCTGATGACTGCAAGTTATGTTGGCCAGATGAAGAATCTGAGAAAGTGACTCGGTGAACCATGACTTGCTTATCTGCTGATTAGACAAATATGGGATTAAGGACAATGCTCTAAATTTGTTTACATTGTACTTACCAACGAAAACAAAGGGTAACTGACAACTCAGGTGCAGTTAATTGTTATTCTAAATAGATTACAGTATTACGAGGTGCACCTCAAGGCTTCTTTTTGTGGCCAGTCCTGTTACCATTCTACATAGATGACTTACCCACAAATATAAATTCACAATCAGTTCTGTTTGTAGACAATACTGGTTTAATTGAAGGTTCCAGTTAAACAGATTGCAACTGAATATTACAAAAACCCATATGGTACACTTCAAAACCAAACATTCAAAATATGTAGAACTTAAAGTAAAAGATAACAATAAGCTTATGAAAGAAGTTGACAAGATCAAATTCCTGTGACTAAATGTGAACAAGACCTTAAGCTATAATACATATATTGACTTCCTCTCAAATGAACTACGCAGGTTTGTGTTTGCAATGCATATACTAGGAAATTCCACAGATTTGAGTCCAAAAAAATTTCTTATCATAGTTGAATCTGTTATTACATATGGGATAATTTTCAGGGGAAGTTCAAGTAGGGTATCTCAAATACTGAAACTGCAAAAGGAAATTCTCTGATTTATATGTCCCGCACAGCAAACAGTGTCTTGTAATCAATTATTTTAGAAACTATAAACTATAACTGTTCTCTCCATATACATTTACGAAATTATAATTTTCCTACATAGCACACAAAAATTATACATATAACACAAGAAATAAAAATAATTGTATGCCAGACACCATGTGAAATTAATGCATGGACTCCACAGTATATAGGGATGACAATGCGCAACAAGTTAAGGGGCAAAAGCTTATTTAATATGAAGCCAGAAATTTTAAAACCAAGGATACAGCAGATTCCATGGGAGAAATATTACTTTGGTAAACATCAGTAACCTAGATAGAAACCTGCGCACAACTCATGGTATGCATGTGAACAAGAGAGGTAAAAAGATTGCGAGTAAATTAATTATTGATGAAATCAGACGAAACATCACACAAAGCAGTGTAAATAAGTGCATTGCTATGGAATGGCACAACCCATCCAAACAGGACATGTCACACATAGTGCTACAGCTGACAAGTCAGGGAAACTTGTAAACCCTGCTGGACAGCCTGGTAGCTCTAATTCTCTCTGTATGGTCCAGCAGGAGAAACTGAGCCCTAATATCATACAGCGGAACCCTTGTACTCTTAAAACAACCAGTCTGGTAGGGTGACATGTCCAACGAATTTTCAACAATCCTAACTCACTTTCAAATTAATTCAGCACAACTTTCAAAGTCTTGACAATAAGCACAACAAGCTAGATACCATTGCAGCAATTGATAACCCTTATGTTTTAGTTATAAGTGAACACTGGTACACAGATGAGCTAATTAGTGTCTGCAAGCTACTTACCATGATCTTTTGCTCTCCCTTCAGTAGAAAAGAGAAACATGGTTGTGGGCCAGTTGTAGTAATTATAGCGTAACATATGTAAGTGCTTTCAGCATTGAGGATGTAATAGAAGTAGCAGATATTAATTATCAGTGGGGGAAAGAGAACTTAATTATTATAGGCCTATACAGACCTCCATCTGGTAGCCTAGATAGTTTCTTTGATGTTCTTAATGACCTGCTTGTTGACATTGACAGTAAACACTGCAATAAAAATGGCTGGGTTAACATAATACTAACTGGAGATATAAACATTGACTTGCTGTCCAATGACTCTGTATTTAAAAAACTAATGCTATTACTAGCTCAATTTAACTTAGCATTTCTGATAAACGAGCCCACTAGAGAGGTCAATAGTGTAAAATCATGCATTGACAACATTATAACTAACATGTCCCACTTTACATGCAGTGCATCAGTTTTGAAGCTTGCCATTTCTGATCATCACGCAATACAGGGATTGATAGAAGCTGAAAATCTTTATGTCAATAGAAAAAAGAAACAATATGTGACAAAAAGAATCACCAATGATGATAATGTTAAAGATTTCAACAGTTTGCTGAAAAGCTTACAATGGGGTGAAAAAAACAGCATTACTTTTACTGATTTTTCATCAGATTTTTATTATTGCTTCAATGTCTCATGCCCAGAAATGACCTTTACAGTAAATGACTGCGAAGAGATACGAAAAAAAAAAAAAAAAAAAAAAAAATAGCTGGACAAATCATGAAGTAAAAACAGCAAGAGAGAAACTTATAGACTTTTCCAATATGCAATGTTAAATAATAACAATAATAATAGACTAACGGTAGAATTTAAGAACTATCAGGATTACTATAAAGATCTTCTGCTAGAAATTAAAAGTAAATATATAGCCACAATGTTAAGAAACTCTACTAACACTGGTTCAGCTGTTTGGAAAGTAATAAATAGCTTTAGGGATTGTAAGGACAGATCAACAAGTGATTTTACTATAAACCATAAAGGGCATATCACAAAATGTCAATGTCAGATTGCAAATGTTTTTAATGAGTACTTTTCTTCTGTTGGAAAATCTGTCAATGACCATTTTAAGAATCTTCAGCATAGATATAAGGGCATTCCAACCAAACAAAGCATATACTTGGCCCAAACCAATAGCAAGGAAGTCAAAAACATGGTAATGTCATTAAAAAATACAAAATCAGCAGGCTATGATGGATTGTCTATCAGTACACTGAAAAGATGCATAGACAACATATCTGATGCCATGGCCACAGCAGTAAATGATGTAATTGCATCAGGTTGTTTCCCAGATAGTCTAAAGATAGCACAAGTAACCCTGATTTACAAGAAAGGTGATAAATCTAAAACAGAAAACTACCGCCCCATCTCAATCTTACCTGCATTTTCTAAGGTAATTGAGAAAGTTATTTATACTAGACTAATGACATTACTGAGTCAACACAATTTAATATTTGAAAATCAGAATGGCTTTATGAAAAACATGTCAACTTCAGTAGTAGCAGCAGCACAATTAACAGACAAAGTAATAATGGCCATAGAGAACAAAGAGTATGTAACTGGAGTGTTCCTTGATCTAGAAAAAGCTTTTGATTGTGTCAACATCACCATATTACTTGACAAGCTGTGGAACCTGGGTATCAGAGGAACTGGCTATGAGCTAATAAAATCATATATGAGCAATAGAAAACAATTTGTCTTGCTTAAAACAAATAGTGGGTCTTACAAATCTAAAATTACTGATATCAAAGATGGAGTGCCTCAAGGTTCTGTCTTGGGACCCTTCTTTTCTTGATTTATGTTAATGGTATACAGTATTGTTCTCCTAATTGTTAAAAAATATTGTATGCAGATGACACATCAATAGCATGTAAACACAAAGACTATGAGAGTCTGGAGGTGCTGTGCAACAGTGTAACTAATGAAATAGCCAAGTATTTTAATGAAAGCCATGTAAATGTAAGTGCTTCAAAGACTGCAATGATGGAATTTAACACAAGGAAACAAACAGAATTTGACATGAAATTATCCATAGGAAATGACATTGTAAAAAAGGAAAAATGGACAACGCTCTTGGGAATTACAATCCAGGACAGCCTCAAATGGGAGATGCAAATCGATTCCTTAGCATGTAAGCTGTCAAAGAATGTGTTTGCTATGAATATGATTAGCATATATTGTAAGGGCATGTGTGTACTAAAAACTGCTTATCATTCCCTATTCTCATCAAATTTAAACTATGCTGTAGAAATGTGGGGTGCAACAACTCAAGCCAACCTAAGCACATTATTAATACTACAGAAAAAAGTTATCAGAATTATTTGTGGTACCAAACCTCGAGAATCATGTCAGAATCTGTTCCCAAAATTAGGTGTGCTTACCATTATAGGTGTACACATATTGGAAGTTATATTGCTTGTGAAAACAATAAATCCAAATTTCAACTGTGACCTGCACCAGTACGATACAAGGCAAAAGTTCAGATACCATGTAAATCGCCACAGAACAGCTTTGTATGAAAAAAATACACTTCATGCTGGGCTGAAGCTAGCCAATTCCATACCAAAAAGTCTCACAATGCTTCCTACTAACAAATTAAAAGATCAGCTAAAAAGAATTCTAATTGAAAACCCTTTTTTTATTTTCTGGACGAGTATTATATCTGTATGAAAAGTGCTTCATAATTATGTCAAGCTCATAGTTTTAAGTAACCTAAAACTAAATGTTGATAGCAACAATATTTGTAATATTGTGTTTGTATACTACCAAATGTAAAATGCATCAAATTGTAAAATATATTAATACAAACAAATCTTCAGTTTGTAATTTATAAACTGAAATATTCAGAAGAATAATCTGTATGTTACTTTATTATTTCTAGGGATTGTATTTGATTATTCGATGCTGAATAAATATTATTATTATTATTATTATTATTATTGCAAAAGAAGAATTCATAGAGGATGAAATAGTAATTTGAGTAAGGGGTAATTAAGTGTTAGATTTTATTGTATGTATAGGTAACAAAATTGTATTATTATTATTATTATTATTATTATACTGTTTGTTAAAATCAGCTGTTCCATATTTATAGTGGAATTTTACTAGAATCCTTTACCAGAATCAAGTGATTTGGATTATGTACATTATGGGACAAACAAAACACAAATCACAATGATTAAGTATGTATATGAGAAGTATGGGTACTGTAGTATTTTGAAATGTATTGAAAAGCTACAAGAAAATGTTGATTGCTATGAATGCCAATGCCTACCAGTTGATTTATCCTAATCGAGAAAGGTTCTTGGGCTAAGAAATATTACCTCATTGAAACCACACAAACAAAAAAGCAAAGATAAGTAATGAAAAATATTCTTTGTGGAATGTTGTAGAAACAAAATGTTTTCTACCATATTGAAAGAAATACGTAGTTAATTACTTTTGCTTATGCTGTGACACTTCTCTACAGGTTGTGAATAAGTTATGATTTAAATTACATTACTCTACATTATTATTGGTCCTTTTGATTATTTGTTGTACAAGGTATACAGTATGATATTGGACAAGTCATTGTAATTTACAATACATGTATTTGAATCATACAACAATATTTACATTGATTTAGGCTTAATATTATCACAACTGAAGGTTCAGCTTCCATACATTGTATTTAACCCAATTAATTCATTGTTTTTTTGTCAATAAATTTTTATGTTTCAAGATATTCATCTATACTATAATGATATTTTTGCAATAAATATTTATGGACAGCAGTTTTAAATTTTGAAGTGTCTTTTATTGTTTTAATGTTTGTAGGTAGCTTATTGTATAGTCTGTTTCCTGTTTGTAGTGCTCAATTCTGTTTTAGTGTTGTGTGTGCATGTTGAACATGTATGTCTTGCTTTCTTTTTGTGTTATACAGGTGGATACTCTGGTTAGTTGACACAAGATTGTTGCTATTTTCTAAGATTTCCCTTAAAAATATGATTACTTGTAAAATGTACAGACATGGTAGTGGAAGGATATGTAGTTTCTTGAATAAGGGCTTGCATGAGCTTCTTGATGCAGCATTTTCTATGGCTCTTAAAATTCTGTTCTGGCATATAAAACAACTTTTGCTAGCAGATGCGTTTCCCCAAAAGATGCCGTATCACAGTAAGGATTCTGCATGGGCGAAGTATACATGTTTTAGTGTCTCTTTCAATGTGTAATCAGAAAGAATTTTGATAGTGTAGCAAATGGTATTTAATTTATTTGTAACGTATTTTGTATGTTGGACCCATCTTAGATCTTCTTGGATCCTTATCCCAAGAAATTTTTTAGAGCTTACATTTTTGATGATTCTAGTAAACAACTCTACATCTGGTGCTAGTGGACTCTTTTTTCTGTGTTTATTACAAAGTTGTTTTCAGAAAACCAGTCTGTAATGTGGGTGGTACAATTTTTTATCTCATGTAGTAATTCTTGTTTGGTCCTTCCTTTTACTATCACATTTGTGTCATCTGCAAATTTTATGTAATTATGGCATGGGCTAGTCAGTTCCAAGTCATTTACAAAGAGTATTTTATTATGTAATTTTTTATTATCTTCTTTCATGAAAAGTACTTGGTTTTTGACAGTGTTGTGTGTCAATGTTTAGAGTAATGTTTAGGTAAATAATCATTTGAAAAGCTGATGCTTTAAGTACAAATTTTAGTATATCCCTGAGTGTTTACTCAGTTCTTAATATAACTTTTCTTGGCATATAATGAATTAGTACTGTTTCATTTCCATGTTACTTTTAGTCATGATATTTATGTAAGAGAACTCTGGAATCTGAAAAATGACCTTTACGACATTTCGTTCTGCTGTCTAGAATTAAATGTCACCCAATGAAACTTTAATATTTCTTGCGTACTAATTTTTGAAAGGTGTTTAAAGAACCACATCATTTTGCACAAAATAACTGCAATTTTTTGTGCTGTGCATAGTTTCCTTGTTTTCACTATGACATTTTTTTTTTATCTTAATATTATTTTTGTATATGTATTGAGCTTCCATGTTGCCCATTGAATCAGTGTACTTAATGTAAGTGTAAAAGAAGAATTCAAATATGACAGTGACAAATGGCTAATGAACAACACTTTAAAGCAAATTTCAGGGTTGTTGACATTTTTGGCATAACTTACGGCAAATTTATTTTTACATTAAGTAGCTAAATAACTCAGTTTCAGGGAAGCATGTAAGAATGAGCTAGTTGTTCCATTCCGTAACATAATATTGTGAATTGTGTTTTATTCATCTCATGACGTACATTTGAAATCCATTTGGTTCGCGTATAGGAAACATGTCAAAAATTTATAAAACAATTACAATGATTTTTGCATTAATAATAACACCTTAAGGATATTTCTAGGAATGTGTAACACAATGTACCCAGCTTAAATTTCCAGTTTGTCCCTCATGGATTCATCCACTGAGTAATAACACTTCAGTGTCAGTACCTCATATAACTTTCTTTCATCTGCATCAGCTTGTTCCCTTTTAATTTATTACAAATTTTCATTCCCATGTATTGCAGTCCCTGGCATACAGTCTGAGGCAGTGGGTGGGGAGCATAAAATTTTCTTTGTTTCTGCTATCATGTGAATGTACAAAATGGTTTCCCTTCAAATAATTAACGTGTGGTGTACAAAAATACAATAATCTCATACATGTATAAGGATGGCAGTGTTAATATTTTAAGTTTTCTAATTAATAGTCTATATGGTTCTTTGTGATTTGCAGTGCACATATTTTGTATGATTTTTTCCTGTATTTTTAGTATCCACACTATATTTGTCAAGTTACCCCAAAAAACAATATCATACCTAATAATGGATTCGAAAGAGCTTTGTGGCGGCCACGTGTGTCACGGCCTCACCGTTCAAACACGTGAATGCCTAAACTACGGCACAGCCAACACAAGTAAGCGATGCCCGGCATTCACGAGTGCAGCTATACCGTTACATTGAATTTTGCAGTGGTGCATCATGCACTGGAACGCATGGGACAAAGCAGACAGACAGTGTGAGCTGGTCAATGCGACACAACACATGTCTTCAACTTCTCCCACCATGGGGCACATGCGTTGAGCTAACGCGACTCCACCGCAAACGCATACACGCGGTCCTAAATGCAGTCATCTGTTTCATAGTGTACACTCTTCTGTTGGCAGTGTCTTCCACTCCTTCATTCACATCATGGCACCTCCAGTTGCACCAGGAACTGAATGTTCAGTGATGCGGCTTTTGCCTCTGTCAGTCCATGCGGTTATGCCATATCTGATTAATGGAATGTACACCCTCCTGGAATGGTGATCAAGCCATACCGCTAGCACAATGCACCTGTATGGACATACATTAATGATCAATGGCATTTGTTCCATATTGTAAAACTAGTGAAGAATAAATGTGTCACGACCAAAAACTGCCCTAGTTGTTTCCATCACCAAGCCTCCCCACGAGTAGGCTGACCCATACATGCTCCCACCCGAACAGCGCTCTATAGTGATAAACTCTTTTTTTTTTGCATGAACTCTTTTTTTGTATATTTTTTGTGCATGTATGTTTCTTTTGCGAGCTGTCTACTGTTATTCTTTTTTTCTGTGCATTTTCCTTTGTCGTGTTATTTTGTGTGCTTTCCTCTTGTGCAAGGATTCGACTCTCAGCTAAGATGGTGACATTAGAAGAGATGCAAAAGACCGTTGAAGACCTGCTTGCACACAACAAGGGGCTGCAGAGTAAGCTACAATTACGAACTACACATGCGGATGCAGCACAGCCACAGACCGCCCAGAACAATGTTGGTGCACAAATCCCCACCACACCGATTCCCCCTACAATTGCAGGAGCGCCGACAAGCACTGGACAGGTGTTGATAAGGCTGCCTCCCTTTCGGCCATGCAATCCTGTAATGTGTTTCAGCGAAGTGGAGGCGGTCTTTATAAGCAACCACATAACCTGCGACAGGCAAAATCTGCCAGCTCAACCAGAATTATGTGGCCGAAGTGCAGGATATAATCACTGCCCCACCGATGCAGTCATCCTACAGACTGCTCAAGGAAGAGTTGATCCGGTGGATCTTGTCGTCTGAAGAACAACGAGTGCACCAACTGCTGTGGCAAGAGGAATGCGGTGACCGGAGGCCCTTGCAGTTCCTGACATCACTTACAGAGCCTTGCGCAGTCTGACATGGTGCCAGATTCAATGTTATGTGCTATCTGGGTGTGCAGCCTCCCAGCTCAGGTGCAGGCAGTGATAGCAGCAGACGGAGATGCAGCTGGACGCTGTCGCTAATTTGGCTGAATCGGTGCACAAAGCACTGACAGTGGCACCTAGCACCGTGGCCGTGGCAACTCACTACACCACCCCCTACCTCAGTGGTGGCATGCACCTCCTGCACCCGCATCAGATACTGACCTGCACCAGCTAGTGCAAAACTTGGCCACACAGGTGGCAGCTCTCTCCACACAAGTCGACCGTTTCGTGCACTCGCGGCAAGAGGGCAGCACGCATCGCAGTGGCAGCAGACCAGGCTACAGGCGGCATGGCTCGTGCAGCCGGCTATGCAGCAACAGCCAATCCTATGGTACCCCGCAGACATCAGAGCATGCACAAAGTGGCTACTGCTGGTACCACGCCTGTTTTGGCAGTGAAGCAACCAGCTGGGCTCCTAGCTCGCACCCAAATGCCAACTGCAATCAGACCTAGGCGCACCTGGCTGCAGTACAATATCGAAGCGTCTGTGTTGCAGAATGGGGTGTGGGCATGAGGTACCTTGTCGACACCAGTTTGTATTTTTCGATATTCCCCCGTTCTATGTTATGAGACCTCAGGCGGGTCGAAGCGCTCTCCCTCACAGCGGGAAACAATTCAGTAATTCCAGAAAGCAATTAAAACTTACAGCACACTTAGCTGCAATTAAGATCTAGGTCTACGCCGCACATTCTCGTATGATTTTACTGTGGCCAATGTCAATGAGCTGATTCTGGGCACGGACTTTCTTGGCCACAATGGGCTGCTAGCCAACATCGCAAATGGCCAGCTCATCGACGTGACAACAAATTTAAAGATAACGGGACAGTACCAGCTGACTACATTCTACAGTGTTAAATCTCTGAAATGCCCCGGACCTCATGCTGACATCCTTGAAACATTCCCCGACCTCACCCACCCTGCCGGCACACCGAGAGACACTGAACATTCAATGGTGCACCACATAATAACCACCCACATTGTGCCATGCACATCGACTCGCACCTGATAGACTTGCAGCAGCAAAGACAGAGTTGAAGGTCATTCTGTGGCAAGGCATAGTTTGACCATCGAGCAGCTCATGGTCATCGGCGTCACATTCGGTACCCAAAAAAGACAATTCGTGGTGCCCGTGTGGGGACTACTGTGCTCCTAATTCTTGGATGGTGCTGGACCGATATGCAGTCCCACATCTTCAAGACTTCAGTGATGCTTTGGCGGGCTGTATGGTGTTCAACAATAAAGATTGCAAAAAGGCGTACACCCAAATACTGGTGGTGCCTGAAGACACTGAAAAAACAGCTATCGTAATGCCCTTTGGTCTTTTAGAAACCCTGTTTATGACTTTCAGTCTTTGGAATGCTACCCAGACTTGGCAGCAGTTCCTGGATGGTATCACCTGCCCAACACTGCATCTATGCAAGAGCCGTTGACTGAGACGTTACACGTCCTACCTCAAAGGGAAAGACCCCTGTGAATTGTTCAGACGCAATGGAGCAGAGCTTCAAGGACTCAAAACGGAATCTTGTGGAAACGGGGCTGCTCGCGCACCCGGTACATGATGCGGACTTAGCTGTAGTCATGGACGCCAACCAGGGGGTCACCGATGCGGTGTTACAGCTGCACATCGGCAGGAGCTGGCAGCCTCGCGGTTTTCTCTCTAGGAAGCTATCCGAATCGCAAAGCGCTCAGAGCGCTTATAACTGATAGTTGTTTGTGGCATATGCGGTGGTAAAAAACAGCTGACCGTCCTTAGAAACCCAACAATTCGTCATTTTCACTGACCGCAAACCGATTACACATGCGTTCCACAACAACCGCACTAAGTGTTCACTGCGCCAACTCCAGCAATTAGAGTTCGTGTCGTAATTTACAACAGACATCCGACACATTTTGGGCATAGATAATATTGTCGCCAATTGTTTGTCTCGAGCATGTGCAGTTGTCTCACCCTCTGTGAACTTTGAAGACGTCGCCCAAGTACAGGAGAGTGATGAAGAAGTGCGCCACGTTCGTCATGACACTTTCAGTGGCCTGCAAATGAAGCAGGTGCCTGTTCCCGACTATGCAAGGAAGATTTGGTATGACATCTCAACTGGCACACACCGACTGTTCCTTCTGAAGAAATTCCAGTGCAGTGCCTTCAACGTGCCAACCGACTTTCATACACTGGCACTGACACCACTGCGATGCTCGTGGTCACGCGTTTCATCTGGCCCGAGCTTCGGAAGGACTGCCGCGAATGGGCACACACTTGCACGGCACGTCAGCACGCCAAAGTCAGGAGGCAGACTGATGCACACATGGACACCTTCCCTGATGTGACAGGACAATTTGTGCACATTCACGTGGACCTCGTCGACCTGCTTCCTGTCTCTCAAGGCAAGTGGTATCTCTTAACCGTGGTGGGCCACTTCACTCGCTGGCCAGAAGCAACGCCCATCGCAGACATCACCACCGAGACCGTCGCCACCGCATTCGTCGCCACCTGGGTGGCACGCTTCGAATGTCCCAGTCACGTGACAACTGACTGCGGCCGCCAGTTTGACTGTGCACTGTTCATGTGTGTCGCCAGATTGTGTGGCATCCGGCTACACAAAGGAACAAGCTACCATCTGGGGTCAAATGGAATGGTCGAATGGTTCCACAGGACTCTGAAAGCCACCCTAACTTGCCACGACACCTCATGGCCAGAGGCACTCCCACTGGTGCTGCTCGGCCTGCGAGTAAATCCGAAGGAGGAGATCGGCGCGTCACCTGCCGACCTCGTTTATGGTCAACCTCTGACGACCCCGGGCGATTTCGTCGGAAAGTACCATTCCCACACTATGTCGCAGCACCCACTCTGGCAGAACATCTGTGCACTCACATGGCCGGCCGCTGAGCGCACGCACCGACATGGCACAGCACCGGGAAGGTATTCGTATATGCCGACCTACAGCGCTGCACGCACGTCATGTTGCGTACCGCATGCAGTACAGCCAGCTCTCCGGCCGCCCTACTGTGGACTGCACCGAGTCATCACCTGAGGTGACAAAACACTTGTCATCGAGTGCAACAGGAAGCCATCTACAGTGTCAATTGACCACATCATGCCAGCCTACATCTTCCCTGCTCCAGCAGCTGCACATTTCTTCGACCCGGCAGAAGTTCTGATTACAGATGACACTCCCTCTGCCAGTGGCTGGTGATGCACAGCTGCAGCCTGCTGTAATCGCACCACCACGTGTACCTCCCACCACCCCTCCCAAGCAGCCTGCATGGCCGCCCAGACCATGCCCAGCACCGGCACACTGGTCGCTCCCACCAAAGCTGCCAGCGGACTACATCACATGCGCCGGCTGCCGCATCTGATTCAAGCGGCCGTGCTGTGTCACCAACACGCCACGCCACCCAAAACAGAAAACATGCACCTGAGCCGCCGAACGCCATCAGAATCTGGCTTCCAAGAGCCGCCATCCACTGTAGAGACACGGTCTCCAGCTTCCCCCTGCCTTCTGCCGGTAACCCCAGTCGAGCCCCAGACAATGCCTCCTGTGTCCGCCGCAGCTCCTGGACCCATGTTCACATTCCTGTGCCTCTACCACGTCGGGCATTGAGGCCGGATCGGCATCCATGCCAATTTACCGATTCGCATCACCGTTGAGCTCCGGACATCATGCTCCACACCGCCCAATTTGTCTGTAGCAGCTCCTGGATCCGCGTTTGAGTCCTGACGATACCGTACTCACGCATATTCTCCAGACCTCCATTGCCTCGAACGTCGAGGTCGGTTCGAGTGTTCCACTGTGTTTCCACGACTAAGTCACTCAGCGAACTTGTGGAATGGTGCAACGTGTGAACGCTTGCACTTGTCACTTTCAACACCACTCTGAACAATGTAAATAGTGAACTTTTTCTGTAGCTTGGGAATACCCGGCATTGTTATTAAGAAGTCAGTGCCTTCGAGACGTCACACCAAATTACTTGCAGCACACGACTTTGGCATGCATTGATACGGACAGTTGTAGCCAGTGCCTGCCACTGCTGTAACTAGCTGACCGTGCGAGGACGTGCCCACCGCATGCTCGCCAGTCCGGCATGCATACGTCACAGGCTTCTGCCATTCCAGTGCTTACCAACCCCCGCCAACACTGCCGCAGTGACATCACGGAGTGCGTGAACTTCAAACACACGCACGCCACACAATGATCACCGCATTTTCGCAGCTACGGAGCTCTGCTCTCCAAGGGGAGATCTGTGTGGCAGCAGCACCATTGAAATGTGCGAATAGGTGAACTACGGCACAGCTGACACAATTAAATGACGCCCTGCATTCACGAGTGCAGCTATACTCTAATGCCGATTTTGGCAATGGTGCATCACGCACCGGACCACACAGGACAAAGCAGACAGACAGTGCGAGCTGGTCAATGCGACGCGTCACATGTCTCCGACTTCTCCCGCCGTGGGTCACATGCGTCTAGTTAATGCAACCCCACTGCAAACGCATACGCGCTGTCCTAAATCTAGTCGCCCGTTTCGCGGTGTGGACCCTACCGTTGGCAGTGTCTTTTGCTCCTTCACGGACATCACAGCGTCTCCGGTCGTACCAAGAGCTGAATGTTCGGTGACGCGGCTTTTGTCTTGGTCATTCAACATGATCATGCCACGGCTCATCACTGGAGTGTACCCGCTCTTGGAGGGGTGATCAAGCCATACCGCTAACTCAACGAACCTGTACGGACGGACATTAGTGATGAATGGTATTTGTTACTTATGGTAAAACTAGTGACGAATAAATGTGTCACCACAAAAACATGCCCTAGTTGTTTCCGTCACCAAGTCTACCCCTTGAACACAGTGCGTGGGCACGGCAATAAAGCCGGGTCACTGCACGTCATGACTGTAAGCGGTGATACCATACGTCCCCGCTTCAGCTTGTATATGCTACTTTTTGTGTGTCCATATCAATTTCGGTTGATAATATTAGCATTGCAAATGCAAAGCTGCTCAGTTTGTTTGTCAGGTATTCAATGTGTGCCTGCCAGCTCAAATTTTTATCTCTATTTGAACCCAAGAATTTGACTGAGTAAGCTTCTTCTATACCTCAGTTGTTGTGTACAATCTTAATCTACTCACATTTTGACTGTTAGGTTTTGAACTGCATTACCAGAGTCTTAGATATGTTTAGATTCAACATGTTTAACTGAAACTAAGTTTCTAAGCTACTGAGGGTACTGATCACAGATTTGGGAATTTTTTCAGAGTCTTGATCTTCAAGTAAGACATAAGTATCATCTGCGAACAGAACTGATGTTGTTGTTGTGGTCTTCAGTCCTGAGACCGGTTTGATGCAGCTCTCCATGCTACTCTATCCTGTGCAAGCTTCTTCATCTCCCAGTACCTACTGCAACCTACATCCTTCTGAATCTGTTTTGTGTATTCATCTCTTGGTCTCCCACTACGATTTTTACCCTCCACGCTGCCCTCCAATACTAAATTGGTGATCCCTCGATGTCTCAGAACATGCCCTACCAACCGATCCCTTCTTCTAGTCAAGTTGGGCCACAAGCTCCTTTTCTCCCCAATTCTATTCAATATCTCCTCATTAGTTATGTGATCAACCCATCTAATCTTCAGCATTCTTCTGTAGCACCATATTTCAAAAGCTTCTATTCTCTTCTTGTCTAAGCTATTTATCGTCCACGTTTCACTTCCATATGTGGCTACACTCCATACAAATACTTTCAGAAACGACTTCCTGACACTTAAATCAATACTCAATGCTAACAAATTCCTCTTCTTAAGAAACGCTTTCCTTGCCATTGCCAGTCTACATTTTATATCCTCTCTACTTCAACCATCATCAGTTATTTTGCTCCCCAAATAGCAAAACTCCTTTACTACTTTAAGTGTCTCATTTCCTAATCTAATTCCCTCAGCATCATCCAACTTAATTAGACTACATTCCATTATCCTCGTTTTGCTTTTGTTGATGTTCATCTTATATCCTCCTTTCAAGACACTGTCCATTCTGTTCAACTGCTCTTCCAAGTCCGTTGCTGTCTCTGACAGAATTACAATGTCATCGGCGAACCTCAAAGTTTTTATTTCTTCTCCATGGATTTTAATACCTACTCCGAACTTTTCTTTTGTTTCCTTCATTGCTTGCTCAATATACAGATTGAATAACATCGGAGATAGGCTACAACCCTGTCTGATTCTCTTCCCAACCACTGCTTCCCTTTCATGTCCCTCAACTCTTATAACTGCCATCTGCTTTCTGTACAAATTGTAAATAGCCTTTCGCTCTCTGTATTTTATCCCTGCCATCTTCAGAATTTGAAAGAGAGTATTCCAATCAACATTGTCAAAAGCTTTCTCTAAGTCTACAAATGCTAGAAACATAGCTTTGCCTTTCCTTCCCCGAGGTCGGCTTCTACCAGTTTTTCCGTTCGTCTGTAAAGAATTCGCGTTAGTATTTGCAGCTGTGACTTATTAAACTGATAGTTCGGTAATTTTCACATCTGTCAACACCTGCTTTCTTTGGGATTGGAATTATTATATTCTTCTTGAAGTGTGAGGGTATTTTGCCTGTCTCATACATCTTGCTCACCGGATGGTAGAGTTTTTCAGTAGTTCTAATGGAATGTTGTCTACTCCGGGGGCCTTTTTTCGACTCAGGTATTTCAGTGCTCTGTGAAACCCTTCACACAATATCATATCTCCCATTTCATCTTCATCTACATCCTCTTCCAATTCCATAATACTGTACTCAAAGTACATCGCCCTTGTGTAGACCCTCTATATACTCCTTCCACCTATCTGCTTTCCCTTCTTTGCTTAGAACTGGGTTTCCATCAAAGTTCTTGATATTCATGCAAGTGATTCTCCATTCTCCAAAGGTCTCTTTAATTTTCCTGTAGGCAGTGTCTATCTTACCCCCATTGAGATAAGCCTCTACATCCTTACATTTGTCCTCTAGCCATCCCTGCTTAGCCATTTTGCACTTCCTGTCAATATCATTTTTGATATGTTTGTATTCCTTTTTGCCTGCTTCATTTACTGCATTTTTATATTTTCTCCTTTCATCAATTAAATTCAATATTTCTTCTGTTACCCAAGGATTTCTACTAGCCCTCGTCTTTTTACCTATTTGATCCTCTGCTGCCTTCACTATTTCATCCTTCAAAGCTACCCATTCTTCTTCTACTGTATTTCTTTCCCCCAGTCCTGTCAATTGTTCCCTTATGCTCTTCCTGAAACTCTGTACAATCTCTGGATTAGTCAGTTTATCCAGGTTCCATCTCCTTAAATTCCCACCTTTTTGCAGTTTCTTCAGTTTTAATCTACAGATCATAGCCAATAGATTGTGGTCAGAGTCCACATCTTCCCCTGGAAATGTCTTACAATTTAAAACCTGGTTCCTAAATCTCTGTCTTACCATTATATAATCTATCTGATATCTTTTAGTGTCTCCAGGGCTCTTCAATGTATACAGCCTTCTTTTATGATTCTTAAACCAAGTATTAGCTATGATTAAGTTATGCTCTGCACAAAATTCTACCAGGCGGCTTCCTCTTTCATTTCTTAGCCCCAATCCATATTCACCTACTATGTTTCCTTCTCTCCCTTTTCCTACTGATGAATTCCAGTCTCCCATGACTATTAAATTTTCATCTCCCTTCACTACCTGAATAATTTCTTTTATCTCATCATACATTTCATCAATTTCTTCATCATCTGCAGAGCTAGTTAGCATATAAACTTGTTACTACTGTAGCAGGTGTGGGCTTTGTATCTATCTTGGCTACAATAATGCTTTCACTATGCTGTTTGTAGTAGCTTACCTGTACACCTATTTTTTATTCATTATTAAACCTGCTCCTGCATTACCCCTATTTGATTTTGTATTTATAACCCTATACTCACCTGACCAGAAGTCCTGTTCCTCCTGCCACCGAACTTCACTAATTCCCACTGTATCTAACTTTAACCTATCCATTTCCCTTTTTAAATTTTCTAACCTACCTTTCTCCTGATAACAATGTCCTCTCGAGTAGTCCCTGCCCGGAGATCCGAATGGGGGACTATTTTACCTCCGGAATATTTTACCCAAGAGGACGCCATCATCATTTAATCAGACAGTAAAGCTGCATGCCCTCGGGAATAATTATAGCGGTAGTTTCCCATTGCTTTCAGCCGTTCGCAGTACCAGAACAGCAAGGCCATTTTGGTTAATGTTACAAGGCCAGATCAGTCAATCATCCAGACTGTTGCCCCTGCAACTACTGAAAAGACTGCTCCCCTCTTCAGGAACCACACATTTGTCTGGCCTCTCAACAGATACTCCTCCGTTGTGGTTGCACCTATGGCACGGCTATCTGTATCGTTGAGGCACGCAAGCCTCCCCACCAACGGCAAGGTCCATGGTTCATGGGGGGGGGGGGGGGGGGGACAGAACTGATGGGGAGCTGATATTTAATGGTAAATCATTAACATAAATGAGAAATAGGACTGGGCCTAATATGGAGCCTTGTGGAAAACACTTAGATTTTTTTTTTTTTTTTTTTTTCTGGTCAGAAAAATAATATGTGCCATTTTTGCTTTCTGTTGGGTAAGTAGGATTTAAGCCATTGTAGGAAACTGCCGCTAATGTCACACTTTTCAACTCTGTAAGCAAGCAATGCACGGCTTACAGAATCAAATGCCTTTGTGAGGTCGCAGAAAATTCCTGCCACCTTATTTCTCTCGTCTAATGATGTACTTAATTTTTCAATGAAAAGGTTCACTGCATCAATGGTGTTTTTCCTCTGCTGAAAACCAAATTGATTGTTTAGAATAACAGAATATTTTGAATGCAGTTTTGGATTTGTGCAACAGCAAGTTTTTCCAATATTTTAGATAGGACTGGGAGATTTGAGATACAACGATAATTTCCCATGATCTCTCGTGATCCCTTCTTGAAGAGTGGTTTGACTTGATCATATTTCAGTACCTCTGGGAAACAGCCCTCTTCAAAACATTGATTTATTATCTGAGCCAGTGGGTTTGCAATTCTATTTATTGTGTACCACTTTAATAACTTTGGTGTGTATTCCATCCCAACATGCCGATTTTTTATTTTCTTAATGTTAGAATAGCATCTTCTACATCCTCCACAGAAACTTTTGAGAATTTTGTAATGTTTTCAGAGTTTTCGCCTAGGCCAAAGGGATTTACTTTGTTGTGATAATCTGCTACATCTACATCAGACTTTGCTACATTTATAAAGAAGTCATTAAAGTACTTTGGTATTTGAGTTAGATTTACAATAGTATTTCCTTCAATGTCAATTTTTGGAATTTCTTGGTCACAGGCTTTAACACCTAACTCGGATTTAATGATTTAAAATAAGCCTGTTATTTGCCAGTTGTTTTGATGCCTTGACAGCTCTTTTACATACAGTTTTATAGAGTCTAACATATTTAATGAAATTAGTATCTTCATTATATTTTAGTTCTCTGTGCAGTTGCCTTTTCCATACACTGGAAATTTTTATGCCCTGGGTAATCCACTTTACTGTATTTGTTATTTTACTGCTGCAGAGTCTAGATGGAAATGTTTCATTTAAAGTCTCCAAGAAAACTATTTAGAAATTTCTCAAAGTTTTAATCCCTTGAGTTACAATAATCAAAAGGCCATGTTTTCTCTCTTAGTTTATCACTAAATGTTAGCAAGTTTTCTTTGCTGAAGTTCCTGCTCATATGTGAAATGTTCCTGTCTGTCTGTGGCAGCTCAATGAACAATGCACAGTGATCTGAAAACCTAGATCTAGACAAAATTTATACACATCTTCACAGTGTCAGTCAGACCATCAACAAGAGCGCACTGCTGGTTCCTGCTACTAATAAGCTGAGTATACCATTTGCTTGTTACATATTTTTACGAGCTTCAAACAGGAGCGACTTATTTTTAGTTATCTGTGTAGTTACTAGTTTATTTTAGTAATATCTTGTGTGTTTGAGTGCTTACCAGGCAAAACCTTTTATTTCAATAACAGTATAGAGTACAGTATCACCGTTGTATCGACCCTCGTATCGTACAGGCTTTTGTTTGTTTGGTTAGAACAGCTCAGTGTTTGTTAGACCATCAGTGAGAGAGCACTTCGATTTCCTGCTGCCAGTAAGGCAAGGACACTGTTCGTTTGTTGCATATTTTTACGAGCTTGAAACAGAAGCGACTGCACTAATAGATAGGAACTGTGATTGTTGTGTACAGATGTGAGCTGAGTTGGCAACCCTTCGCTCACAGCTCCAGGCTGCGTTGGCTTCCATCACACAGCTTGAGGTTGCTGCCAAGGGGCGTCACTGTGGGGGATAGAATGTGAGGATGCGAGGGATGTCGAGCATGTCCCACATATCCTCCGATCGGTCCACTGCTGTGGCTGCCCCAGGTACTGCCTGAATTGAGGTTGACCCCTCACCGATGGTCGAGTGGGAGATCATTCCAAAGTCTGACAGGCAGCAAAAACCTTTCCGAGGGGCTGATCGTAGGGCCTGCCCGGTTTGTTTGATGAACAGGTTTTGGGTGTTACCTGTGGCTAATGATGTCTCTGAGCTAGATGCAGTCATTCACCCTGTTCCAGAGGATGCTTCTCGGTCTGCAAGGTCTTGGCATTCACAGAGGGTGGGTTTGCTGGTAGTCGGGAGCTCCAACATTAGGTACATAATGGGGCCCCTTAGGAACATGGCAGCCAAGGAGGGGAAGAAAGCCAGTGTGCACTCCGTGTGCATTCTGGGGGTAGTCATTCCAGATTTGCAAAGGGTGTTTCTGGATGCCATGAAGAGCACAGAGTGCAGCCAACTGCAGGTGGCGGCTCAGTACCAATGACATGCGTTGCTTTGGATTGGAGCAGATTCTATCTGGTTTCAGGCGGCTAGCGGAAATGGTAAAGACTGCCAGTCTTGCTTCCGAGATTAAGATGGAGCTCACCATCTGCAGCATCATCGATAGAACTGACTGTGGTTCTTTTGTGCAGAGCCGAATGGAGGGTCTGAATCAGAGACTCAGGTGGTTCTGTGACCCTGTAGGCTGCAGATTACTTGACTTGCACCATCAGGTGGCGGGTTTCCAGGTTCCGCCTAATAGGGCAGGAGTCCAGTACACATAGGTGGCAGCTACATGAGTAGCGGTGGCTGTGTGGAAGGGACTGGGTGGTTTTTTTAGGTTAGAGGATCTCAGAGAACCAGAGAAGGGGTGTCTGTCTAAAAGTGGGCAGATAAAACACAGTAAGGTAGTTGTAGAAACGAATGGTATTGTAGTTGTACATTGTCATAGCTGTGTTGGGAAAGAAACAGAGCTCCAAGCCCTAATAGAAAGCACTGAAGGTCAAATAGTTGTAGGTACAGAGAGCTGGCTAAAGCTGGACATAAATTCAGCCGAAATTTTTGTCAAATGATCTACCAGTGTTCAGAAAGAATAGAATAAAAACAGTTGGTGGTGAAGTATTTATTGCTGTCAGAGGTAGTTTGCCTTGTAGTAAAACTGAAGTAGATAGTTCGTGTAAAATACACTACTGGCCATTAAAATTGCTATACCAAGAATAAATGCAGATGATAAATGGGTATTCATTGAACAAATATATTATACTAGAACTGACATGTGATTACATTTTCACGCAATTTGGGTGCATAGATCCTGAGAAATCAGTACTCAGAACAACCACATCTGGCTGTAAAATCGGCCTTGATATGCCTGGGCATTGAGTCAAACAGAGCTTGAATGGCCTGTACAGGTACAGCTGCCCATGCAGCTTCAACACAATACCATAGTTCATCAAGAGTAGTGACTGGCAAATTGTGATGAGCCAGTTGCACGGCCACCATTGACCAGATGTTTTTAATTGGTGAGAGATCTGAAAAATGTGCTGGCCAGAGCAGCAGTCGAACATTTTCTGTATCCAGAAAGGCCCGTACAGGTGGTGGTGGTTGTTGGAATGTTTAAGGGGGACTAAACAGCAAAGGTCATCAGTCCCCCATTCCAAAATCAGGCGAGCTGAAAATCGACAGGGCAGGTAAAAACCAAAGGGGGAGGAGACGTCCTCCCACGCGCTAAAAGAACACAAATGCAGGAACGAACACTACAGACAAGAACAGGACAGAGGAACACCAGAGAGAAAGAAACAGAAGAAAGGAGGATGGCCGGAGACTGGTTGACTGACCATGGGAAAAAAAAAAGGGAAAGAGTCAACCATCTGACGGCACACCAGAACAGCAACAGACACAAGGACAAAAGACACAGAAAGGGAAAGGCGCAGGACCTCCCTAAATCGAACCATAAAAACGACAACTACGGATAAAATGTAAAACATTGTCAGCCATGGAGGCATCGTCGGATAAAACCAAAGCCAAAGTGCCCGGGAGATTAAAAGATTGCCGGAGTGTGCGAAGTCGAGAACACTCCAGCAAAATGTGGCCGACCGTCAGCTGGGACCCACACCGACACAAGGGGGTATCCTCCTGACGCAACAGATGGCCGTGCGTCAGGTATGTATGGCCGATGCGCAGCCGACACAGGACCACCGAGTCCCTGCGAGAAGCCCGCAGGGAGGAACGCCACACATCGGTCGTCCCCTTGACAGCCCGCAGTTTATTCGGGGCTGTCATGCCACGCCACTCAGCAGCCCACATCCCAATCAGCTTACGGTGCAACACCATCTGCTGGTCGCGAGCCGTAAGGCCGACCTCCAAAGCCGGGGCGTCGATCGCCCCTTTGGCCAGCCTGTCTACACGTTCGTTCCCTGGGATGCCAACATGACCGGGCGTCCAAACCAAGACCACCGAACGACCAGAACGGGCAATGGCGGAAACAGTCTCCTGAATGGAGGACACCAGAGGAGAGGAGGGATAGCAGCGGTCGATGGCCTGGAGGCTGCTCAGGGAGTCACTGCAGATGACGATGGACGCACCTGAGCAGGAACGCATATGCTCAAGAGCGCGCAAGATGGCCACCAGCTCTGCAGTAAAAACACTACAGCCAGCTGGCAAGGAGCGCTGTTGAACATGGGCAGCGTGAGCAAAAGCGTAGGCAGTGCGACCATCAACCAGGGAACCATCAGTGTAGACAGGCTCACAGCCCGGAAATGACTCGAGGAGCGCAAGAAAACGGCAACGGAGGGCCACAGGCGGAACCGAGTCCTTAGGTCCCTGTGCCAAATCCAGACGGACGGACGGCCGGGACAAACACCAGGGAGGCGTAGGTGTACGGACCCGGAAGGGAGGCAGAAGAGGGAATGACCCCAGTTCTGACAGCAGGGACTGGACACGGACAGCTACGGAAAGCCCAGACCTAGGTCGCCGTTCGGGCAGATGGAGGACCATAGCAGGGAAAAGCAGGCAACGATTGGGATGATCTGGCGAGCAATGAACGTGGACAGCATAGTCGGCGAGCAGACGATTTCGGCGAATCCGCAGCTGGGGAACCCCGGCCTCCACCAGTAGACTATCCACGGGGCTGGTGCGAAAAGCGCCAGTGGCAAGCCTAACCCCACAGTGGTGTATGGGGTCTAACAACTGCAACACTGAGGGGGACGCAGACCCATAGGCCAGGCTCCCATAATCAAGCCGGGACTGCACAAGGGCTCTGTACAACCGCAGCAGCGTGCAGCGATCTGCACCCCAAGACGTGTGGCTAAGGCAGCGGAGGGCGCTGAGGTGCCGCCAGCATTTTTGCTTCAGCTGAGTAACATGAGGAACCCATGTGAGCCGGGCATCAAACACGAGTCCCAAGAAGCGGCAAGTGTCCACCACTTCAAGCGGGTGGCCGTCGAGGTAAAGTGCAGGATGAGGGTGGACCGTCCGACGCCTGCAGAAGTGCATAACTCGAGTCTTGGCAGCAGAGAACTGAAAACCATGAGTCAGAGCCCATGATGCTGCCTTGCGAACGGCGACTTGCAGCCTGCGTTCGGCGACTCCCGTAGTCGTGGAGCTAAATGAGATGCAGAAGTCGTCGGCATACAAAGAAGGAGACACCGACGACCCCACTGCTGCAGCCAGACCATTAATGGCCACTAAAAATAAGGAGACGCTCAACACCGAGCCCTGCGGGACCCCATTTTCCTGTATATAAGAGGAACTAGAGGTGGCACCGACTTGCACCTGGAAAGAGTGGCGCAATAAAAAGTTGTGAAGAAAAGCCGGGAGCCGACCACGAAGACCCCACTCATGCAACGTGGCGAGGATGTGATGCCTCCATGTGGTGTCATACGCCTTCCGCAGATCGAAAAATACAGCAACGAGATGCTGACGTCGGGCAAAGGCCGTACGGACAGCAGATTCCAGCCGCACCAAATTGTCCACTGCAGACCGGCCCCGACGGAAGCCACCCTGGGATGGAGCGAGGAGACCGCGCGACTCAAGGACCCAACACAAACGCCGCCCCACCATACGTTCGAGCAATTTGCACAAAACGTTTGTGAGGGTAATGGGACGATAGCTGTCCACCGCCAGTGGGTCTGCACCGGGCTTCAAGATGGGGACAATAAGACCCTCTCGCCATTGCGACGGGAACACGCCTTCGCTCCAAATGCGATTAAATATCGCGAGAATGTGTCTCTGGCAGTCCCTGGAGAGATGCTTCAGCATCTGTGCGTGGATGCAGTCCGGTCCTGGTGCTGTATCAGGGCAATCAGCGAGGGCAGCGAGGAATTCCCTCTTGCTGAAAGGAGCATTGTAAGTTTCAGAACGACGCATGTGGAACGATAATGGCGTCTGCTCGGCCCGCTCCTTGAGAGAGCGAAAGGCGGGGGGATAATTTGCAGTCGCAGAGCTCGTAGCGAAGTGCGCAGCAAGGTGTTCAGCAATCGCGGCAGCGTCCGTGCACACAGCGCCGTCCAAAGAGATCCCAGGGACACCCGTAGGGGTCTGGTGTCCATAAATCCGCCGTATCCGGGACCACACGAGCGACGGGGAGACACGGGAGCCCAAAGAGGAAACATACCGCTCCCAGCACTCCTGCTTACGCCGTGCAATAAGACGACGGGCGAAGGCACGGAGCCTCTTAAAGGCGATGAGGGTCTCGAGAGACGGGTGCCGCCTATGCCGCTGGAGAGCCCGCCGACGGTCGCGAATAGCCTCAGCAATCTCCGGCGACCACCAGGGTACAGCCTTCCGCCGAGGGAGGCCAGAGGAATGGGGGATGGCAGCCTCGGCCGCTGAAATGATGGACGTGGTGAAAACACGGACCACCTCGTCAATGTCACCCTGTGGGGGAGACTCAATGGTTGCAGCGGAAGTAAATGCCGGCCAGTCAGCCCTGTGGAGAGCCCAGCGGGGCAAGCGCCCAGAAGAATGACACCGGGGCAGTGACAAATAGACGGGGAAATGGTCACTACCACACAGGTCAGGATGCACTCTCCAGTGGAGGGATGGGACAAGTCCAGGGCTGCAAATAGAGAGATCGATGGCCGAGAACGAGCCATGGGCCACACTGAAATGCGTGGGAGCACCGGTGTTCAAGGGGCTAAGGTCGAGTTGAGCCAACACACGCTCCACGGCCCGACCGCGATCATTGGCGACAGTCCCACCCCATAGAGGGTTGTGGGCATTGAAATCGCCCAGTAGCAAAAAAGGTGGCGGCAGTTGGGCTATCAGAGCAGCCAGGACATGCTGCGCGACAGCACCATCAGGTGGAAGGTAAATACTGCAGACGGTGATAGCCTGTGGCGTCCACACCCGAACAGCGATGGCCTCTAAAGCTGTTTGTAGAGGTACAAACGCGCTGTGAAGAGAGTTAAGGACATATATGCAGACGCCACCAGACACCCTTTCATAAGCTGCCCGGTTCTTAAAACAACCCCGATAGCCACGGAGGGCGGGGGTTCGCATCGCTGGAAACCAAGTTTCCTGGAGAGCAATGCAGAAGAAAGGGCGAAGGCTGATAAGTTGGCGGAGCTCAGCTAAATGGTGGAAGAAACCGCTGCAGTTCCACTGGAGGATGGTACTGGCCATTGCTGGGAAAGGCGTGACGGGACGGGGAAGGCAGATTACGCCGCTGGGTCACCTGCTGCCTCCAAGTGAGCACCTGTGCCAGTGCTTTCCATGGCGTCGGAGGGACTGGCGAGATCGAGGTCCTCAGCGGACGCCAGGATCTCCACCTCGTCCTCAGACGCAGAGTTTGAAGGTTGCGGTGGGACAGGTGCCACCGCAATGTCAGGATGCTTGGGAGCCTTTTTCTTCAACTGCTTCGCACGCTGTGCCTTGGGAGGGTCTGGCTGGGAGGGCCCCACTGGGTCAGTCTCAGGGATGGACGACGACCGTGAAGCCCTATGACCAGCGACCGGTTGTTGCTTCAAAACTTTGCGGGTATCCGCTTTGACACTGGGCAAAGCCTGGGAAGGGAGGGCCCCAAGGGACCCCTTCCTGGCTAGAGTAGCCGAAGAAGCCCTACGCTTCTCTGGCTGGGAAGGGGGCACGAATGTCCCCGATGGTTGGGGTGGTGTCGCTCCTGGAGTAGATGGAGAAACAGAGGGCGAAGTGCTCCCCACAACCAAGGGGGCCGGGTCATTTTGACATAGCTGACAGGCAACAGTACGTGACGACACGGGAGAGGATCGGACCGCTGTTGCAGCAGCGGCATAGGTGGATGTCATGGGCACAGGATGTAGCCGCTCATATTTCCGCCTTGCCTCGGTGTAGGTCAGGCGGTCCAGGGTCTTATATTCCATTATCTTCCTTTCCTTCTGGAAGATCCGACAGTCCGGTGAGCAGGGGGAATGGTGTTCTCCACAGTTAACACAGACGGGAGGCGGAGCACATGGAGTATCAGAATGCGAAGGACGTCCGCAATCCCGACACGTGATGCTGGAAGTACAGCGAGATGACATGTGCCCGAACTTCCAGCATTTAAAACACCGCATCGGAGGAGGGATATATGGTTTCACATCACAACGGTAAACCATCACCTTAACCTTTTCGGGTAAGACATCACCCTCAAAGGCCAAGATGAAGGCACCGGTGGCTACCTGATTATCCCTCGGACCCCGATGGACGCGCCGGACGAAGTGAACACCTCGTCGCTCGAGGTTGGCGCGTAATTCATCGTCGGACTGCAGAAGAAGATCTCTGTGGAATATAATACCCTGGACCATGTTGAGACTCTTATGCAGCGTGATGGTAACTGAAACATTCCCCAACTTGTCACAATTGAGCAACCTCCGTGACTGGGCAGAGGATGCCGTTTTGATGAGCACAGAGCCAGAGTGCATCTTGGACAAGCCCTCCACCTCCCTGAACTTGTCCTCTAAATGCTCCACAAAAAACTGGGGCTTGGTCGACACGAACGATTCTCCATCAACCCGCGTACACACAAGGTACCGGGGTGAATATTCGCCACTGCCTTCTTTAGCAAGACGTTCCTCCCATGGAGTAGCTAGGGAGGGAAACGATCTCTGATCCAATTTCTTCCCGTTGAGGTTAGACCTCGATCGCTTAGAGACTGCTGGTGGAGGCCCACCAGCGATAGATGATGTACCACGCTTCATTGCGGGTCATCCGCCCTGATGCCACCTACTCCGACCAAGGGCCCTCCCCACGGGCGCCACCCAGCCACAGCAATAGCCACCTGGCAGGATGGCCATTGCCGGGAGTCCTGATGCCCCAGGGAGATGGGCATCTACTCCTTGGCATACATGGGGAGTGAACGGCGCAGGCATCAGTAGAGCGATCCCTGTGTTGTCAGGGGCCTACAACCAAGAGGGTACATGGCGGCCCCACCACAACGGACTGGCTACCGTGCTGGATGTTAGGTGACATGTGGTCCATTGGCGTCGTCAGTGCAGAAAATGGCCCTGCACAGTGCTTGGCAGAAAGTGCACACAGGGGCGCATCGATGCCCAAGAGATGGAGAGCGGGCAAGACTGCAATGCAACGACGAATAAGATGGCGAAAGTTCTCAACACAACACGGACACAATGCACCAAGTAAGGCGCCCTTCCCCAATCGGCTCGCTCTTCGGAAAAATTTTGAGATATTGAGGTCAAACCCGACAGGGGACCATCACATAAGGCCGAAACGTTTGAGACTCCTTTTAGTCGCCTCTTACGACAGGCAGGAATACCGCGGGCCTATTCTAACCCCCGAACCCGCAGGGGGAGCCCGTACAGGACCTGCAACATGTGGTCATGCATTATCCTGCTGAAATGTGGGGTTTCGCAGGGATCAAATGAAGGGTAGAGCCACGGGTCGAAACACATATGAAATGTAACGCCCACTGTTCAAAGTGCCGTCAATGCGATCAAGAAGTGACCGAGACATGTAACCAATGGCACCCCATAACATCATGCCGGGTGATACGCCAGTATGGTGGTGACGAATACACGCTTCCAATGTGCGTTCACTGCGGTGCCACCAAACACGGATGTGACCATTATGATGCTGTAAACAGAACCTGGATTCATCCGGAAAAAAAAAAAAAAAAAAAAAAAAAAAAAAAAAAAAAAAAAAAAATTACGTTTTACCATTTGTGCACCCAGGTTCATCGTTGAGTACACCATCGCAGGTGCTCCTGTCTGTGATGCAGCATCAAGAGTAACCGCAGCCATGGTCTCCGAGCTGATGGTCCATGCTGCTGCAAACATCGTCGAACTGTTCATGCAGATGGTTGTTGTCTTGCAGACATCCCTATCTGTTGACTCAGGGATCGAGACGTGGCTGCACGATCCGTTACAGTCATGCGAATAAGATGTCTTTCATCTCGACTGCTAGTGATACGAGGCCTTGGGATCCAGCACGGTGTTCCATATTACCTTCCTGAACCCACCAATTCCATATTCTGCTAACAGTCATTGGATCTCGACCAATGCGAGCAGCAATGTCGCGACATGATAAACCAAAATCACGATAGGCTACAATTCGACCTTTATCAAAGTCGGAAATGTGGTGGTACGCATTTCTCCTCCTTACACGAGGCAGGAAGGAGAAAGGAGAAAATATAAAAATGCAGTAAATGAAGCAGGCAAAAAGGAATACAAACGTCTCAAAAATGAGATCGACCGGAAGTGCAAAATGGCTAAGCAGGGATGGCTAGAGGACAAATGTAAGGATGTAGAGGCTTATCTCACTAGGGGTAAGATAGATACTGCCTACAGGAAAATAAAAGAGACCTTTGGAGATAAGAGAACCACATGTATGAACATCAAGAGCTCAGATGGAAACCCAGTTCTAAGCAAAGAAGGGAAAGCAGAAAGGTGGAAGGAGTATATAGAGGGTTTATACAAGGGCGATGCACTTGAGGACAATGTTATGGAAATGGAAGAGGATGTAGATGAAGATGAAATGGGAGATACGATACTGCGTGAAGAGTTTGACAGAGCACTGAAGGACCTGAGTCGAAACAAGGCCCCCGGAGTAGACAACATTCCATTGGAACTACTGACGGCCTTGGGAGAGCCAGTCCTGACAAAACTCTACCATCTGGTGAGCAAGATGTATGAAACAGGCGAAATACCCTCAGACTTCAAGAAGAATATAATAATTCCAATCCCAAAGAAAGCAGGTGTTGACAGATGTGAAAATTACCGAACAATCAGTTTAATAAGCCACAGCTGCAAAGTACTAACACGAATTCTTTACAGACGAATGGAAAAACTAGTAGAAGCCGACCTCGGGGAAGATCAGTTTGGATTCCGTAGAAATACTGGAACACGTGAGGCAATACTGACCTTACGACTTATCTTAGAAGAAAGATTAAGGAAAGGCAAACCTACGTTTCTAGCATTTGTAGACTTAGAGAAAGCTTTTGACAATGTTGACTGGAATACTCTCTTTCAAATTCTAAAGGTGGCAGGGGTAAAATACAGGGAGCGAAAGGCTATTTACAACTTGTACAGAAACCAGATGGCAGTTATAAGAGTTGAGGGACATGAAAGGGAAGCAGTGGTTGGGAAGGGAGTAAGACAGGGTTGTAGCCTCTCCCCGATGTTATTCAATCTCTATATTGAGCGAGCAGTAAAGGAAACAAAAGAAAAATTTGGAGTAGGTATTAAAATCCATGGAGAAGAAATAAAAACTTTGAGGTTCGCCGATGACATTGTAATTCTGGCAGAGACAGCAAAGGACTTGGAAGAGCAGTTGAACGGAATGGATGGTGTCTTGAAGGGAGGATATAAGATGAACATCAACAAAAGCAAAACGAGGATAAGGAATGTAGTCAAGTTAAGTCGGGTGATGCTGAAGGTATTAGATTAGGAAATGAGACACTTAAAGTAGTAAAGGAGTTTTGCTATTTGGGGAGCAAAATAACTGATGATGGACGAAGTAGAGAGGATATAAAATGTAGACTGGCAATGGCAAGGAAAGCGTTTCTGAAGAAGAGAAATTTGTTAACATCGAGTATAGATTTAAGTGTCAGGAAGTTATTTCTGAAAGTATTTGTATGGAGTGTAGCCATGTATGGAAGTGAAACATGGACGGTAAGTAGTTTGGACAAGAAGAGAATAGAAGCTTTTGAAATGTGGTGCTACAGAAGAATGCTGAAGATTAGATGGGTAGATCACATAACTAATGAGGAAGTATTGAATAGGATTGGGGAGAAGAGAAGTTTGTGGCACAACTTGACCAGAAGAAGGGATCGGTTGGTAGGACATGTTCTGAGGCATCAAGGGAATACCAATTTAGTATTGGAGGGCAGCGTGGAGGGTAAAAATCATAGGGGGAGGCCAAGAGATGAATACACTAAGCAGATTCAGAAGGATGTAGGTTGCAGTAGGTACTGGGAGATGAAGAGGCTTGCGCAGGATAGAGTGGCGTGGAGAGCTGCATCAAACCAGTCTCAGGACTGAAGACCACAACAACAACAACACGAGGCATCACAACAACGTTTCACCAGGCAACGCCGTTCAACTGCTGTTTGTGTATGAGAAATCGGTTGGAAACTTTCCTCATGTCAGCACATTGTAGGTGTTGCCACCGGCGCCAACCTTGTGTGAATGCTCTGAAAAGCTAATCATTTGCATATCACAGCTTCTTCTTCCTGTCGGTTAAATTTCGCGTCTGTAGCACGTCATCTTCGTGGTGTAGCAATTTTAATGGCCAGTAATGTAGTATGGGTAGAGTTTATACCTGACAATCGGACTAAACTACTAATTGGATCATTTTACTGACCCCCCAACTCAGAAGATATTGTTCTTGAACAGTTCAAAGAGAACTTGAGACTCATTTTAAACAAGTACCCCACTCATAGAATTATAGTCAGTGGTGACTTCAATCTACCCTCTATATGCTGAAAAAATAATATGTTTAAAGCGGGCAGCAGGCATAAAACGTCATCTGAAATTGTACTGAACGCTTTCTCAGAAAATTATTTTGAACAATTAGTTCATGAGCCCACTCGAGGCGTAAATGGTTGCGAAAGCATACTTGACCTTTTAGCAACAAATAATCCTGGACAAACAGTGAGTATCGTGACGAATACATGGATTAGCAACCACAAGGCAGTTGCTGATAGACTGAATACTGTAACACCTACAACCATCAAAAAGAAAAGAAAAGTATATCTATTTAAAAAAGCTGATAAAATATGCTCCTAACGTCTGTTTAAGAGATAGTCTTCACTCCTTCCAATCTGATCATGTAAGTGTGGAAAAGTTGTGGAATGTTTTCAAAGAGATAGTATCAACATCAGTTTGAGATATATACCACACAAATTAATAAGTGATGGTACTGAAGGTTGTAAGAGGAAGGAAAAAGAACTGGTTGGGACATTTATTGAGAAGGGAGTGCTTGCTAACAGATGCTCTGGAAGGATTGGTTTGTGGGAGAAGACTGAGAGGAAGAAGGGGATACAAGATGATAGACGACATAAAGGGAAGAGGAAATTATGCAGACCTGAAGAGGATGGCAGAAGACCGGACAGCCTGGAGAACTACCATGTGAAAACCTGCCTTTTAGCAGAACACTGATGATGATGATGATGATGATGATGATGATGATACTGACCCCCCACGGTACACAAAATGGGTCAGATCATTGTTGCAGAAGCAAAGAAAAAAGCATGCCAAATTTAAAAGAACGCAAAATCCCCAAGATTGGCAAAGTTTTACAGAAGTTCGAAATATAACATGTACTTCAACACTTTTAATAATTTCTACAACGAAATTCTGTCTCAAAATCTGGCAGAAAACTCAAAGAGATTCCGGCCATACATAAAAGCACACCAGTGGCAAGACTCAATCAATACCTTCACTGCGCGATAACAACGGTGAAGTCACTGGTGACAGTGCCACTAAGGCAGAGTTATTAAACACGGTTTTCCGAAATTCCTTCACCAAATAAGATAAAGTAAATATTCCTGAATTCCAATCAAGATCAACTTCCATGATGATAAACATAGAAGTAGACATCCTCGGTGTAACAAAGCAGCTTAAATCACTTAATAAAGGCAAGGCCTCCGTTTCAGACTGTATACCAGTCAGGTTCCTCTCAGAGTATGCTGATAAAATAGCTCCATATTTAGCAGTTAAATACAACCACCCTCTCACAGAAAGATCCGTACCTAATGACTGAAAAATTGCTCAAGTCACACCAATACCCAAAAATGGAAGCAGAAGTAATCTGCTGAATTACAGGCCTATATCACTAACGCCGAATTGCAGTAGGGTTTTGGAACATACACTGTATTCAAACATTATGAAGTACCTTGAAGAAAACTATTTATTGACACATAGTCAGCATGGATTCAGAAAATATCGTTCTTGTGAAACATAACCAGCTCTTTATACTCATGAAGTAATAAGTGCTATCGACAGGGGACGTCAAATTGATGACATATTATTAGGTTTCCAGAAGGCTTCCGATACCATTCCTCACAAGCTTCTTCTAACCAAACTGCATGCCTATGGAGTATTGCCTCAGTTGTGAGACTGGATTCGTGATTTCCTGTCACAAGGTCACAGTTCGTAGTAATAGACGGGAAGTCATCCAGTAAAACAAAGTAATATCCGACGTTCCCCAGGGAAGTGTTATAGGCTCTCTATTGTTCCTGATCTACATTAATGATGTAGGGTTTTGGAACATACACTGTATTCAAACATTATGAAGTACCTTGAAGAAAACTATTTATTGACACATAGTCAGCATGGATTCAGAAAATATCGTTCTTGTGAAACATAACCAGCTCTTTATACTCATGAAGTAATAAGTGCTATCGACAGGGGACGTCAAATTGATGACATATTATTAGGTTTCCAGAAGGCTTCCGATACCATTCCTCACAAGCTTCTTCTAACCAAACTGCATGCCTATGGAGTATTGCCTCAGTTGTGAGACTGGATTCGTGATTTCCTGTCACAAGGTCACAGTTCGTAGTAATAGATGGGAAGTCATCCAGTAAAACAAAGTAATATCCGACGTTCCCCAGGGAAGTGTTATAGGCTCTCTATTGTTCCTGATCTACATTAATGATGTAGGAGACAATATGAGTAGCCGTCTTAGATTGTTTGCAGATGATGCTGTCATTTACCTTCTTGTAAAGTTATCAGATGATCAAAACGACTTGCAAAATGATTTTGATAAGAAAAAGTGGCAATTGACCCTGAATAAAGAAAAGTTTGAAGTTATTCACATGAGTACTAAAAGAAATTAGCTAAATTTTGATTATGCAATAAGTCACACAAATCTGAAAGCTGTAAATTCAGCTAAATACTTGGGGATTACAATTGCAAATAACCTAAATTGGAACGATCACATAGATAATATTATGGGTAGAACAAACCAAAGACTGTGATTCATTGGCAGAACACTTAGAAGGTGCAACAAGTCTACTAAAGAGACTGCTTTCACCACACTTGTCCGCCCTATTCTGGAGTATTGCTGTGCAGTGTGGGATCCGCATAAGGAGGGACTGACAGATGACATCGAAAAAGTACAAGGAAGGGCAGCTCGTTTTGTATTATCGCGAAATAGGGGAAATACTATCACAGTTCATGACACGTGAATTGGAGTGGCAATCATTAAAACGAAGGCATTTTTCATTGTGACGGGATCTTCTCACGAAATTTCAATCACCAGTTTTCTCCTCCGATTGCACAAACATTTTGTTGGCACCTACCTAGATAGGGAGGAATGATCATCAAAATAAAATAAGAGAAATCAGGGCTCGCACAGAAAAATGAAGTGCTCGTTTTTCCCACGTGCGATTAGGGAGTGGAACGGTAGAGAGGCAGCTTGAAGGTGGTTCATTGAACCCTCTGTCAGGCTCTTTATTGTGAATAGCAGAGTAATCACGTAGATGTAGATATACATAATTAGTTAGAACATTGTCAAAGCATGTTGCCGATTTCCATGGTCTCTGGTAGATTCAAAGAAATTCAATTTGAAACCATATTTCTTTACCAAATCAGTGAATCTTGAAGCGTGGCTACTATCACATGTGATATCAATATTAAAATCAGCAGCTATTACAACTTTTTTCTTTTTTTCTCTACAAACATCTTCTAACATGATTTGAAGCTTAGACAAAAATAGTTATGTTGTTGATGTCCCTGTAATTCTGTATATTGAGATTATTATAGCATTTGCTAGTGAGTCCACTATTTCTATGCAACAGCTCTTGAACACACATTCTTCATTTAAATAATTAAAACAGTTTGTTGTCTCCTAATTTATATCACCATGTAGAAGACTCCACATGACTTGTTTATTCTGCAAAAGCTACTTGCTAATCTGATGTTCCCTATTTTGTGTAGAATTTTAATTGTGCCCTCAGTAAACCAGTCCTCATGTAAACAAACAACTTTAATATTTGGACATTCTGATAGAATGATTTCCACTCCATCTATTCTGCAGCTTTTATTGTTAGAAGTATCACTGTTTTATATTCCAGTGGATAAAATACCTACTTTTGAGTATCACTTACAGGCTTTAACACATTTCTTGCCAGATAATGGCTTGGTTCAGTCTTTCTTAGTGCTACGGTACACAAGTTTTTTCACTTCTTTTTCACCCCAATTACTACTTATAACTTTCCCTTATTTTTTATGATCTGGCAAGTATCTATGAACATCTTACTGAATATTTTTGAGCCCAACCTATTCAGATGTACACCATCTTTGGCAAGACACTTTGCACTTAGAAATTTTTTGGGATCAATGAAAACGACTCCTAGTTTATTGCACTGTTCTTTAATATTGCCGTTTATTCTCTGCACACAGCTGTCACTCACCGATCTTCTATACACAATGCCACTTACTATTATTCTCGAATTTGGGTAGAATCTTCTGGGTGTTCGGATGAGGTTGCTTGTGTGGTTTACAATTTCTTCCTCACTGTTGTTTCGAAGCGAATTTGTTCCCACATGGATAAAATACCTTTTGGATTTCTGCTATGCTTATCTGCTGCGTTCCCTCTTGAGTTTAAGACGTTGTTTAGGTGTGTATGCATTTGATGCATCCTGATTCCAAGTCGAACATCGATTTCGAAGTTTGGTATGACTATGTTTATCAACAATGAGTCATCTGTAATAAAGAATTCACTTTCTGCCTTATTATAATGCTTCTTTCTGTCTTTTTTGTACGTAATGCTGGTCCACTGATATTTTTTTGGTTCTTCAGTATCTTCAATTTCTTTTTCTTTCATAATGACGGCTGACTTTTTTCGTTGTTTATCAGTTGTATTACTCCGCATATTTGCCGATATAGGTCCATCTAATACTGAAGTTTTTTCACATGCACAACACTTTTCACGTTTCAATGCAATATTTTCGTGATTTAGTAACGTCAGTTATGCTTTCGGAGCATCAATGTCACTTTGAAGAAGATGAATAATTTCGTCCTTAGAACTTAGTGCGGATGTTAGTCGTACATTTTTGTCACTAGTACAGTCGAGGCATGTCCACTGAATATCGTCATTTATAAATTTCAGACACACGTTTGCAAACTTCTGATGTAACCAAAAGCTGCATTTAGTTCACCAAATTCCGTTGACTACACGTTTTTTACTCTTTCTGCTGAAGAACCATTTAATTCCAACCGATTTTGGAGCATCCTATCACCACACAATCCTACCGGCGCCATCTTCCTTCCTCCCTGCTCCCTAGACTTGAAAAGCAATTCTTTTTTATGTTATTGTATTATATATTATGTGACATGAAAACTAATGAAAGCAGAATGTATGTAGCAATCACAGACTAAAGGACAAAATGTGTGATGAAACTGATGGTCTTACACGTGGAATTAAGGTAGGGGGCCTGCTGATATTGTTTGGCACACCACTTGGAAAGGGGTGCATTCCTAGCTGGGTGTATTCATTCTATTATTCTGGCTCTATTCTAACTCTTTCCTATCTGGCTTCTGTTCCCATTTTGCTCTTCAATACTTTTGTCGGTCTGTTCCGTATGAGGTCTGTCTCATTATATGTCACCACAAATTCAGTGGATCAAGTGATCTGACAGTTCTACGCTTGAGGCATCTGCCATTTTGTGCATTAAAAAATTCTTGCAAAGTAGGGCAAGAAATAATTTTTATTGTAGTACTTTTTTATATGTTGAGGGTTCTGTGTCTTGTATGAATGTTAAATTCGGAAGTAAGAAGGTTGTGGTATCCAGTCTGAATGACAAATTAGAGTCAGCTTTGGAGTTTGGCAAAATGAATGTGTACTGTGAGGATAGGAGGTCAATTAATGATGGGCAACAGTAACAATACTGAAGGAAATAAAGTGGAGTTTGCTTCGGTGAAAGTCAGTGATTATTGAGTAAAGACAGGAGATCCTGAAGTTGGTGTTTTTAAAGATAGTAATGCACAAAAATGAGTGTTTTCTCCAATAAAGAGGTGGAAATTTACAATGAAGAGGTAACAGTTCCTGTGTCATATGTTGTGGTCAAAATGGCAATGCACAAACCCATGCTTACTTTAAAGAAACAAGAGAGGCTTATGTGGAAGAAGAGGTGCTGATGTTGCTATGACAGCTGAAGCTGTTAGTGATGAAACGTAGCTTAATGACGTAAGTTCTGTTGCATGTAGCATGAAATGTAAGTGCTGAACAGGCACATTTATTTTGCTAAACCATGTGAAAGTGAGATGGAAATGAAATTTGATCCTACCAATTGGACATAAAAAATCAGAAATGGGCTTCAAATCTGATGTACACTTTTTTCTAAAGTGACATATCTGGTGACAATCTCAAAATGGTTACAGATATTTAAATGTAATACAGGATCTATTGTCATGCCGCTATGATAAGACCAGTGGATGTAGTTTTATGTCAAAGAACAGAGTTATTAGTAGGAATATTTGTTATATATCATCTTTTCGATTATCCCATTTATCTTATATGACATTTGATAAAAATTTGTGAGCTACAGAACAGGAAAACAGGTCAGTTTCTGTAATTGTTTTGAAGGTTTGTGAGAAAGTAACTTTGCAAAGCGAAATTTTTCTCTTGTCATCATTTGAATGAAGTAATGATGCTAAGGTAGACAAAAATGTTGTATATCATGTAATGAAGAAGCTATGAATATTGAAATGACATAGTCCACATCTTGTTGGTATAACCACTTTTATTATTTTGTATCAAAATTTTTCTTGCATTGTATGGTTTTTCAACTTTCAAGAGGTAGTTGTAATGAAACTATTTATGGTGAGATAAATGTGCTAACTGATCCTGGGTGATATGAAATGACTGACTCCCAAGTTGAAGACTCAAAACCGAGAAATAACCTACCACATAGCTACATGAAAATGTTTAAAAATCAACATATATGAACACTTAATGTAATTACAGTGATGATTGCAGACTTCTAAAAAGATAAGCAACAATAAACAATCATCTGTACTTCACTTTTTAAATGTGTGTTTCAAAGATGATTTTGCGCAAATACATTATTTCTGCATCTCTTGTAGGCCTGCAATTTAGGGAATTTTTGCATAACTTATTTTACTGTTATTATTAGGCAGAAATGGTATATTATGTCAAGATCTTTCACAGCTACATTGCACTTGCTATTGACTGTTTTGTGCCCACTGATGCAGTCACTGTAGTAATCTTTGTTGCACTGTTAACCAACATCGATATTCCAAAATTATGTTTCATTTGGCACCATATGTAGGAAGTGTGTGCACCACATTCACAACTCCTTGGACTTTGTGGAACATCTCAGCAGCCTATGGATCTTGGACACAGACATCATGGTCAGTTTTGATGTGGTGTCTCTATTCACCAGGGTACCACTTCAGGACACACTTGATATAATTAGTGAGAAATTTGACAGACCCTTGCTGGATCATTTCAAGCACATTTTGACATCGACATACTTCCTTTGTGGAGGCCAATTCTATGAGGAGACTGAAGGAGTGGCCATGGATAGCCCCTTATCTCCAGTAGTGGCGAATCTGTTTATGGAGAAATTCGAGGATGAGGCACTTACAACTGTTGCCTACAAGCCGACGTGTTTCTTCAGATATGTTGATGACATGTTCGTCTTCTGGCCACATGGCAACAGAAGACTGGATAAGTTCCTGGACCATCTGAACACAAGACACCCCAACATCAAGTTCACTGTGGAACTAAAGGGTGATGGTCAGCTCCCATTCCTCAATGTCCTGGTAAAGAGGAAGGCAGATGGCACCTTATGCCATAGTGCGTACAGGAAACCAACACACACTGACTTATATCTACAGGCTGACAGCTGCCATCACCCAGCACAGAAGCAAGCAGTGCTGAAAACACACGTACACTGAGCCAAAACACTCTCTGACCCAGACAGCCTGACAGCGGAATTAGAACATCTACAAAGACTGTTCACAGACAACGGATACTCCACCAGGGACATCCGCAAAGTTCTCCATCCCACCAGACGACCTGAGGGAACAGGAGAGCAGGAAGAAGAGACCAGGAAAGTAGCCTTTCTACCATATGCTGGGCCTAAATATAACAAAATCAGCAGAATACTGAAGAAACACGATATCAAGAGTGTGTTCTGCCCACCTAACAAGATAAGGACACTCCTCGGAACTGTCAAGGATGATTTAGAATTAAGGAAACCTGGTGTCTACCATACACCATGTGAATGTGGGATGTCTTACATCGGTCAAACTACCAGAACAGTTGAAATAAGATGTAAAGAACGCCAGAAACATACCAGGCTACAACAGGTAACTAAATCTGCAATAGCAGAACATTGCCCGAACCTAGAGGGCATGATGGATTATGACAAAACCCCTGATTCTGGGCTAGTCTCATTAATGAATCGATTGAAATCGAGATGGCAGAGAACTTGATCAACTGGGAAGCTTCATACTGCGTAGAATCCTGTGTTGGAACTACTACAGAAACAACGGAAGAAAGTTCCCTCCTCCAAGAATGAACTACAGATGTCCAAGGACTTAAGTAACGGAACAGAACGTCGTACACGATACCAGGGGGCAGCAAGCTCCTTGGAGGATGGCCATTATAATATGCAGCTTCAACAGCAGCTGAATGCCACAGAAAGTGCACCTCACAGGCGCATACTGGGTTCAGAGGGCCAGGAGAATCCCTCGGTCACGAGAGAAACTCGCCGCAGTCGCGGACAACATAAGGAACTTCAACAGAGCTATGATAGTGCTAGGATCGTGCCTATCGGGCACGGACCCAATAGGGAACACCTTGTGTTGTCCACTACCTCAGAAGGGTGCTGCAATGGGTACGGACCAAAGAAGGCGCGTCTAGTGACTGATACCACCACCAGAAATGGCCACAGTGGGCGCTGACGGCATACGGAGCCCCACACACCACCCAGGCATAAATATGAGACAAGGTCAGCTCGTCAATCAGTCTCAGGGAACACCTGATGAAGACACCAAGTTATGAAGTCGAAATATTGTGTTAGGAAGACACGGATCAGCAGCAGTACACCTGATTCTACGAGATGCTTTTTTGATGTATCGCACTTGTGTGTCAGTCACACTTACAATACTCCTTACAACTATCCCTTAGTCAACACAGCTGAGGCACATTCAGTACAATTGTACCTACACGCAGCCATGGCATAATTTTGATGCAAGATATTATTTGACATCACATCCAGCAAGAATGTACCACATGATGTACTTAAAGCTGTCAGCTGTCACTCAGTTATACTAGTATTTACTAGTATCTACAGTTTTGACAACAGTGGAGTGCAACATGTAAAAAGAGTGTGAGGTAAGATTTTTTACCTAGGTGGTTGATCTTCTGCGATTAGTTGATTGGAGGCAGTAGGATCTTCACAACACACGATGGCTACACTGCCTTGGAAGCCACATATGTCCAGCTCGATACCTTTGTACACCTTGTGGATAGCTGATGGACATAAACTGATATGCATGCACTTTCCAGAGCCTCCATTCTTTAGCTGGCACGGTTCATATTCTGTAACAATAAAAATAGGTGTAACTGAAGTAACAATGCTCCTTTAAATGATCTAAAGCCACCTGCAGTTGTCCATTTTCTCTATTTGTTATACAATTCACCTTTACTAATGATGCTAATGATATGGATTTGATTATGACTATGTGCCATCAACAAATTTTTGGTGAAGACATTTGATACAGGGCTAAGATCAAAATTGTGTAATTACATCACAAATAAAGAAGCTTGTGACAGCTTCATGCAACATTAAATCTTTTAAATAATTCAGTACAGCTGTGGACCCAGTATCAATGGAGGTCATCAAACGATATTCCCTTGCAGTACCTACATGAACATAGGGTAGAAACCACTAATGTAATGGCTTTAAGCTATCACTGGTAACTACAGCAAGCCACAAGTTTTGTAATAATTTCTGAAGCCCTTAAACATATTTTCAACTACATTAATGTGAAACTTTGAGAGATTCAGACAACTCTCTGTCAGCAACAAGTTAGAGTACCCAGTGCACTGTCAATTTATGTTGTGTGTACTTCAATATTCAATGTATCAGTTACAATACCCACAAACAATATGACTAACACATCTGCTGGCATACAGTGTTAGTTTGGTAGTTGTATTAAAGCAAACTAAATTTGTATGTTGTACGATACAGGTGGACTCTTGCTTCTTCTATTGCAACTGTTGTCTGAACTGCACGATGCCTCCCAACTGATTTAATACAAACCTCATTTGATATTATTAGTAAAATACACACATCTGTTTTATCTAGTAAGAAATTCATCAATAAAGCAGAAGCAATTAGCCACCAACAAATCCTTTACACATCACTTAAACTGTACTTAATTAGTAGTTAAATTTCTTATGGCTATCTGCCAGTTACTGAAACTGGACACCCTTTTGGACTAAAGTAAATGACTCTACTGATTCTTTGAACTGAGCTGTTGATTTGAAAAGAGACCTATGTTCAAGGGGTAATGTCTTCGACTAGCAATTAAAACTTCCTTGGTCCCAGTTTAAGACCCTGTAATTGCTTAAATTTTGAATAAAAATCATCAGCAGTGGCAACCATAGTCTTCCAGAATAAGAAGTCACATCCATTCTGCCAAAGGCCTTGTCAAAGAGGATGGATAAGCAGACAGATTCAGGGAATTCAGGGACTCTTTAAACCTTGGGATAGGAAACTGCTACTAAAAGGCAGAAGAAACGGCACTGATCAAATGCATAAGGATGAAGAAAGCAATGGAAACCACTGCATTAAAGATACACAATGTGTGTCCATGAGACATAAGGCCTGGGGAAAAAAAAAAGTTGTTACACTCTCTCAAGCTCTCCATTTGGATCTCTGGGAGGGAAATGCCATGAGGGAGTTGAGCATGTGAAAAAGAGGGAATAATCAACAATAGGATAACAATCTGAGAGTTGGAGCTTGGGATGTCAGGATGTCAGAAGTTTTGCACGTGGTAGGCAAGCTAAAAACTCTGGAAGGGGAAATGCTATGGCCCAGTCTAGATATAGTGAGGTTGGTGAAATGAAACAGAAAGAACACAAGGATTTTACATCAGATGAGTATAGGGCAATATTAACAGCAGCAGAAAATAATATAATGGAAGTAGAATTCATTGTGAATAAGAAGGTAGGGCAGGGGCTGATTTATTGTTAACAGTTCGGTGACAGGTGCTGTTATCAGGATCGACAAAAACCAATACCAGCAACAATAGTTCATGTACATTTACTGATGTTGCAAGCAGAAGATGAAGGGACAGAAAATGTATATGAAGATATTGAATGGGTAATTCAGTATGCAAAGGGAGATGAGAATCTAATAGTCATGGGAGATTTGAATGAAGTTGTAGGGGAAGAAGTAGATGAAGGGATTATAGGAGAACATGAGTTTGGTGGTAGAGATGAGAGAGGATAAAAACTAATTGAGTTCTGCCATAAATTTCAGCTTGTGACAGTGAATACTCGGGAAACAGCTGGGAGAGACAGGAAGATTCCAGATAGAATGTGTCATGGTCAGGCAGAGATGCCAAAATAAAATACTGGACTGTGAGGTGTACCCAGGACAGATATAAACACTGATCAATATTTAGTAATAAAAATGAGTAGGCTAAAGTCAGTAAGAATCAATGTGCAAAGAAGTGGGATATGGAATTGTTAAGGAAAGAAGACACATGCTTTAATAACTCTGTGGCTATAGATACTGTGATAATGAATAGCTCAGTAGGCAGTTCATTTGAAGAGGAATGAACATCTATGAAAATGGCGATCATAGAAGTCAGAAAGAAGAACATAGGTACAAGGAAGGTAATTGCAAAGAAAGCATTAGTAACAGTCTGGGCTTGTGCAGCAGCATACATAATCTTGTGGGTGCACCGCATCCACCTAATATTTAGTTTGATAAAACAAAATAAAATAAATACTTCTCACTTGCCTTTATCAAAACATAATGAGCTATTAAAATGCTGAGATGAAAGTTAAATCTTCTGCCCTCTAAAACATATCTGTTTGTCTGAGATGTCATTGTACAAATGCAACAAAACAACACACTCCACACTCCCCCCTTCCTTGCCTTTCTCTGTCCAAGTTGAAGGCACTCCCAAGAATAACAACTGCACTGTACAATGAATGGGATCCTATCTTCTTGGCTTGCTTTCATGTTTCGTTACAAGTGCCATGCTACAATATGCTGACTCTATTTATCAACAATTGTTTTAAAATAACTGCTTGTCACTACTGGGCAATAATAAAGAATGATCTGAGATACAAGGAAGCTGATTGTTACAGACTATCTAAATAGTAATTTTCTTTTTAACAAGACAGCGGTGTCATTTATGGTTTCAGCGAAATTGTTTTCATGTAATCTGGATTGCTATCATTTTGTTTGTTGAGACAATGGCTTGAAGCACATGGTAGCTTATATTGTAGGCTTAAGGGGTATTAGTGCATTGATAGCTAGTACAAAGTAGAGGTGTACTGATGGAATGCGGCAGTCAAAAGCTCTTTGTCAGTCAAAAATTACCTCAGTTTTCAAACGTTGTGATTACTGGATGTGTGTGGAAAGCTGAAACACAACATTGAGAATTGCTTCGGTACATATCTCTTTGTTTATATTGCATGGGAATTACAACACACTCTAAATTTCTATTTCTATCTGCTGTAAAGAAAGTTACGTTAGTTTATGGTACATTACACATTTTATATTAGGAGGTAAGGATTTTTATTTTTGAAGACGGGCCCACATCAAATACGATATGCCTCTGGATCTGTTGATTTGCCCAAATACATTTTAACCAGAGTTTGCTCTCATTTCTATTGCTTTTAAGTCAGGTATAGTACTGACTGAGTTAGGGCAGTCTCAGCATATGCTTGTAGTATTTTATTTATTTAATTTTATTTAGTCCTTCAAATCCTACATGTATAGAATATATACAAGGATATTGGACATGGTTAGGTATTTACAAGATAAAATACAGTTTGTATTGCAATCCAAAGGACTAGATATTGAAGTAATTTAGCAAAGATTCATTGATACAACAAACATTACAGGCAACATAGAAAGTAGAATATTGATAATGCATCTTTATTTTTGTTGTTTGGCTTTTATATATTCTGTCAGACTGTAAAAGCAATGATCAATTAAATATGCCTTTACTTCAGCCTTAAAACTACAGAGTTTACCTATTGATTTTATATGGTTAGGTAGATTATTGAAAATCTTTATCCCAGTATGTAGTGTGCCTTTTTGGCACAATGATGTTCTCACCTGTTTCATATGAAGGTCAGATTTTTGCCTTGTATTGTGTGCATGTATATCTTCATTTTTTAATAAGATATCTGGCTGTCTATCGATATATTGTTTGATGAAAACTGATGTTTTGTAGATAAAAATGTAAGGAAGAGGAAGAACTGACAGTTTTCCGAATATGGGTCTGCATGATTTCGTATTGTGTACCCCTTTAATAATTCTTAGTATTCTCTTTTGCATCCTTAAAAGTTTAATATTTGTTGTTGTATTTCCCCAGAAGATTATACCATATTTAATTACAGAGTGCACATAGGAGTAGTATACATTTAACAGGCTGGCTTTGCTGCAACAAGTTTTTAAGATCCGTATCATGTAACAGGTTTTGCTTAGTTTTCTTTGCAAATATTCAATGTGTAACTCCCATTTTGTGTTGTTCTGGAGCCAGAGTCCCAGAAATTTAGTGCTGGCAACACTTTCAAGAACTCTGTCCCTAAGTTCTAATTCTACATTTGGGTGGTGTCTTCCTTTTACATTATAGAAGTTCAGTGCTACTGTCTTTTCTTTGTTTATAATTAGCTTGTGGCTCAACCACTGTTCTACACTGTTCATTGTTTGGATAGCGGAGTCTTTAAGTTTTTCTTCTGTTTTACCACTAATAAGGAAGCTTGTATCATCTGCAAATTGGAAGGTAGTTTGGCAATACCTGTTGTACATAAGATCATTGACATAGAGGAGAAACAGAATGGGTCCTAATACTGATCCTTGAGGGACGCCATATTTCACATTTTCATGTCCTGAATAGTAGTAGCTGATTTTGTTATGGTCAGTATATTGCACTTCAACCACCTGTTTGCAACCACATAGGTATGTCTTGAGCCACTCATTGGACATACCTCTAATTCCTAATTGGTCAAGCTTCTGCAGTAGGGGATTATGGTCAATGACATCAAAAGCTTTAGATAAATCAAGACATATGCCTGTCACAAACTCACTTGCATCCAGTTTAGTATAGATTTCATTAAGAAATTCAAATATTGCACTTTCAGTTGAATAGCCTTTCCTGAAGCCATGCTGTGAAGGAGAGAGAATTTTATTTTTAGTTAGACAATCAGAAAATCTCTTATAAAAAACTTTTTCTAAATTTTTTGAAAATACAGGCAGTAGGGCTATTGGTCTATAATTTGAAACACATTCTGGATTTCCTTTTTTGAGCAGTGGTTTCAGTTTTGCTGTTTTTAAGCATGAAGGGAAGGTTCCTGATGCCAGTGAGCTGTTGCACAAGTGTGTCAAGGATTCAGCTAAGGCAAGACAGCATTTTTTAATAATTCCATCTGGTACTCCATCAATTCCACATGAGTACCCTGTTTTCAAGGTTTTTATAACTGATAAAATTTCTTCAGTTTTTGTGGGTGAAAGGAACAAAGATGTAGACACATTTCTCACACTATTGCATGACGGAAGTGATATTTTGTTGTGTTCTTCCAGACCACTTACCAACTACTGTTCACTTATGTTTGCAAAATATTTGTTGAAGGTCCCTGCAATTTCTGTTGGGCTAGAAATCATTAGTCCTTCATAACATAAGTTCGTATTTTATATTGTTTAGTTTCACTTGTCGTTTGATTTTTTATAACTTCCCATATAGCTTTAGATTTGTTTTTTGAATTGTCGATGTATTTGCCATTGTTTTAGCTTTCCTTACAACATTTTTGAGGATCCTCTTGTAATTTTTCAGGTACAAATGAAATTCAGGAGGCATTTTCTGTGTCTTTGCTATATCATGTAATCTTCTTTTCTCTGCACAAGAGATTCTAATACCTCTTGTAATCCATTTGTTATTTTTGAAGTTAGGTTGACATTTTTGTTTTTTAATGGAACTGCAGCTTCAAAGTATGACATGAATATTTCCATGAAATTTTAAACTTTTTGTTAGTATTTTAACAAGTACACACTTCATACCAAGTTTCTTCACTTAGTCTCTGTACAAAAAGGTTTATTTGTATGTTAGTGAATTTCCTTGCTTCTTTTACAACTTTCTCTATTTCAGTCGTTTCACTTGGGATGTGCACAGCAATAAATTGTGCATAGTGATCACTGAAGCCAGTATTAAGATTTCCAGCACAGAAATTGTGATTTACATTTGTGTTTATTAATATCTGATCAATTGTTGAGCTAGTCGTTGGTGTAACTCTTGTAGGAGAGTCTATGGTGGCTTTTATGTTATATGTTTCCAGTAGGGTCATCAAGCTTTGCTGGTCTTTTGAGATTTCTTGAAAATCAATATTAAAATCTCCACATATGATCACTGTTTTGTTGAAGTTTTTTATAGTATTTAAAGCTGCTTCTAGTTGATGACAGAAATCATTTAAGTTCCCGTCAGGGCTCCTATATACACAGATGATTATTAATATTAATGCAGAGAGTTCAACTGCGGATACTTCAAAAACTTTCTCTTCAGCTAACAGCTCAATGGGTTTTATGTTACAATAATCAATGCCACTTTTAACAAATATACATGACCCTCCATGACTGGATGTAATTCTAGAAAATGATGATGAAAGATTGAAGTCTGCAAGTTTTGTGACTGACATTGCATCTTTAGGCAGCCAGTGTTCAGTTATACACATTACAGAAGCGTTTTTAGCTCATCGGTACATAAAAGTTCAACTTCACTTAATTTGTTTAGCAATGATTGGACATTTTGATGAATCAGTATGAAATTAAAGGATTTGTTAGGCTTTGGCACATTATTAGACTTTGGCATATTTAATTGATCACTTACCTTTACCTTGTCAATAAAAAATCATTCAGGTGCGCTGGAAGTACTGCTTTTTTTTCCCCCAGCTGCACCTAATCTTCTATTATCATCTGCAGCAGAATTTTCTTCTGTGTCTGGCTCCCCTGGTAGTTGTTCAGCTGCTGATCCTACTGTTGATAATATTGCTGCTGGTGTTAGGGCTGGGTCTACAATTGGTAGAGCTGTTACTGCATTCATTGTTGTTGGTGTGCCTGAATATTGGAGGCACCTTGTTCCTTCTTTTGTTGTAGATGTTGGTGAGTAAGGTCTTGCTGTCGTTGTTTCCTTCGAATATTTGGGGGGCCAATCCAGAATGATTTTACTTTTGAGTGTTTGATGCCTCTTGATGATAATTTCTTCAATTTTTCTGACGAGCAATTTTTTCCCCATGTTGTTAATGTGCAATCCATGTAATGTGTGGAATCTGCGCCCAATATTGTTAACATTTACGAGTTCTACATTTCTGAAATGTTTGCAAAGTAATGAAATTTGTTGGTTGGCACTGATTATTTCTTTATTTACGCATGACCAAGACAGTAAGTCATGCCGATGTGGAATGTTCAGCACTAAAACATTTGTGTGTTTTGCTTCGTGTGTTTCGTTTTTATATACGTCATTTGACCAACCAATTAGCACAACAAAGTCTTTAGAGGATAAGTCAGCAACGTCTGTGGATCGTACTTGATTGCAAACTTCCGACCAGGCTTTATGTAAGCGATTGTTTGTACACTGGACTGACCGTTCAGAAGGCGAGCAAATCCATGACCATGACTGTCTGCCATAACAACTACTTTTCTTTGTTTAGGTTTCTCTGCATGTTTAGAAGGCCCACCGGCATTATGGCCAAACAATTTGGTATCAACGCTGGACAAATACTTGATATTTAGGTCACGCAATTGTTCAGGTCTTTCAGTTTCATTTCCTTTCATAACAGTAGTTGAGTTGTTAGACATTCTTTTGGATGTATTACTCTGCGTATTTGTAGTTTCATATTCGGCTCGGAAGTTAGTTTTATCACATGCACAATGTTTCTTATCTTGCACAGTTGATTGCACACTGAACCTGCTTGTAAACGTGATACTAGGCTCATACAATAAGCTTCGTTGAGAATGAGGCACTTTGTTTTTCACTTTACCTGGAATTTCATGGTTACTGCGAGGCAAGTTTGATGTAGGTTCACACATTCCGGACGTAAGTTTTTTTAGTTCGCTAATCAGAGTATTAATGGTTAGTTGCAGACCACGTACACGATCATTTAACTTTCCGATTTCATCACTACAATTCGTGCACACGCTGTTTTTATCGGTGTAATTTTCATTTTTTTTTTTTAGCATGAACACTATGTATATCAACACTAGCCGCCATAGTACCAGTATATTTTACTTCATCACAGCACAGATCTTTATGACACAGGTAGTGTTCATAAAAGATCACAAATGAAGGATAATTATTTTTAAAAATGTCGAGATTCCCCAGAAAACATATACTACATTCCACCAATGGTATGTACCCACAGGAAGTTTGGAAAGTTGCTGCCCTTGCTTGACTGACAGAAGAAGGAAGTACAAAAATGTTCAGGCAACTTCAGGAAGTCAGTTAGGAATGAAATAAATAGTAAGTGCTGGGAACCTAATGTGACACAACTGAATGAAAAAATGTGAAGATATCGAAAAGAAATGATTTTCAGTACTGCCTCAGCATATGGGGAAACTCATAACCTTTGGTGAAACTAAAAGCAACAGTGATAACATTAAAAATGCATTGGGTATTTCTCTGTTAAATGCAAAGGAAATAGTGAATATTTGGAAGGATTACACTGAAGGTCTCTATGAGGTGGAGGATTCATATGATCATATGATAGAAGAAAAAGCAGTGAGAGTTGGTAGGGGATCCAGTATTAGAATCAGAATTTAGAAGAGCTTTGAACACTTAAGACCAAATAAGGCACAAGAGATAGTTAACATTCCACTGGAATTTCTAAAATCAATGGGAAACCAGCAACAAAACGACACACAATCTACTTATGTCCCATGCATCCAAGTAAGTGGTAAGAATAACATACAGCAAAATCGAAAAGAAAACTGAGCGGCTGACGGATGGGATCAGTTTGGATTTGGATAAGGGAGTGGCACCAGAGACACAGTTCCGATGATGCAATTGCTAATGGAAGCAACATACATCCATAGGATTTGCCAGCCTGGAAAAGGTGTTCAACAATGAAAAATGGTTCAAGATGTTCAAAATTCTGAGAAAAATAGAGGTAAGCCATGGAGAAAGACAGCTAACACACAGTATGAACAGGAGTGAAAAAGGAACAATGAGACAAGAACAAAGTACCCGGATAAAAAAGTGTAAGACAGAGATGTAGTCTTTAGCCCCTGCTGTTCAATCTACACATTGAAGAAAGAATGACAGAAATTAAAGGAAAGTTGAAGAGTGCAACTGAAATTCAAGATGAAAGGACGTCAATGACAAGGTTTGCTGATGGCAAGGCTGTCCTTAATGGAAGTGAAGAATTACAGGAACTGTTGTATGAAATTAATAATCTAACACTTTAATCACTAAAGGTGGTGGCATATTTGTATTCAATAATATCCAGCAACATTAGGATTGATTTGATTGATTGATTTTATTTCATGTTACATAGGTCCAACAGCGTTGGGTTCACAAGGATGTGGAAATTGTTAGTTTTTTACAAATACAATTTGATGATCTTATAGCACATACAGACATTTGAGTACATAATTATATAAAAATTTATACGGTAAATTCTTTGAGCAGCAATACAGAAAAAAGACTGTACATATCTTCTTAGTATCATTAAAGCACTACAGAAAAAAACAGATACAGTGCACAAATGGATACAGAGTTCAAGTAAAATACAATTCTTACTGGCATGATTAAAATTTTACAATTTATTTACTTAAAAATTCATGTAGACCATAAAAACCTTTTTCTAGCAGAAATATTTTAGTGCTTTCTTAAACTTACTCTTGTTATGAATCTCTGTCTTTATTTCAGGAGGAAGAGCATTGAAGAGTTTTGTTCCAGTGTAGTGGACATCCTTTTGCACCAAGCTCAAATTTCTATGCTCGCTGTATGTTGTTCTTCCTCCATGTGTTATGCTCATAATAATTACTGTTTGGTTGAAATATCTCTATATTTTTACAGACAAAACACATAAGAAAAAATATATATTTGCGTTTAGTTGTGTACATTTTAAGTTTTCGAAGGCTGTTTCTACGCGAGTCTCTTGGGTGCAATCCACATATAACTCTTAAAGCTTGCTTATGAGCAATGAACACTTTCCTTGCTAGTGGCTGGTTGACCCAAAAAACAATGCTACATTCAATGAGAGAATGAAAATAGCCATAGTATGCTACTTTTGCAGTGTTAGGTTCAATACATGTAGTGACAGCCCCTAATGCATACATAGCAGAGCTAAGCCTCTTATAGAGTTCTTTCATATGCAAAGACCAGTTCATTTTCCTGTCAATGTGCACTCCAAGGAATTTAGTTGTTTCTGTTATTTCTATTGGCTGATTACCACATGTCACACTTATTTCTCTCTCTTTACCTGTTTTTGAACAGAACTGAATAAAGCTGGTCTTACTGGAATTTAATGGAGACCATTCACCTTGAACCAATTAACCACATCTAAGAGTATGTGATTAATGGATTCCTCAAGATTACTATCTGGTCTACTGCCCATAAAAATTGTGATATCATCAGCAAATAATGTGAATTTACATGCCAGGCTTGTACATAATGGTAGACCATTTATAAAAACCAGGAATAATAGTGACCCAAGAATTGAGCATTGAGGCACTCCAAATGTAATGGAACTCCATTCATAATGTGAGGAAACATCACATACACCACCTGAGCTATTCAAGACAACTTTTTGTTTTCTGTCTTGGAGATATGACTGTAGCCAATTGCCTGCAACACCACTTATTCCTACTAATTCTGCTTTTTGCATGAGAATCTGGTGATCAACACAGTCAAACACTTCAGACAAATCACAGAAGACACAAAGTGCTGGCATTTTCTCATTAACGGTTTCTAAAACATCATTTGCAAGTGCATAGATTGTGTCTTCTTTTGAATGGCCCTTTTGAAAGCCAAATTGGCTCTTGCTGAGAACTGCATTCTTCATGACATGATCAGTAATTCTTATGTGTATTAGATTTTCTAGAATTTTAGAGAAAGGTGTCAGGAAAGAGATAGGTTGATAGTTAGTTGATTTGGTTTTATCACCCTTTTTGTACAGGAGCTTCACAAGTCTACTAGGAATAACACCTTTCTGAAGACAAGCATTGAAAATATGACAGAGAATGTCCCTTATCCACACAAAAGAATATTTCAATAAATTACTAGAAATATTATGAACTCCTGCAGAGTTCCTGCTTTTTAGAGATGTGATGATTTTTCAAATCTCATCTAGAGTGACAGGATTAAGGCGTATTTCTGGAATTGTGTTTGAATATACAGCTTGACAAAGAGTTACGGCTTCAGAAATACTGGGCTTGCAACCAATCTGTTGATTTACTGATAGGAAATGTTTATTAAAAATTTCAGCCATACTTTTTGGGATATCTACTAGTGTACCTTATATCTGATTTTATGTAGATCTTGTTTACTTGTTGTATCTCTTCCTGTTTCTTTTTTTTTTACAATGCTCCAAATTTTCTTTATTTAATTATTAGAATTATCTATTTTCTTCTCATAATAAAGGGCTTTTGATTTCTGTATTAGTTTCTTTAAAATTTTACAGCATAATCTAGTGTTCATTTGTTCTACATCTTTAGGTAATCTTATTGCAGCATAAGTTTCCAATTTGGTTTTACATTACTGTTTTATACCTTTTGTCATCCAAGGCTTACTTACAGAATTGGAAGCACTGTTTCTGACTCATTTCTTTAGAAATATTTCTTCAAAAAGAGCACAGAATTCATTAATAAAATAATTAAAATTGGCATCAATACTATCAAGGCTACATACTGAAGACTAATCCATATGCTGCAACCTGTGGTTGAAAGTTTCCTTTGCCTCTTCATTCATTAACCTTATGAACTTCCATTGAGGAAGTTGTTTTTTGAACAGATTAACATCTTAATGAGAGAGAATTTGTCCATTATGATCTGAAAGCCCACTTATAACCTGCGTGACAGTGTAATTCTGATGTCCACTTACATCTACAAAAATGTCATCTGTCATAGATTGGTACTCAGATGTAATTCTTGTTGGAAAGTTTATTACCAATATCAGATTATATATGGTCATCACAATCTCAGAGTCAATTTTATTCTTATTTTCTGTCATAAAGTTTATATTGAAATCACCTAAAACTACAATATCCTTCACTTTTGGATGTAGCCCCGACAGCAGGAGTTCCATTATATGCAGATAAGTTTTTATGTTACCTGAAGGTGGTCGTAGACAGCCAGCACTATTACTGTGTACAAATTAGTTATTTTTTTCAGTTGCACATGCCTCAAATTGTTGTTCTGCACAATATTTCTTAATATCTATAGCTTTGTATGCTACACTATTCTTAACACAAATTGCTACTGCACCTTTGTCTTTACTTTCCTTACAGTAGTATGTTACTAATCTATAACTTACTAAGGATGGCAAAGCACATTTATCAGTAATATGGTGCTCAGTTAAGCACAAAATCTGAGTGTTATATATACAATCCTTTTCATTAATGTTGATAAGAAGTTCGTCTGTTTTGCTTAAGAGGCCTCTTATATTTTGACGGAAGAAAGAGATGCCTTCCTCTTGCTTTTTTATTCTATTAGTGCTGTTGTTGCCCGACTGCGTTATCGTGGATTCCGAATGTGAATTAATCTGGTTAAAGTTAAGCAAGGTCAGTCAAAACTGGTAATGGGATGCTTTTATAGACAGCCTGGGTCAGGAGCTGTACCGATACAGTGCTTCAGAGAGAATTTATGGAATATCGTTAGTAATTTTCCTGATCATGCTGTTGTAACTGGTGGTGACATCAGCTTACTGGTTATAGACTGAGAGAGTCACACTATCAAAACTGGTATCAGTGACAGGGATTCGTATGACATTATTTGGAACATTTTGTCCAAAAATTATTTGGAGCAGATAGTTCGAGAACCAACTCATTTCTGCTTAGAAAGTGTGACAGCATGCAGGGCATCTGAATATTCAGCATCAAATATCCAGTGATGAGGATAAAGATGTGGAGCACAAATGGAAAAAAATTCAAAAGAATTGTTCAATTTGCCCTAGACAATTATGCTCTGAGCAAGGATTTAAGACTTTTTTTAGGGCACAAGAACAACTAGGGTCATATGGACCCATGTCAGAACTGCAGAGTACGAAGACAAAAAAGGAGTTAAAAATGACCAATGTTAAGACCAGTCAATGAAAGGAAAGACAGATGAAAACAGGGACTTAGAGAAAGGAGCAAAAAATATGCCATAGAGAAATGGAGATCCTGAACTAAAGATTAAATATCCTTCACCATATTGCTATGACGGATAAAAAGTAAAACACGGTCAACAGCCCACGCATCGTTCACTAAAACGACCAATAACTCAGACAACAAACATGAATGAGCAAATAAGCAGTTAAAAAAAAGATATTCCATCAGGAAATTGTGAACTGTTAAATGATGAGAGAAGCCACTGCCCAGTACACAACCCAGCTACTAAAATGATCTCCTCGTGGCGAGAGGGGTGAGAGGAGGTCGTCCAAGCCACTGGAAGAGGCTTATTTCCCTGGACCTTGTTCTCATGAAGGGAGGCCCATTGGTAATACCAAATTGACGCCACCTGCTGAAAGACGGCTACATGGAAATCATTGGAGGGAATGGAAGAACAGGCCCTGGCAGCAGGATCAGCGGCCTCATTTTCCGTCAGACCGACGTGACCAGGAACCCACAAAAACATCACTATGTATCCATCAAGAGTGAGGAGAGACAGCAGAGATGCAATTTAAAAGCCTGTGTCCCTGAATGTATTTTTTGGCCTGATATAGGGCGAACAGCTCTGCTGTAAATACTGAGCAGTGTTCTGGAAGCATTTAATAAAAAATGTCAGTGCCAATGATGAAGGCACACCAGACACCATGATCTGTCAGAGCCCGAAATGTACACAAAGGCACTATCATGAAGTGCCGTGCAAAGGTCGTGAAGCTTGCGGCAATAGAATGAGACTGCAGTATTGTTCTTAGGAAATGAATGAATGCCAAGTTGAAGATGGGCCACCACACGAAGCCAAGGTGGTGAAGGGTTCACACCCATTGGGAAAGTGGTGGATACGATGAAGATAAGCTGTCAGAGCAAGAGCCAAAAGTAAACTCCAGGAGGTAACGGAGAAGGGGGATGGACCCCATACTGGCGATCAAAGGAGTCATAGAAGAAGGAGGCTGAGGATGGGTGGCCAGGCACGGCAGACAAACGGCTTGTGTATCTGCTAAGGACAAAGTCACGATGCTATGACAGCAGTGGTTCAGCAGCCTCTCAAGCAGGATAGTGTAAAAGATGCTACTGGTCAAACGAATGCCAATACGGTGGATAGTAGTAAGACAGCGTAAGGATACCCTTCAGGAGGCAGCCCATTATAGGGTTAATGGCGATAGTTAAAGAGGACGGAACCCTGAGGCTCACTGTTTTCCTGGATAAGGGTGTCTGACAAGGCAGCACTCACATATACCTTGAAAACACGGCCTTTTAAAAAATTCCTGAAGGAAACGGGGCATGCGGCATTGAAAGCCCCACATGTACTGAGTGCAGAAGACACCAGGCCTCCAGCAGGTGTCGCACGCTTTCTCCAAATTGAAAAACACAGCGATAGTCTGGTGTTTCCACTAAAAACCATTCATGAAATGAGTGGACAAAGCAACGAGATGGTGAGCTGCAGAATGGCATGCTTGAAATCCACACTGGGCAGTGGTTAGTAAATTGCAAGACTCCAGCCACTATACTAGCCGGGAGTGAATCGTATGTTCCATCACCTTGTAAATTCAGCTGGTGAGAGAAATGGTTCAAATGGCTCTAAGCACTATGGGACTTAACATCTGAGGACATCAGTCCCCTAGACTTAGAACAACTTAAATCTTACTAACCTAAGGACATGACACACATCCATGCCCGAGGCAGGTTTCAAACCTGTGACCGTAGCAGCAGCGTGGTTCCGGACTGAAGTGCCTGGTGAGAGAAATAGGGCAGTGGCTAGAAGGGAGATTTTGGTCTTTACTGGGCTTTGATATGGGTACGAGAATGGCTTCTCGCCAGCGTCTTGGAAATATGCCCTCTGCCCAGATGCAATTGTGCAGCTGAAGGAGAATGTGCTTGCCCATTGCCTTTGTTTGATTTCTTGGGGCCTTTCTGGTTGGCAGAGGAGGACTGAGATGTTTGTTGGCTGGAGGGAGTCTTTGGGGGGATTTCCTTCTGTCCTTTCTGGCCTGTCAGTTGTGTAGCAGGTGACTTTGTCACCCGAGACGAACTTTGGTGGCACAGCTGGAGGTGAAGATGGGGATCCCACCATGACACTGGGCGATTTTACAACCGTGTTCCTGAATTTTAGGTTGTATGCCTGGATGGCCAGTCCTTTATGGAGCAAGATATAACAAGAACAGTACTGTAAGTGCAGAATGGTAGAACACAGAGTTTCTGACTAGCAACTTGCAAGCAACTGGGTAAGGCACCTTTTTCCTCCATCCACATTTCATGGACAGCTCACTCATCCATATGCATGGGACAATCTTGATACGAGGCGGAATTGTCGCCATTAAAATTGGTACATCAGGGAGAAAGAGGCGGACAATCGCCCTCATGAGCATCGCTACCACAGGTTACACATTTGGCCAGGTGTCGACATGACATTCGAGTGTGGTTGTAATGGCGATACTAATAGTAGCACATCAGGTTCAGAATGTATGGTCATTTTATGATAATTTTGTAGCCTGCTTTGATCTTTGACAGAAGCACCACTCTATCAAAAGTGAAGAAAAGAGTGTGTTTGGTTACTAAGGATGCATCTATCTTTTTTGTCACCTGATGGACTCCAATGACAACCCAACCAGAGAGGTATGTTTGCATTTCTGCCTCGGTCAGGCTATCGAGCAGCCTAGTGTAAATAGCACCATGGGAAGAATTCAGTGTTCAATGGGCCTTGAAAGAAATGGGATAGCTGTGGAGGAACAAAGCTGTAAGCAGTTGTTGTGCTTGACAATCAGAAGTTGTCTCCAAATGCAAAGTACCATAGCATGAACGAGAGCAGGATGTCACAGGGCCAGGAACTACTTCTATATCCTTCTGAATTATAAATGGATTTACTATAGCAAAGAACTGACCTCCTTCAGTATGTGAAACCATGAGGAGCTGTGGTGCACCTGGGAGGGTCTCTGAACCGTTAGTTTCATTTCTTTTACGTTTAGTAGACGTTGGCTGTAAAGAAGATGAGTGCCTCATTGCATCATTGCAAGGATATCCCCCATGACTGCCAGCGTCTCCAATGGTGTGCTCCTTCCAACTGCCCCCCCCCCCCCCAGAGGGGGTGCTCCCACATTAGGTGATTGTTCACACCTAATGTCACACCTCATGAACACATAACAGAGGGACAATCGGCAATTTAGAAAGGTAGCAGCTCAGATATTTACCCCACCCTGGGCTTAGCCTGTAGCAGGGGTATGTGCAAACCCTACCTATTGATCTGAGGCTGGGAATTATGTGTATCCCAGTCAACTGTTACATGTCAGACGTGTGGGCTGGCCATTAGGAGCACACAGGGAGGATGAAGAAAATGTTAAATCTCAAATGCTGAAGCAGAGGAAGGATAGAAGTAGGTAAATGAAGGAAATAAAAGGAACAAAAAACAATGGAGAGCCTTTTCTGATATCAGATACTGAAATTGAAGAACACATTTCCGAAAAACATCGCAGACATGATCACCTTGGGAGGGGAAAAAGAATAGCAAGAGGACAGACATGCAGCACAGAAGGGAAAAGATGCTGCAAAGGCTGGGGCCCTGTGGTAGCCAAGCACGAACCCACCAAAAAGTGGCAAGCCCCGTGGGGTGCAAGGTCTTAAGGGATGTGAAAGATACAACACAGTTTAATAGGCATGTTAGAAACTGTTCCAGAAACAAAGAGAGCTTCATCTCAGATTCAACGGAAGTCAAAATCTTTCTGACCACCAAAAGCTGATCGAAGTGAAAATGAGTGTAAGGAGAGCCATGAGAGATGCATCCAGTGACTGTGTAAAAACTCTAAGAGGTTATGGTCTAATGTAACATCAAAGTGGTTCGAAATGAATTTTTCATCCATTCATAGGCCATATTGGCAGTGGCACTGAAGGAAACAGAAATCCTGAAATGGTTTCAGCACATTACCCGTAGCACAGCCAACCCCCCCCCCCCCCCTCCCCCCCAACAATAATGCAATAATGGTAGGAATGTAGAAATGGCAGATATTGAGATAACCCATCTCTGAATATCAAAGCAGCTACAACTGTTGTAGACTTATGGATTATGTTTATGCCCAAGAGTAATGAGGTTTTTGAGAACAAAAATAGCACTATAGACGATGGTGCTCGGGTTGATGCCTTGTTCCTCTACTTCAGTAAGGCATTTGATACCATCCTGCAATGCTGTTTATGAAAGGGGGGGGGGGAGAGAGAGAGAGAGAGAGAGAGAGAGAGAGAGAGAGAGAGAGAGAGAGAGAGAGACTAACAGTGACCTACAGAGGATTGATGAATGATAGGGGGAGGGAGAGGGGAGAGAGGGGAAAGAGGGGGGGGGGGGGGGAGAGAGAGAGAGAGAGAGAGAGAGAGAGAGAGGCACATGTCATCACGGGATTGTTTAGTCGGCGCGAAAGTGTTACTAAGATTCTCAACAAACACTGGCAGCTGACCCTGAACATTTGCAAAAGTAATGAAGTGCGCATACATAGGAAAAGCAAGCAGCTTCTATGCAACTACACTATTGACAAGAGACAGCTAGAACCAATATCGTCCGTAAAAAAATCTAGGATTTTCTGTCCAGAGCGACCTTAAGCGGAATCACCACTTGAAACAAATAGTACGAAAGGCAGATAGTGACACATTCACAGGAATAATCTTAAGGAAATGTAGCTCATACACTAAGGAAGTGGCCTAAAGGCGCTTGTTCAACCGATTCTTGGGGATATGAGATCCTTACCAGGTGGGGTTGTGGGACTGATAGGGGAGGGGGGCAGATAGATAGACAGATAGAGATAGACAACAATGAGTGGCGCGTGTCATCATGGGAACATTTAGTCGGGGTGAAAAAGTTACTGAGATCCTCAGCAAACTCCATTACCAGTTGTTACAAGAGGCATTCTGCATCAGTGAGAAGCTTTACTGAAATTTCTAGAGAGTACTTTCCTGGAAGAGCCTGGAAGATTAGAATGGCACAAGATGACTTAGACAAGTTTTTAATTGGTGTGACGAATGGCAGCTGGCTCTAAATGTAGAAAAATATAAGCTAATGCAGATGAGTAGGAAGAAAAAACTTGTAATGTGTGGATACAGCATTAGTAGTGTCCTGCTTGACAGTCACATCTTTTAAATGTCTGGTCATAAGGTTGCAAAGTGATACGAAATGGAACGAGCGTATGAGGATTGTGGTAGGAAAGGTGACTGGTCAACTTTGATTTACAGAGAGAATTTATGGAAGTGTGGCTGATGTGTAAAGGAGATCACATACAATGAGGTAAAGAAAGTCTTAGGGTACCACCCAATCTCGTGTCGGACTTCCTTTTGTCCAGTGTAGTGCAGCGACTCGATGTGACATGAACTCAACTAGTCGCTGGAAGTCACATGCGAAAGTACTAAGTACAACGGTGCCTCACAGCCGCCTTTAATTGCCAAATTGTTACAAGTACAGGATATTGTCAGCGAACTGACCTCTTGAGTATGTCCCACAAATGTTCGATGGGATTCGTGTTGGGTGATCTGGATGGCCATATAATTCAGTCGAATTGTCCATAAAGTTCTCCAAACTGATTGCGAACAAATGCGGCACAGTGACATGGTGCACTGTCATCCATAAAAATTTATTCGCTGTCGGAACATGAAGTGCATGAATGGCTGCAAATGACCATCAAGTAGCCGAAAACAATCATTTCCAGGCAATGATCAGTTTCATTTGACCAGAAGACAGAGTCAAGTAAACACAACCACAGCACCCAGCTACCACAATTTCGCACAGTACCTTGTTGAGTCCATGGCTTCATGAAGTTTAGGCCATGCTGGAAACCTACTAACAGCTGTTAACAACCGAAATCGGGATGCATCTGACGAGGTTAGGGTTTTCCAATTGGCTGGAGTCAAACCGATATGGTCATGAGCTCAGGAGTGGCACTGCAGCTGATTTCGTGCTTTTAGTGAAGGCACTCGCATGAGTCGTCTGCTGCCGTAGCTCATTAACCCAAAATTCCGTCGCCCTGTCCTAACGGATACGTTCGTCGTATGTCCAGCATTGATCTCTGTGATTATTTCACACCGTGTAACTTGTCTGTTTGCAATAACAACTCTATGCAACCACCACTCCTCTCGGTCATTAACTGACAAGCGTCAGCCACTGTGTTGTCCATGGTGAGAGCTACTGCCTGAAAACTGATATTGTCGGCATGCTCTTGACACTGTGGATTTAGAAATATTTCATTCTCTAACCATTTCTGAAACAGAATGTTTCATGTGTCCAGCTCCAACTACTGTTCAGTGGTTAGACACTGGACTCGCATTTGGGAGGACGATGGTTCAATCCCGCGTCCGGTCATCCTGATTTAGGTTTTCCGTGATTTCCCTAAATCACTCCAGGCAAATGCCGGGATGGTTCCTCTGAAAGGGCATGGCCAACTTCCTTCCCAATCCTTCCCTAATCCGATGAGACCGATGACCACGCTGTCTGGTCTCCTTCCCCAAACCAACCAACCAACTATTATTCCATGTTCACTGTCCCGTCATGCGGTCATAATCACATCAGAAACCTTTTCACATGAATCACCTGCGTATAAATGTCAGCTCCGCCAATGTAGTGCTCTTTTCTACCTTTGTACGCGGTATTATCTTCATTTGTATATGTGCATATGGCAATCCCATTACTTTTGTCACCTTAATGTATACGTATGTAAATGCCAGACTGTCAGAAAAATAGGTTTCAATGGAAGTAGTGCTTGTAATAATAAAAGCCCACAGCCATTACATCAACCTGGTAAGTATGTTAGACTGTCAAATAAATCTTGTTTTATGTCATAACACACCCCAGAAGTCTTAAACATATTATGTATGTGGTTAATGATAATTGGATCACAGACTATTTGTTGGAATCCAGTTCATACTTTTATAAACCGTTTTGTGTCCTAATTGTCTTTTTATAACTGGAGTATTGAGGTACTACATCTTGCCATTACCAAATAAACCATTAAAACAACAATCGTACACAGGTTTACATGACCAGTTAAAAATATAACAGTTAGGTGTTCGAATTTTAGGAGCCATAAACAGAAAAGACATTGTGATCAACAAAAACCATCTGAGCTAGTACTGTTTGCCCAGTAGACGAAGTGCAGAACAATTTTGGGGTTCCATACATGATAATTTTAATACCCTGACTCAACCACACCACCTCCTTTATGTATCAGGAAGGTATAATTTGTTCTGTATTACTGCCAGCCACACAGTAAGACCTTTTAGAGCTGTACAGTTGTTTGGTGTGTCCCCATATTTATCTCATTAGAATTTTCCCTATTCTTAACACTATCAGAAAACCACAGGTATGAGGAACAGATAGTCAGCCAACCCACATAGATCTATAGTCCATGGTAGAATGGTCAGCATTGCTGGGTGGTGACTCATGTGATCGATTTCCAGGTTACATGTTTAAAACTATGGAGCATACCAATGTAACTAAATACCGGCTCTGATTATGTGGAATGTATGCCAGCTGCAGAAGTCAGCAGTACTTACTTTAATTCTGTGGAAGATGTCAGTTTAGACCTCACATCATTTAGCCTTAGTAATCAATCTGAGACTGCATTTCATGTTGTTTTTATAAATTTTACTAATGATGAATGTTCACTGCAGCAGCAAAAAGCCATTGATAAGGACCATAATGGCAACACTTCCACTCAAACATTTTTTAAAATATGACTGAATTTGCACCATATTTTAGTGCTATGACATGGATACCGAAGGACCACATACTGGGAGGGGGACGTGGGGCCCAGTAATGACAATTACCATGCGTAGTGCTACCCTGCAAACCAAAAACGCACACTTAGCGGTGTATACTCGAATTTATTTAAGTGTCAGCCCCATGTCTATGAAAAAATGATAGATGGAACTCCAAAACCTGACAGCTATATGGATGATTGTGATAGTGCAACCCTACCATGGAGGATTGTCATATTAAATGAATAACTTTGATATCATTTTAAGTAAGACTACGACATATATTTTGATAAAACAATACCCATAATCTAGGGTTACGTCTTCAGTCCAATGCTTACGCATGTGCTGTAGTATATTAAACAGTACAGGACACATTATTTATTTAGATGGGCTCACACAAACAGCACTAGTTTACATAATCGAGTTGCACGTAAAACAATTAAAATTATAGATGTATGGATAACATTCTCCACAGTTCAAACGCAGAAAGTCAGTTATTTAAACTGATAACAGAAAAATATGGGTGAAGATTGTGGATGACAATACTTTTGGTCATATGCTCTAAGAGTAGTTGCAATTACACATTTACGTGAACACCAAAATGCCCGGGGTAGGTTGGATTCCTTGTTATTCTCTGTATGTGTGACTAGGGATACAAAGGGAAGCAATACATCAATATTTTGAAAACATCAAGGTTTCAGCCATTAATATCGAGGTTAACATCGATGTTCTGAATGGCGATAAATCGCCAGTACATCGGCACCGTTCAACAACGGATCGTTCATTCCGTACATGGATTCTCAGCCTTCGACAGGTCGACACTCTTAATTCATGCAGTGCTACATTTACTGCTGTTCGTGTTGTTTTCATACTTTTGATGCAGTAGCAAAAGATATGATGTTTATAAGATTATCATTACTTTAAATAGTCTCCATTGAATTATGCATTGCAATCACATGAGTGATTGTCATTGTTCCAGTGTCCATTTAACAAAGTGCCAAGTGGAGAAATCATAAAAACCAAGATTGATTATATGTATGAGGCAATGAGTGATGCTTTTAAAACCTAAATGCTGAGAACTATTGCATTACTTATGATGTTTGTATGGAAACAATACAAAATGAATCATTTGTGGGCATTGCTATTCACTCTGTAGATAACTCCTCAGCGGAACATTAGGCATTTTTGAGTTGAAAGAGCACTGCAAATATCTGTATACTGTGAAAGAATGACATATGTTCTCCAACTGGAGCATTTCAATTGAAAAAGTTCAGTCGGGACATGTTTGGCGGAAAAACTGCTGTCCCTTCTTTCGTCCATATGATTAACTTAATCATTACTAAATTCATTAATTATGCAAAACACTACACAGACAAGTAAGACCCGAGAGATTGTCAAATATATTAAAGGGAGCTCCAATGCAAGTGAAGAGTGACGGGAAAGACAGTAAAGACAGTACTGAAAGAAGGCCAAGTTCCAAAAAATTTTACTCGACGTTCACACTTAATGGTGGTATTCCTGCTTGTTTATGTTACAACGCATCCTGCAGTTACTGTTTGTTGTGGGAGCATTACTTTTAAGTAGACTTGAGGCTCCTCCAATGGTTTCTAGCAGCGAGTTAGACTGTTTCAAAGAAATGTCAAAATTGGTACCATCATTTGAAAAATTAACAAAAGGTTCAGGGGAGTCTTACATACATACATTACAATAATCAAAGTGATCCATTTAGCCATTTGTGTTCAGCATACATTTGGAAATATGATACCCATGAAAGAAATTTAAAACCGAAATAAACAACTGATGAGAAAATTCGACAACTTAGAGCATTCTACCATTATGCCAGTTCCAACGACTCTTGATCCAAGATTCAAGTTCAAGCATTCAAAGATGCCCTCTCTAAATCAAAGATAATTAATTACTTAAATAAATATGTATAGGAATTCAATTTACTTACAATCAACAATATAAGATGTGTCAGATAAAGAAGATTTAGAGTCGGACATGTGGAAATACTACAAGTAGTTGGGACACAAAGCTACGAAGAATAAATAATCAACATCTGCTGGAAACCCTAGTGAAAATGAGGTTCAGATCCTCATCTCGTCTCTTCGGTAGGATGATGATGAAGATGATGTCCCATACTCCTTGACAGAGTGTAGGGGACGATGCGGGAAACCCGTACCACCGTACTAGGCAAGGTCCTAGCAGAGGTGGTTTGCCATTGCTTTCCTCCGACCATAATGGGGATGAACGATGATGATGATGATGATGATGATGATGACGACGACGACACAACAACACCCAGTCAACTCGAGGCAGGTGAAAAATCTCTGACCCTGCCGGGAATCGAACCCAGAACCCTGTGCTCAGGAAGCGGGAACGCTAGAGCGAGAGCATGAGCATGGACCTCTTCAGTACAATTTAAAAAAAAAAAAAGTATTGAAATCTGGGAAGGTGTGAAGTCACTTTTCCCAAAAGTCGCAAAAATTGCAAAGGTATATCTTCCCATTATTGCCACATCTGAGGCGAGCGAGCGATTGTTGTTGCAGGCTGGGGCAACCACAACCTAGCAAAGAAACAGACTTCTAGGGGCTAAATTATCTAAGCTTTGTAGTGTTGGCAGAAGAGCCAACACTGTGTTTCTAGAGGAGGCCGAAATGCACGTGTTTAATTACACGCTGACTGGCGTGAGGTCTGGAACAGTTAAAGGAATTAATAGTAGCAAATAAAGTAAGTAGTTGATATAATACTTAACTTTAATCCACAATTGTAGAACATCACTCTTGATGATACATGCTTCATATAATAAATATCAATTGAATACAGTGCCTTGCTAGGTCGTAGCAAATGTAGCTGAAGGCTATGCTAACTATCGTCTCGGCAAATGAGAGTGTATTTGTCAGTGAACCTTTCCTTGCAAAGTCGCCTGTACAACTGGGGGGAGTGCCAGTACGTCTCTCTAGACCTGCCGTGTGGTGGCGCTCAGTCTGCAATCCTGACAGTGGCGACACGCGGGTCCGACATATACTAACGGACTGCAGCCGATTTAAAGGCTACCACCTAGCAAGTGTGGTGTCTGGCGGTGACACCACAAGCTTCTTTTCCTAAATCGTTAAAATCAAGGAAATAAATTGTTTGAAAGATAAAAAATTAATTTTCTGTACAAGATCCATTTTATTTAGTTTCACAATTTAATTTAGATCTGTTATCACATTAAACTGTTCTGTTAGAGTTAATTTAGAGGTGGAATGGCTGCTTGAATCGGGCATGGGGTCTCATATTGGTGTGGTTCCTGTTGACTATCAGCAGGTGGGACTATACTAGGCATGGCCTTCACCTCAACAAGAAAGGGAAGGGAAGGGAAGGGAAAACTGTCTGGGCTAATAGCAAATAACTTAAGGGGGTGCACTGTCACAAGTCGTAAAGTACCAGTGGTTACTGTTGTGACAGTGCCACGACATTTAACAGTGCCGCCACGGCAGTAGCGCAAACGGCGATATAGGAGCTCTGAAACTCGGCTGAGCGCGGGAGCGCCACCTAGCTACGAACGGCACCGGCCGCATGTCATGGCATGGCAGTCGAATAAGAGATACTGAGTGGTTATCATGTAACCAGCTATTGTTTCTAAGTGAGTGTGTTTGAATATCCACGCAATTATTGGTGATTAAAGGTTATAACAGTTACAAGTGATAGATCAGTCTTTTTAGGGTAGGAAGGGCAGAAACAAAAGTTGTTCGGAGACAGGCTGAAAATGACATTCACATCGATAAAACAGAAAGCAAATTTTAATGCACACAATTCACGCAGACAGCCTCCAAGTGATAGTAAAGATACTCAAAAATTGGCAGGAAAATTAGGTTCATCCAGTTGTAATTCAACCAGTGCACAAAATCATCTACCACTATTGCATCAGAATATCCGAGGACTAAGAGGTAAGCTTAATGAGTTGCTTATTTGTGTTGAAGAATCTACCTCTCAGTACATCATGTGACCACTGGTACAGAGATGTTAAATGTTACATGATTCAAGTTAGCTTCTTATTTCTGTAGAAGAAATATGGAGAAAGGAGGAGTTGCCATATTTGTCAGAAACTGTTTTGATTTTAAGAATACTGATATAAATAAATTTTGCTTGGAGCAGCACTTAGAAGCTTGTGGAACAGAAGTAGTATTTCATAATAAGTCCTTCATAATTGTAAGTATATATAGACCTCCTTCAGGAAATTTTAACCTCTTCATAAAAAATCTGGAAGCTCTACTGTCCCACCTCACAGCAAAAAACAAGGAAATACTGGTTTCTGAAGATTTTAATGTGGATTTATTGAAAAGCTCTGTCAGTGAACAATTATTGCAGTCAGTAACACTATTATTCAATTTAATTCCTACTGCGAACTTTGCTACTAGGATATGTAAATGCTCTGGGACTGTTATTGATAATATCTTTGTAGACAAATCTAGGGGAAAAAGTCATATCATAAAACCAATAGTAAATGGCCTATCTGATCATGACATGCAGCATCTTATGTTAAATGTTGAAACTTGTCAGGGTAAAAAATCTATTAAATCTGAGTACAGGAGGGTAGTAAATAAGTCAAAATTGAGAAATTCAGGAAACTGCTAAAAGACACGAACTGGATAGTTGTTTACAATACATTTGACACAAATGGAAAATACGCAGCATTCATTAACAAAGTTGCCTCCACTTTTGAGAATTGTTTTCCCCTAAAGGTAACTGTCAAAAAATAAACCGTCAATTACACAAGGAATAAAGATATGATGTGGAACAGCTCTGAGGTTAGAATCATAATGCATTACAAAGAATAATGCAAAATATTGAAGCAAGTAATCCAGAAATCGAAGCAGCTTTATTATGAAAGAAAGATAATTACAACAGGAAACAAAATAAAAACTGTATGGGATATTGTGAAGACAGAGACAGGCGGGACCAAAAAGGAAGAGGAACAGATAGCTCTAAACTTTGGTAACAAGTACAGTTAGTGTTGCAAACCTCTTAAACAGCTACTTCATTTCTGTTACTGACAGTGTAGAGTTATCAGGTCGGTGAACAGTGCAGTGGAGTATCTGAGACCAGTCTTTAAAAATAACTTCAGTAAAATGGAAATGACACTCACATCTCACAAAGAAGTGGCATCCATCATAAAATCCTTAAAATCTAAGTATTTCAGTGGGTATGATAACATATCAACAAAGTTAATCGAAGAGTGCTACTGTGAATCAAGTTCTATCTTCAGTTATTTGTGTAACGAATCTCTTATCAGTGAAACATTTCCAGACTGGCTAAAATATGCTGAAGTTAAGCCTCTATACAACAAGGGGGAAAAAGAGATACCATCAAATTATCAACCAATTTCACTTTTGCCAGCTTTCCCAAAAATATTTGAAAAGATTGTGTTCAAACATCTCATTAAGCATGTGACTGCAAATGATATATTGTCCAGTTCACAGTAAAGCCAATAAAAACAACAATAACAGTAACAGCAACAGTATAGGGTCTACATTTTGTTTTTCCTGATTTTTTCCCCTTTTTTGCTGAATTTTGGTGTGACGGCAGTTTCACCTGAAGGCATTATTTTCCTGAACTTGAAGCAGTTTTTGAATAACTACACTGATTATTGAGAAGCTAACATTTTGTTAGACAGAAGCCTTGACTATTTAACTGGCATGCTTTGTATTTTTAGATTTCATAGATACAATATTGGCATACAGATGATAAACAATGCTAATAATTCTGGGATATAATAGTACATTTTGTGAGAAATATACCACACAACTGTGCAAAAAATGGGACTACTAAAAGTAGGTGGGTGCTATCCAATTACATTACAGCAGGGACTAAGGGAATCAGCCACATATTCACAGTATGCATAGTACCCTTAAGATTTATATCGGGGGAAACAGATATGGATGTATGCACCACACTTGAATGGAATGCTTTATGAACCACATGAAGAATAACAACTGCCAATGCTGTCCAGAGAACTTTGGTGAAGGAATTTTGGAAAATTAATAACTGCTTTAGTGACACTATCATCATTAATATTACCACTGAGTGAGGGTACGCAGTGAGGGTATTGATTGGTCTACTTTACATAAGACCAGAACCTCTTTGGATAGTCTGACAGATTTAGTAACAGTTTTTCATTTCAGGAGCTATTAAAAGTTTCTCACATCAAGTCCACACTAAGATTTGAACTTTGTTAAAACATTGTCAGTTTTGGAGAGAGTGCTCTTTTCAGCTTGTCATGGTTTCTTTTTTTCTTTATGTTCCATAACAGTTCTGAACTGTTTGGGTACCGTGGGTGATGAGTACCACTTTTAATTTGTTTTGTATAAATGCCTCACTTGCCACCAACACCATTTCTTCCAATTCCAGGCACATCCAGTAGTTGGGAAATACTGGAGACTATTTCATACTAAGGCATCAAGCTAATTTTTGTCTGTTTGTGTAAATAGATATATTTTGCTTTTAATTTTGGTGGAGTTTAATGTTGCAGCTGCCAGTCTCACTACAGCAATATTGAGGTAACTAATTCCTGTATCTGTCATGCTGTTTCCTATCTGCTTTTTGCTATTTGATTCTTTCACCTCTGACAAGGATTTGTTAGTATGAAACTTTTGAAATTTTACCATGCTTTAGAGTTCATGTTAAATTATAGGTCTTCCTATATATTGTTACCAGAGGTGAAGGTTACTGTTCAGATGGTACCAGCTAAAACTGGATACATTTTTTATCACTCTCAGTGCTGTGTTGCAGAACAGCATTCCAACCCCTCCTTTATTAATTTATATGTATGGTGGGACAAATATTTCCTGATGAATAGTTCCAACTTCATACATATGAAATGCACCTATTTGCCAATGTTAGAGTATTGATGTTCGAATAACATTGGAAAAAAGTAATTATTTGCATAGTAATTTGTAGCAGATGTTTCTAATTTGAGAAGTATTGTCTCTGTGTGTTTAAAGATGTATAATAGTAATTTGAAATATGCTCCAGTCTCCAATTTGGAGCCTCTAGGTAGTCTGAACTGCATGGCACGTGGACTTAGTGGAAGGCGTGCCACTCCTTTGCAGCTTTGTATTGCTACACAATCCACCCTGTGTGCAGCAACTGAGTATACTGATTAAGGTTTTTTTCAATTGAATCATGGGAGTAGGTAGGTGGATTAGTTTATTAATAACGATAATACATGTTACATCTGAAATTAATCTAAACTCTTCTATTGTACCACATCCTTTCATCCAAATAAACACTCCTTCTGCTGCCCCCACTGTTCCCCTATTGCATGTAGACAATGTTAAAGACATATCATTAATATAAAATGATTTACTGAAGCCCTTATTAGCAATTTCAGAGAAACAAAATGATTTATACACTGCACATCCCTCTCGTTAGTACTCTCAAGTCCAGCTAAGGCAACAGATACACATCTAACCACAGCCACAGTAATTTATACCTTGCTGTAGGGTGTCTTGGCCATGAGATCAGATCATGAAGATATCATCAATGAACCAGAATCAGACTAGGGGTTTGGTGTTTTGGGAGGCTTGTAAGGTCTCCTCTAGATGGCCCATAAAAAGAATGGCTTAGGAGGGTGCCATGTCTATAAATCTTCCCTTCGTCTATAAATCTTGTCTATAAATGTCAATAACTCTTCCCTTCAAAGGAGCAGTAGCTGTAGATTAGGATAAGAATAGTAAGGTGTATGAGGAATGAGGTAGTGGATTTGGAGTCTGAAAGACTTGGGGAAAGGTAGTGCTCAGTAGCCATGGGCATGAGAGGCATTGGTGTATAGAGAGGTGGTCTCAACAGGTAGGGATCCATGAGGTGAAAGGGCAGGAATTGTGGAGAGCTGGGGAATGAAGTGTTTGGTGTCTTAGACATTTTTAATGTATTTGTGCATATTTTTAAGTATCTGTGTATATTTAATGTATATGTCCATATGTCTGTGTATCTATGCATACTGTTGTGTATCAGTGTGTATTTTTGCATATCTGTGCATGTTTCTGCTTGTCTTTATGTTTTTATGCATCTATTTAGAGCTGCATCAAACCAGTCTCAGGACTGAAGACCACAACAACAACAACAACATGCATCTATTCACTTATCCAACACCTCTTACAATCACCAACAACTATTTTGCAAATTTACACGTCATTTCCATTTCCTTTACATTATTTCTGTCACAATGGAACCTTGCACTAACTCTCTGCAACAGCTGAGAAAAGTAACCATTTCCCTGGCTAAAACCTAGTCCACATCCTGTTTCACAAATGCTGCCTAAGCCATGGAGTTCCTCCAAATGGCATAATCATATAGGTTCCTTTCTCTCAATCCCACACCTCCTTTCACAATGACCTAAACCTTTTCAAATTCTACCAATTCCAGACCCTCAGAAATCTGGTACCGCAAAAACACATCTCCATGGTATAGGCATCCCAGAACCACTTCTGTTGCCTCTGCAATCACAACTCCATACATCACAGTTTTGAAATTGAATCATTTGCTCTCCATCACCTGGAGGAGCATTCCAGACACCACCTACATTATTTATACAACCTGGTAACATACTGCTGCTGCCTTCAGGCACTACTTTCCAACCCCTATTGTACCCACAGTGTTCCTCTTCGTCCAGCACTCATAGCCGCTAAACCCTGCATAGCTGACCTTTCCAACTTGCCACACCTTCGAAACTTCCTACCAACCCCAGGGCATAAACATACCTGTAACATTGTTGTTAACCTTTCCACCAAAATCCCTCAGCTCCACAGAACTTTCAGTCCTATCTAAAGGCCTCACCTTTAGTCCTATGCCCAAATTTAAGTATGCTGGATTTGTCAAAGAACTGCTCTCCTCCTTCCAGTTACGGCAATGTAGGCCCTTCTTTGCCACCAATCCCTCCAACCAAAACCACCATAATTCTGACATTGACTCCTGCCTCTTACAACTCATACTGCCAACCAACTATCAACAGATGGGGTTTTACTAGGCATGGCCTACACCTAAGCAGGACTGGGAAGGGAAGATTGGTACAGCTGATTCATGAAAGGATAGGGGATGGATCTCGGGCCACACATGGTCAAATACATGTTGTCATGGGTAGGAAAAGTAGGCCTTTTTTAGGATAAATCCAGACAACAGGTTTCCCTGCCTAAAGAGTATCTCCAGCACTTTAAAATATACTGAAACAATCACTCACAAGACAGATTTTAACACCTCAAAAATCTCATATACCAGATGTCACAAAGAAAAACAAACCATTGGAAAGAGTAACATGGGGCATTTCGCAGACTTAACAATCCTCCATCAAAACATGCAATCAATGAAAAATAAAATACAACTATTAGAAGTTGAGCTCCACTCTTTGAACTACACAGTAGTTTGTATTACTGAGCACCGGTGTAGAGACACAGAAAGCCACCATGTAGTATTATCATTGTATGAAAAGGGAAACTCTTACTGCAGAACTACTTCAAGGGGTGGAGGATCATGTATTTATATCAGAAAAGGAACACAGTTCAAATCAAGACATGACCTTAGTACCGTAAGTGAAGAGAAACACTTTGCAATATCAGCTATTGAATTAACAGGGCTTGATATCACCAAGAAATTAATCATTTTGTGTTTGTATAGATCTCCCAGTGGTAGTGCGGACACTTTTTTCAATAAGTCAAAAGAAGTTCTAGATAAAGTCTCAAGTACAAAGGTCAACATAATTCTGTGTGGGGACATTAACATCAACACTAACATCATAAATGAATCCAGCAGCACCTTCATAAACATCCTTCAAAGTTTCGGCATGTCCCTATTGGTCAATAGTGCAACAATAGCTATCACAACAACTTCATCAGTAATTGACCATGTAGCCACAAATATGGACAGGGAAAAACGTGATGTATCTGTAAAATATATTGGACTATCAGACCATCTCTGTCACATAGCAACAGTAAAGTCAGGCAGTAATCATTCCCTAAACTACGAGCCTGCAAATGACATCTATAAGAAATCAAAATAAAAATTTTTTCAAAAGAACTAGAAAAACAAAGCTGGGATGAAATGTATAAGGAAACCAATGTAAATATGAAATTCTCTAAATTCTCCACATTGTTTAAATTATACTTTGAAAAGTCATTTCCAAAAGTATGCATGTCTGCATCAACATCTCACAAAAACAGATGGATAACAGCAGGTATTAAGAAGTCCTCCCCAACATTTAAACACCTCAGTTCCATGAAAAAGATTTTCAATGATCCAGAATTCTTAAATTTCTATCATAGATACAAAAAGATCTGTAGGAAGGTGCTGATTGCTGTAAAAAGGTCTTTTAATGACAAAATAATATATAATGTAGAGAATAAAAGCAAAGTAGTCTGGGATGTTATGAAAAAGGAAACAGGGAGAGGCAAACAAATGGAGAATAACATACTGCTAAGGGAGGGGGATAAAGTAATAAATGATCCACAGCAATTAGCAAACTATGTAAATGAGCATTTTTCAAGTATTGCAGAGAAGCTACAGCAAAAATTCCCCACAAACAAATATAACACCTGTAAATAATGTTGCACTAAATACAATGATGTTACTTCCAACCACAGATAATGAAGTCAGCAAAACAATTCAAAAACTAAAAAATAAAAAGTCAGTAGGCTTAGATGAAGTACCAATGTGTGTACCGAAACAATGCATAGGGATTATACAAGGTCCCTTAACAAATATAATAAATGAATCCTTCACATCGGGGACATTTCCAGAGCAGTTAAAACAGGCAAGAGTTGTACCTTTGCTTAAGAAAGGTAATTCAGAAGACATAGAAAATTAGCTGCCCATTTCCCTGCTGCCAGCATTCTCAAAATTATAGAAGAAATTATGAAAGACAGATTAATGAATTATCTCAATAAATACAATATTTTAAGCGAATCACAGTTTGGTTTCCAAAGTGGCAAAAATACGGAGTCAGCCATAGTAGAATTCATAAAAGTTGTACTTGATGCTCTTGATAAAGATCAGTGTGTCACAGGCATATTTTTGGATCTTTCAAAGGTATTTGATACAGTCAACCACAAGATTCTACTAAATAAATTAGAAGCATCAGGAATAAGAGGGGTAGCTAAAGACTGGTTTTGATCATACCTAACAGATAGGGTACAAAGAGTAGAGATAATACATATGAATACATATGAATGAACAACATGGCATTACATTATTTAATAAGTTATTTGTAAAAAAAAAAGTATTGTATACCAGGAATAAATCTAATGATTGTCTCTAACTAGAAGTCTGTAAATATATGTGTATATGAATTAGCTTATTTTAAATTGATCTAAATTTGTAAATACTTTGATTTGTCCTATATCATTGTAAAAAGATATCTATGGATGAATAAAGCTACTACTACTACCACTACTACGATCCACCCCCTCTCCTACCTAATCACCTGCTGCTCACTCTCCAGGAATTCCAAATTAGCCACACTTTCCTTCCCCAGGTCCCTTCTTCACAACACAAACCTTAAGCAATAGAAAGACTGAAGAGACAGAACCTCAAAACAAATCCTGACCTAATTGTCCTACCTGCTGAAAAAAGGTTCAACCACAGTTATAATGAATCACAGTGACAATTTGGCAGTAAGGCTCCATCAATTATCTGACTCCTCCACATATACACTCCATAACAGTGATCCCATCCCATAAGTCCAATACATCTTGCAATGCCTGCGTAAAGAATTAGGCCCTTCCCAGACCATCTTCCCTGAATCCATTTCCCTCTTGATCACTATGACAACCTGCACACCCACCTTCTACATGCTCCCCAAAATCCACAAATCCAACAATCCTGGATGCCCCATTGTGGCTGGTTATTGTGTCCCCACTGAACGAATTTTGGCCCTAATTGATGAATACCTCCTACCTACTGCCTGTAATCTAGCCTCCCACCTCAAAGATACCAACCAATTCTTTCACTGACTCTCCAACATCCCCACCCATTTACCTCCTGTATCCCTACTTGTCACTGCTGATGCCAACTCCCTGTACACCAAAATCTCTCATGCTCATGGTCTTACTGCTATTTAACATTACCATTCTCAACGTCCTTCAGACTCCAAACCCACTACCTCTTTTCTCATACACCTTACTAACTTTACCCTAATCCACAATTACTTCTAACTTGAAGGGAAGGTATATAAACAAATCCGCAGCACGGCCATGGGCACCTGCACACCATCCTCTATGAAATCTTTCTAAGGGCCATCTACAGGAGACCCTTCTAGCCTGCCAAAGCAACAAACCCCTCATGTGGTTCAGATTCATTCATGGTATCTTCATGATCTAGACTCAGGGCCAAGACACCCTATCTCCATTCCTTGACAATCACAACACCCTCTCTCCCAGCCGCTCCAAGTGGTCCTCATCAACCCACCACATCATTTCCCTAAATGCTGACCACCTTCTCTCTGATGGCTCCATTCACACCTCTGCCAACATTAAACCCATAACCAACAGTACCTGTATTTTGACAGCTGTCATTCCTTTCACATTAAAAGATCTCTCCTGTACAGCCTGGAACCCCAAGGGTATCCTATCAGTGGTGACAAATACTCCCCTGCTCAGTATGCTGAGAGTCCTACTATAATGTTACGGCCTCCTCCAAAATCATTATGAACTGTCTGATACCACCTTGTTTTACATGAATCCATGTATTTATCATTCGATTCAGTGCTTCCTAGGGCCTTTTGTGTGGATTTTTATTAGTATTGTTCAGTTCAGTTTGCCCAAAAAACCAATTTTTCTTTGAAGATACATATAGAATATTCTGGAATGACGCAAATTCTTGTGATTGTTAATAGATGGTTGTCATTAACAAAAAATATATACATATTCCAAATTGAATATCAAATCATGAAACTGAAGTAACAAATATTTGGCAACAAATATTAAGAGGCTGTAGAAATGTTGGCATAAATAACTGATGCCTCTAATTACCATAACTGCAACTGGTAAATTAGCTAATACAAAAAACCTCAGTCCAATTCAAAAGAAAATAACAGTTATCATCCAGTTATGTCCCGAATGAAAAATAGCCCACAGTCAATTTGAGACAATTTCATAATGGTTGCTGGTGTTGCTGCCATGATGAAAATAATCCAGTGATGTAATTTGATACATTATTTATTTTATTTACTTTTATGTAATTCATTGTAATTAATGGTGCTTTTAAATTATGCTCTTGTTACACTACCCTAGTTTACAAAATTCTGGTATCTAAGAAAACATGTGTATTTAATTTATGTAATCTGGTGAAGCACATTGTGTATATTTCGAACAAATGTTATCAACAAAATCCAAATGTTTCTATTTAATTTACGCAATCTGGTGAAGCACAATGTGTATACTTCAAACAAATGTTAGCAAAAAAATTTATACAGTCACTAATTATGAAATTAAGGTAAAATCAAAATAATTGTTGAAATCAGATTGTGAATTAATTTTCATACGTAAAACCAAAGATGATAAATATAATATGTTATTTTACATTATAAGTTATAACGTGTACAAATGTAACAACAGTTAGTTTAGATGAAATTGTTTTTAATTGTGTGTGTGAAATCTTATGGGACTTAACTGCTAAGGTCATCAGTCTGTTTTTAATTGTAAGCTACATTTTGTAATAAATTAATGATGGTAAGAATTGTTAAATTTGTATATAAAGCAATGTAGTGAGGTTGCGAGAAGGTCAGTCAGTCAATGTTTACCTCAGGAGTCTGTACAGTTTGATTGTAAACTAATGTCAATAAGTAGTTTTGTCAAGCTTGAAACTTTAGTAATGCTCTTATCAATCATCAATGAACCAGGCAAATACAAATTTAAGTTAAGTGCTAATGATCCGAAGAGATTGTTACACCACCAAGGCCTTCACAGACAAAAACTATCACCCATCCTAGTCTGCTAACAGATCTCCCATGCCATTTCCCCTCACATCCCGCAATCATCCCACCGCCCCAAGCACCAGCTACAAAGGAATGTCCCTTCATCACCCAGTACTACTCTGGACTGGAACAACTTAACCACATCCTTTGCCAGGGCTTAGTTACCTATCATCATGCCATGAAATGAGTGGCATCCTACCTGAGATAGTTTCAATCCCTAATTAAGTAGCGTTCTGTCAGCCACCCAACCCCCACTACACTCTAGTCCATCCCTACACCACTCCCAATCCCAATGCCTTACCACAAGGATTACTTCACTGTGGAAGACCCATGTGCAATACCTGCCCAAACCACCCACCCAGCATTTCATATTACAGTCCTGTCAGAGATTTATCCTGCGCCATCATGGGTTGGGCCACCTGTGAAAGCAGCCTTGTCATTTACCATTTCTGCTGCAATCATTGCACACATTGTTATATTGGTATGACTACCAACCAGCTGTCCACCAGGATCAATGACCACATCCAAACTGTGGCCAAGAGCAAAGTAGGCCATCTTGTGGCTCGACATGAAGCTGTACCTAACATACTCGATTTCAATGGCTCCTTCACTACCTAAACCATCTGTATACTTCCCTCCACCACCAGCTATTCTGAATGTGCGGATATGAGTTATGTTTACTACACATTCTCCACTCCCATGATTATCCCGGCTTCAACCTACAGTAACAGATTGTCCCCACACCCTCAACCCAACAATTTGTACCCTCTGTCCTACCATTTCCTCTCCATTATCATCTCCCATCCTGTTTATTTGCCACCCACTGCCAATATATCTCCTGTCTTTTCCTGCTCGTCTTCTTGTTTTCTCCTTTTCTTCCCTGCCTCACAAACACCTGAGGCTGTATCTGTGGGCATTCTAATCCCTGTCACTCTACCAGACAGCATTTGTCTCTCTCCCCAACCATAGAGTACTGTCCCTTCCCATTCTCTTCCCCCTCCAGATTGCTGCTTGCATTCCACATGATACTTGCATTCTCGCCTGGAAAGCTGGAGCTTGTGGACATGTGTGCCTGAGGTGTGCTTGCCTGTGTGTATGAACCGTGTGTGCCTCTCTTTTACTGATGATGGCTGTTCCCGGAAGCTTCATGTAAGTGTCCTTTCAATTGTGTGTGTCTGCAAACCTAACATGTCATCTTTATGGCAAGTAGTCATCTGACTTTTCCTTTATTGTTGATAATTCTACCTGGTGTTTCCATTGTTTCATTTTGACAAAAAATGTGTTTAAAATTCATAAGTGGTGATTTTCCTTGGTTTGCTCTGAGTGTTTACAGTGTGAAACAACTGAACTATTGTATACAGTAAAGTCTAGAGATGAAACAATAAAACTGGATCTCTCAGAAAGGAGATTAAATCCTTGAAAAAATCAAATTATCAGCTAGCAAGAGACTCAGCATACTGTGTATGTGGAAATTCATTGCCAAGTGCTACAGAAAATTGTGAATATTAGCATGCACAAATTGCAGCAGAAAAGATGCAGAGAACGTATCACTTGGAAAATCCATAAATAAATGTAGCTGGGGAAGAGTGACAAAAAAGCAAAAGGAAAAACATGGAATTGATTTGTCTGACAAGATAACAGAAATAAATTTCTTGATATTGGTAACTCAATATTGAAAATGTGGTGGTTCCAAATGGTGATAATTTTGTTCACCCTGGCATGTGATCACAGCAAATGTGCAGACATTTTCAAAATATTGTTAACACAAAACATGCCAACTACAAAAATATAAATGATCCTGAGATAAAGTTCAAAGATTAGATTAGATTCACTTTTCATTCCATAGACCCAGAAAATGAGATGATTCTTGCGGGTGTTGACCATGTTTGAAAGTTAAACATAAAACGTTTGAATATAATACTTATTATCCTAATCATTTGTCGGGAAATTGTTGAAACAGGTGATTACAATGTGGTAAACTGGAAGAGCTAATATTCACAGAATCAGAGTGAACCATTGGTATGCACTATTAATAAAATTATCATACACAAAATACCTGATCTTGACTTTTGTGACCAAGTGCTGTCAAAACAGAAATCTAGCAGATTTTACTTAAGTGGCTTAACAGTCTCTGTTAAACTATTCAGCTATAGAGTAGGAGTTGCCTATCAAAAAAGTCTTTCATACTCTATTTAAACCATGATTTAAAATTCATTTTGGGACAAATTCTATTCATAGCAGCAGCCAGGAATAAATTGTAAACAAAGCACAAAATTTAATTTTCTCAACTAAAGTATGTTCACAGGCTCAAGACTGGTTAATTAGTACACTTTTATACAGAAAATAAGAGAGTAATGCTTACACAAACCAAATAAACAGTAACATTGGGCAACAGAGTGACAAGCTAGGGGCAATGTTACTTTAATAAAACAAACTTCTGAGCAAAAAATGTCTGGGGAGGGATGGCATGCACCTAAATAGACTAGGTACAATGGCTTTTAGTAAACTGCTTGTGGATAGTTGTAAAAGAAAACTTTGAAATAAGGGAAACTGATAGGGTCTGAAGGGACTGATATACATAAAATGTCCTCTGAAAATGAAATACATGAATATGTTTGAAATGATAGAGACATCAAACTCATTCAAAAGGACAACTGAACAAGGAGGAGAGAAAGTGCTGAATGTAGTAAAAATAAACTAACAATCATACAATAAAGTATTCAGTGTCTAAAAAACAAACAATTAGAGGTTGAACTAGAGGCCATAGAAGGCTATGTTGCTTGTATCACTGAACATTAGTGCAAAGAATCAGAAATTAATCATGTAATCTTAATGTCTTACAAATTGTGCATGTATTAGAACATGTATAAAGTGTGGAGACTGTATCTATGTGAAAAAAAAACTATCCGTGTAATGTTAGAAGAGATCTATGTGCAGTTAGTGAAGAAAAGCATTTTGAGTTAACTGCAGTGGAATTAAGGGACCAATACAAATGTAAATAAAGTAATTACTTATGTTTATGCTGATAATCTAGTGGAGACACTAATATAATGCCGTTTATAGGTCACATCGATCATACAAATTACAATCTTTGGAATATTAACTGCTCTGATGAGCTACCATGTATAATTGTCTGCCTTTGTACTTCATGTGTATCAGTCTTTATGGTAAAATATATGTGTATACAGAAAACTTGAGAACTGTTTATTATGTACATTATGATTTGTATTCAGAATCCCATATTGGTGCCCCGGACAAAAAAGTTCTACATCTTCCGTGACTTCCACACCGGTCATATAGATTCAACAGGTTTCACGTCTGACACCAAGGGTACACCACCGAACATTCTTTATGAAGATTTGGAGGCCCAGCTCTTGCAACCAGGCCAACACAACCTTCTGCCGTCGGTTATTTCTCAGCTAAAGGACAATGATCTATGATCTCCGACGAAGATAACCTCTACTTTAGCAACTCCATAATGACCGAGTGTTATGCAGTTACCTCAAACAATGGACTCAGGCTTTATTTTGCTGGATTATGCACAACAACAAGTGAAAAGTGAAGTGGATGATCTGCTAAATAGTGTGACGATCGATCACTCATATGAAGTTCAAAGGGACTGAAATTTGCACACATGCTTTGATCCTCTACGTGCCGCAATGTCAGTTACAGTAGTGCCATGTGCAACACCACCATTTGTGCAAAATGCACATGCAGTCAACTATTACCAAGTTATGCCAGCATCACCTTCCTCACAAATCAGTAACAGACATTTTTATGTATCCAGTTCGCCACAACAAACCACTGGATCGGTGGCCTAGTTTCGCAACCATGTGGGTACAATAGCAGCCAACATAGCCTCTTCACCCAGCAACGTTGTACTACAACAGTGTGACTGCCAACAGGTTGTCCTACCATGAAGCGTGCGTGGCCAGTGTGTGCGGAAAACTCTCGTTGTTGCCATTTTAAGCTCCAGGCCATCTCCCCCCCTAGCTCCCCACCCCCCACCCAGTGGGGGGGGCTCCATTCCGATCATACAACCACTCACTCCTTCCGCAGTACTGTCTGCATCTGCCACGCTGACCTTCCACATAATTTCCGAGTTGGACAATCTCAGTGCTATTTCTGCAATTTACAGTCCAGTTTACGGGTCCTCATTACTCACCGCTCACACGATCACTCCCACGGTACTGACAGTATATATTAGCTGTAAATTGTCTAGGGTAATCTATTTGTTAAGGCGATTAATGCACTGTGTACCTAAAAATTATGTTAGAGTATCTTACTACTCATTTTTCCAAAGCATCATATCCTATGGCATTATTTTATGGGGAAACTCCACTTGTGTGCATGATATACTACTGCTGCAAAAGAAAGCTATTAGGATAATTACAGGCTCACCATACAAGGCTCATTGTAAACCTTTGTTTACTCAACAAAAAATCATGACAGTAATAAACCTATATATTTATTATGTTTTAATCTACACAGAAAAGAACTTACCTAAAGTAAAACGCAGGGCAAATATACATTGTTACAGCACTATGACAAACAGCTCTATCTATATGCCCTACCACAGACTGTCAAAATCAGTCAACAGTTATGAACTTATGGGCCACAAATTATTTAACAAACTTCCAAAAGGTATACAAAATTTACCAGAGCAACAATACAAACAAACACTTTATGACTGGTTAGTTGTAAACCCATTCTACAATGTAAAGGATTTCATGACCTGTGATATTAAACTGTAAAGTTTTTAGCAATTCTGTCCTTCTATAGCATGTACTGTACTGTATTGTATTATATGTATGACTTTGTCTATTGCTGTAATGGCTTAAAGACAATAAAATTATTATTATTATTATTATTATTATTATTATTATTATTAGTGCCTGCCGCATCTTGTTTTCGGGCATCTTCAGAGCCTTCCAAGACACGCCGAAGCCACCTTTATCTCGCATACCCAAGCTACCTCCCCTATACGAGAACAATCCAGTTTCATGGCTTGCACTGGTGGAGCACCTCTTCGAGCTGCATCAAGTGACTGATGACAACTCCAAGTTCCTATGTTCGGTCACACACCCTCACGACCACTTGGATTTAATTTGTGATCTACTTATGCCTCCACTGCCACTGAAGTATGAATTCACCAAGAAAATAATATTGGACCGATCTGCCTGCTCACCACAGGTATTGATAATCAAGATTCAGTCAAGGAGCACCTGGGGGACCGCACTCCGTAACAACTTTGGCGCTGCCTCAGGTTACTCGTGAGTGAACACACAACGCTGAACATCACTCAGTGGGCGCTATGGTCTGTCAAGTTACCTACAGATATACCTACTGCCGTACTCTTTCGAGTCTAACGGTTCTTGCCTATGCATCACAGATCAGCTGTATGTGCTCCTGCGCCAGAAACACCCAGCTCATCCCCCATCCCTGTGTGACACTACACCTCCTATTTACCGGCTGTCTGCAGGCAGGGGTAGGGCCTGTTCTGCTTCAACACCTTCTTCGCCATCAGGCAGTACTCGTTTGCTCTCTCCTCTTTCTGAGCACCAAGACTTGACCACGCTCCATACGTCCTGGTCTACATCTCAGAACAGAGCAATGAGGACAGGTCTCTCCTGCTATCACAGTCACCACAACTGCCACATCCGACTCATCCATACTGTTGGTACCACAAGATTTTTGGGGCTGAGGCCAAGAAGTGCAGGTTACCTTGCCAACACCAAAATGACAACCGCAAGAACTAAGTGATACCGAGTCTTGCGGGGAATTTCACAGGCATCCCCTAGCATTGCACTCTGTCCACTCATCCCCTCAGCCAAGCAGTAGTTTATACATGACAGACGTTTCATCGCAGTTTGTCTATCTAATTGACCTAATTGAAACTGACGCTAATGTGTCTATCATACCTCAATCGTTGGCTCCTACCGACTTGTCGCCGACGAGTTGTCAACACATCAACTTTACAAACTGTCGGTTCTGTGAAAGTGATGGTGCATCTATCCCCTTCTCTGCATTTCCCGTGGACCTCGTACACCGCCGACATTTACAAACCTATTCTAGGTATGGATATTTTGTTCCATTACAAGCTTTCCCCGAATGTAGTCCAGTGTTCAGTGTTACAACACCTCTCTAACACTCAGATACCATGCTTCAGCACGCATACTCCTTTTACCATTTCTGCCACAACATGGGATTTAGTTCACGAGTGTTCTGCCCTCGTGGGCAACATTGTGACCTGCAATCACTAACCTACTTTCAGAGTACGACTCAGCAGTGCACCTCCACTGGGAGAATGACGAGCTGAAACAACACATTGCTCACACTTCAAACAAGCTCGCAGCAGCCCGCACCTCGCTGTTGAAACTGCAATCTGCAGTTCCTTCACCGGATCGAACTTCATCACTAAGCATCAGTTCGAACACCCATCAGGTTAGTTCAAAAACATTCAAAGCATGTGACAATTCGCGTTCAGTGACTTCCGTGCTGCCCAATCACGCACTACGCGCAGTGCCTTGAGTTTCAAACAGTGTCTCCAATAACAGTCACTTACGCAGCACAACCATGCCTACTACGCAGGCAGCTGCCCCACTTATTGATAAACATTCCCCCTCTTCCATGCACCAGCCGAGCAACTCGATGGCCATCACTGTCCCTTGCATGACGCCAGTGCCTCTCTCACCCTCGCCGGTTACCCAAGGGTTGGTTGGTTGGTTGGTTGTTTGAGATTTAAGGGACCAAACAGTAAGGTCATCAGTCCCTTGTTTCAAATAGGCTCCATTCCGCTAATGGGACATCTCAGTAAAGTCAGAACAATAAAATGGAAAAAGGGAAAACATAAAAGGGCAGTCACGTTGTCATTGGTAAAAAAAAACAAAATGAGGGAAGTCGGCAAGAGAACGAACCCAACACTATGCTGAAGCAGCATAGGCAAGACCACCTGTGACTTAAAAGGTCCAACTGCTATAATGTAGAAAGTACATATGGGAATAGAAAGACTAACAAAGCCTTAAAAAAAAGGATAAAAACAGAGTCAAAGGGGAAGAAAAGAGGATTCCGGTCAGGGAGGTGAATCGGCAATCTCCGAACACTGCCTACAGTGGGAGACACCCAAACACTCACTGCCCTGGCCCAACACCAGAGAGAGATTGAAAACCTTAAAACTGAAAATAAAAACCACTCTCCCGGAGGAAACCGAGAACCAGAGAGACCATCCGGGAATCGTCAGCCAACATCAAAGGTAAAGTGGGGGTGAGTCTGTACTTAGCACGCAGAGCCAAAAGAAAGGGGCATTCAACGGTTACCCAAGGGAAAGTTAACAACAGACAGTCGTTACTCGCCCCATTCCGCTCCATGCTGCGCGTGCAGCTGACCTCTACAAACAAGCGCACGCTGTGCTCACATAATAGGCATGTGACTTTCACGCTGCCTTTTCCCACTCATGCTAATGGCTATGCCTCATCGCACCACACTCATCCCAAAACTCCATGTCAGAATGTTACTCAACATCATGTGCAGTTCTCAGTCTCTCCCATCACTGACGGAATGACACACAAGATAATTACCAATGCCAGTCCTCCTATTAGACACAAGGTTAGACGCCTCAACCCCATTAAGTTGCATGTGGCCTGGCAGCAAATTAGCAAACTTCTGGAGGCAGGCAATCTACAGCCATCAGATAGTAATTGGTCTTTTCACCTTGTCACCAAACACAATGGTTCTTTTCGAATGTGTGGTGATTACAGACGTTTAAATGCTTGCACTGTCATGGACAATTACCCCGTGCCAAACATAAACAATTTCACTCATATGTTATTGGTCACCATAATACTCAGTGTGACTGACTGCGAACATGCCTATTACCAGATTCCCATAGCACTGGAAGGCATTCCAAAGACTGCAATCATCACAACACTCGGTTTGTTTCAGTACAACTTCATGCCATTCGTTTAAAGAATGTGGCACAAATGTGGCAATGTTTCATTGACTCAATCTTACAACAAATCGAGTTCTGCTTCAAATACCTGGATGACATACTCATTTTCAGCTAATCGACTGAAGGCCACGAAGATCATTTATCTCAGATCCTCCAAACTTTGGCATCTAACAGTGTCAAGGTCAACAAAGGAAAATTCCAACTGTGTCAGTCTTCTGTGACAGTTCTGGGTTACACTGTCTCCGCAGATGGAATATAGCCTCACAAATCCTGTGTGCAAGCTATCACGTCATTGCCACCCCCAGCCACGTACAAAGAACTCAGACTTTCCAAGGTACTGTAAATTACTACCACCATCATCTACCTTCTGCCGCCGACGTGCAGGCCTCGCTGACAGACTCGCTCTCTCGCAAGCAAACTTTGTGTGTTAAACCAGTCCATTGGACTGAACCCATGCTAGAGGCTTTCAGTGCTCTTAAAATAGCTTTAGCTCATGCAGTCATACTCGTTCACCCTGATCCATCTGCCACTTTGTTCATCACTACGGATGCCAGTGGCATTGTGGTTGGGGCAGTATTACAACAGAGCAAAGGTGACACAGTTTCACCACTTCATTTCTTCTCCAAAAAACTGTCTACAGCACAGAAGAAATATACTGCTTTTGATAGAGAGCTTCTGGCGGTGCACGAGGCCGTCAAACATTTCCGCATTGACATGAGGCCCTTCCTTTCTTCATTCTTACTAATCACAAACTGCTGGCGGATGCCTTCTGCAACCTGCCAGAGGATTCTCCACCCCCCCCCCCCCCCCACCCCCTGACGTTTCCGCCACTTTCACTTGGTCTCTCAATTTACTATGGAAGTATGCTACATCAAAGGCATGGAGAACATCCCCACTGATTTTCTCTTGCGGGTCAACGCCGTTCCAAGTATCGTCGATTTATCCAACCTCGCCACTCTACAGGCTTCAGACGAGGACACTCAGGTTTTGCTCATGCACCTGCAGTCTTTGCTCGTGTTTACCAAGGCTACGTTCCCTGACATTTCAGATGAAGTGTGGTGCAACTCTTCTATGGGCATTCTGTGGCCTTTGCTCCCGCCCAAGCTGCGCTGAGAGGTTTTCGATGCCTTGCATAATCTCACCCACCCCAGCATCTGAGCCACCACTCACCTCATCACCGAGCATTTTGTGTGGGAAGATGTGAAACAGGAGTGTCAAACATGGACACGCAGCTGCATTCTCTGTCAATGAAACAAAATAGGACATCACACCTCTCCACCACTCGGCAAGTTTGACATCCCTAAGTGACGTTTCCGTCATGTATGTATCGACCTTATGGGTCCCCTGCCTTTGTCAGAAGGCCACAGGTATATCCTGTCCACAATAGACCAAATGTTTCATTGGGTGGAAGCCATCCCCTTACCCATCATCACAGCAGAAACTGCGACCAAAGGATTCGTTTCTTCTTGGATCACTAGGTTCGGCTGTCTGTCCACCATCACAACCGACCAGGGTCGACAGTTTGAACCTGCACTTTTTACAATTGTCTGTAAACTTCGTGGTATTAAAAAGATCCATATGACAGCCTACCACCTGCAAAGTAATGGGTGGAATGATGGAACCGCACCCTTAAAACTGCACTCAGGTGCCACGACCATCTCTGGTCCGAGGCACTTCCTTGGGTGTTGCTGGGCCTACATTCTACCTTTAAACCAGATTTACATGGGACGATTTCTGAATACGTTTTCGGCGAAAACCCGGTTTTACCTGGGGAACTAATTCTCCCCCAAGATCCCGGGGATTCCCCCTCCTTCCCAGACTTTACCAGAATGATGCATGCACACTTTAGAAACAGACAGCTACACCCACCTGTCAGTCATTCCCCACCTGACACTTATGTGCCAACCGCACTCAGCTCTTGCTCACACATCATGCTCAGGGATGACTCTGTCAGACAATCCTTACAACCCCCTTACCTCAGCCCCTTTTAAGTACTCTGGAAGGGTGAGATGACGTTCGACACTATGACAGAAGATTGCCTGCAAACCATTTCTCTACACAGGCTTACGGCTGCCTTTGTAGACTCCAACAGCCCTCTGCCATCCCAGTCAGACTGCACGCCGACTCGATGGAGTCGGAGCTTCCAGTCATGTGCCTGGTGCCTCACACCACTCACGCTGACTCTGACACCAACACGACCACCCCTCAGGTCTCATAGCCCATACTCCATACTGCGATTTGGGGGGCTGTGTGGCATCAATAGGTCACATCCACCACACAAATTGCAATCTTTGGAATATTAACTGCTCTGACGAGCCGCCATGTTTAATTCAGTCTGCCTTTGTACTTCGTGCAGTGTTCGTGTGTATCAGTCTGTGTGGTAAAAAATATGTGTATATAGAAACCTTGGGAACTGTTTATTACATATATTATGATCCATATCCAGAAACCCATAATATCTTTTTGTATAAACTAAATCAGGTTCTTGATATAATATCCACTGCAAAGGGCAACTTCCTGATATGTGGAGACTTAAATATAAATATAAATCTGATGCAACCTGTAACATTTTCTTAAGCATCACTCAAAGTTTCAATTTAGTGCAACAAGATTACCAGACCAGTCAGCAACAGCTATTGATGATGTGTTGACAAATTCAGGTAAAGTAAACTGTAGTGTGGATGTAGTAGATCTAGGATTACCTGACCATTCCAGTCACATTGTAAGTAGTAAAGTAGCTGCAGGAAAAACAAAGAAAATGCATGTATGCAGATGGATATTCTATAAACCAAAAAGTCATGAGTTTATCAAACAAACAGAAGAGCAAACACGGGAAGCAGTATGCACAGAAGCAGATGCAAATCAAAATTTAAAAAATTCGTGACTCTGTTCGAACAAAAATTTGAAGAGATTTTTCTTAAAATATTATTTCCATTGTCTACAGTGGAACAAAACAAATGGATGACAATAAGCATCAAAGAAATTGTCTCAAACACTAAGTACCTCAGTCTATTAAAGACAGCCCATGTAATCCACTCTTCTATACTTTTATTAATGATATAGGCAAATATACAGGGAAATGCTGCTTGCAGCAAAGATAGCTCATAATTCGAAATGGATACTTGTGCTGAAAACAAAAACAAAGCAGTATGGAAGTCTGTGAAGCAGGAAGCAGGTACCAGAAATTTGAATAAATCAAATGTAAAAATCAAGGACAAATGCACTCTATTAAAAGATTCAAACGATTTGGCATACTATGTACATAAACACTATATGACAACAAAAATAATGCATTTTTGACAATATAATGCAACTGTGGTAAACAACAACATTAACAGTCTAGGAAGAAAATTGCAGGAAGAAATTCAAACAGCCACTTATGTCACAAAGCTAAACAGATATGAACTGCATTCGATGGTATTACTGCCCACAATGAAGGAGGAAGTCTACAGAGCAATTCACAAATGGAGAAACAAAATTTCTGTGGGTTAGGGTGAAGTACCAACTTGTCTAATTAAGAACTGTATCGAGAACCTAACATCACTATTATTTGACATTATAAACAGATCATTTAACAACAGGGTTGCTTTTCTTACTACTTATAATATGCTAAATTACTGCCTCTCCTCAAAAAAGATGACACTGAAAATATAGAAAATTATATGCCACTCATTACTTTCTGGCTTTGAAAAAATAATAGAAACTAAGATAAAAGATAGACTTATGAACTATTTAAATAAATATGACCTCCTTTCCACTGAGCAGTTTGGTTTCCGATCAGGAAAAGTTACTGAATCAACACCAGCTTATGTAGCAAAAAATATACAAAAGGTATATACTTCTAACTAACATAAGCATTGAAACAGTTGGGCACAAAAAATTGTTAAATAATCTAGATGGACTGTGAATAAGGGGGGGGGGGGGGGGTGAAAAAAGTGATTCCAGTCATTCCTATAAAACAGAGTGCAGTCAAGTGAAATTAGATATGTATTAAGTAGCTCCAAATATATTGAAAAAAACATACTTACAATCCTAAATACATAAAAACACGGGTACTGCATGGTATGTGTTAGGTTCAGTTCTGTTTCTTATTACATAAATGATTTCTCACAAAATATCAAGTATGGTCAAACAATTTTGTTTGTAGATGACTAATGTACTGATCACTGGTAGATTACTAGGAGCACTAAGAGAGAAAACTGAAGACACACTTAGCAACATATATGAATGTGTAATAAACAATAAAGTCACCCTTAATATACAGAAAAAAAGCGCTACAAACTTCTAACAAATAGCCAGACTACAACCACCTAATATTAAATAATGAAGTTACACGATGTGTGGAAGGCACAAAACTTCTGAGAATATATGTTGACTGTCAGTTAAGGTGGGCAGAACATGTGAAAATGCTGAGTAATAGAATCTCTACAGCATGCTGTGCTATCTGAATTATTACATCAGTATGTAATATTTCATGTACCAGATCAGAGTATTTTGCTTGTATTCATTCTGTTATTAGCTATAGCATCATTTTTGGGGAGCAAATAAGAAAAATATATTGAAGCTGTATTCAGCCTGCAAAAAAGAGCACTAATGACAAAGAGTAGAAACATGGCTCACTGCCTCAAACTTTTTAAATGCTTGAAATATTGAGGATACTTTGTGAACACATTTTTGACAGTGTTATGTATGTCAAAAAATATTGACCACTATGTTAAAAATTGCTTAGTACATGATTATAAAACCAGAAACTGCTACAATTTGTTTCTGGACATATAAAACTAAAATTAAAACTCAGCAGAGGTAATTGTACAATGTCATTATATTATATAATAAATTACCACAACATATAAAAGACATAGATACTGTATACCCCATCAAAACAAAACAAACATTATTCACAAAATAAAAGTTTTTACAGGGTAATGGAGTGCCTAAATTAAAACATAAAACACGTTACTTGCTATAAGAAGTACTGTTTATAATGTGTATTTGCTCACCGAACAGCAAGCTACAAAGCTCATTAATGCATCAGCATCAATGATGACACATCAGGAGGGTAGCAAGTTGCATATCTACAATTCGGTCTGCTTTCATAGTTTACTTCTTCAATTAGTCTTGTCAGGATGGTTAGGATGTGTGTATGACGTGTGTGGGTGAAGGAGCAGCTACCTGCAGTTTGTAGACAGCTGAATGTGCTTTTGGCCATGTTCAGTCAATTTTAGGCTGCTGCCTCAAGGTGTAGCATGGAGAATCTAGCTCATTACATAGAACACCGTAGGTGCCACTTATTTTGACCACAAGCTTTGCTTGCAAGGCACTTCCTAGTGCACCCAACGTTGGGTCTGCCCTCACAGCAGTTTGAGTGGCGGGTGGTAACACATCCATAATGCATGAGGAGCACCAGTGTGAAGACTGGCTGCCTCATCCTGTCTATTCTCTCTGTGAGTGGGCAGGTGGCCACTACATCAGTCCTTCAGAAGGGTGCAAGCAGGCACTCGAGGGGGAAGGGTTTACTAGTTATTGAACTCCAATGTTAGGTGCATTATGGAGAACTTAAGGCAGATAGTGTTCAGGACTGGAAGAAACCCAATGTACACTCCGCATGTCTGCTGGGGGACCTCATCTGAGATGTGGAGGGGGGTTCACTGCGGCTATTGAGCATGCAGAGTACAATCGTCTGCACGTTGTGCCTCACATCAAAACCAATGATGCCTGTTGTGTGGGTTCTGAGATCATCCTCAGTTCATACAGGCAGCTGGTGGAAGTGGTGTAGACCTTTGGCCCAATGTGTGGGGTGCAGGTAGAGCTTACAATTTGCACATTGTTCCTAGAGTTGATCGGGAATGTTTGATTTGGACCACAAGAAAGGTCTCAGCCAAAGGCTTCATTAATTCTGTGATGCCTTGGCTTCACATTCCTAGACCTGCATTATCATGTGGTTATTTGTACGACTTCCCTTGATAGGTCAGGAGTGTGCTGCACAAAGAAGCAGCTACTCGGGTAGCAGAGTACATGTGGAGTGCACATGAGGCTTTTTTTTTAGGCTAGACGGTAGTTTGAAATGCTCTGATGAACACTCCCCAATCACTAAACAGCAAGGTGATCCTGACAGCATTCACAATAAAAGCCATTTGACTGTCAAAATTATATCATAAACTGCTGAAGTATTTGTAATAAAGTTCCTGAATTTACTGGTCTCCATGAAAGCTCTGAGGCTCATATTATTCTTGGGACCAAGAGCTGGTTCAAAACCTGAAGTGGAGAGCTGAGATATTCAGAGAGTCATGGAAAGTATATAGCAAAGACAGACCAGAGGCCATAGCCTCCTATGGCCTCTAATCTATCTTTGTGGTATTGCAGTTGACAAAAGTATTGTCTGGTATCATTTAAGAGGTATAGGTGAAAGCAACTTAATTGTTAAATGCCACCTGATTCTCCTGTGACAGTTCTAGTCATTCAAAGGAAGTCCATGGTCAGTAATGCGTAAATACCCAAATCATGGAATGCTAGTTGGAGGCAGTTTTAACTTACCGAGTATATACTGGGATGTCCATGGATTCATTGCAGGGGGTATAGACAGACAGTCATTCAAAATACTTTTGAACTAGTTTTATGAAAACTACTATTGAGCAGTTAACTCAGGAGTCACACACAAAGGAACTATCTTAGACCTTATAGATACAATCATGCTGGATGTAAACAACAGTGTCCTACAGAAATTAGGATTAGCAATCATAATGTCATTATAAGGAGAGTTTTTCTACCAGATAGAGCACACAAACAGTTGTTAGCATCTCATGTAGACAGTGAACTGACATCACTTAGTTCCAGTAAGATGGATGTAGAGGAATTATGAGCAAAGTTTAAGTAGACTGGAATTCATAGTCTGGAAAGTTATGTGACTAGTAAGTGGATAACGGATGTGATTTGGAAGATGCTGAGGAAGCAGAAGAGAATGCACAACTGACAAGCAATGGTTAGTACAGATTCATGTGTCTGTCAAAAGAACTATGTGCAAAGCATATGACTACCAGCATCACACCTTAGCAGAAGATGTGGCAGAGAAACTGAGAAAATTCTGGTCCTGTATAAGATTGCTAAGCAGGTCTAATGCTTCCATTCAGATCCTTGTTGATAAGTCTGTCATGGCGGTTGCAGACAGCAAAACAAAAGCCAAAGTTTTAAATTTCAGATTCAAGAAACTGTTCACACAGCAGAATCGTACAAACATACTGTCACTAACCATCAGACAGACTCCCATATGGATAACACAGTAATGAGCATCCCTGGCACAGAGAAACAACTGAAATATTTGAAAGCAAATAGGTCACTAGGTCTGGATGGAATCCATGTTCCATTTTACAAAGGGTACTCTATAGCACTGGCCCCTTGCAGTCCTGCATTTATCATGAATCTCTCATGCAGCACAAAGTCCAAAGTGACTGGAGAAAAGCACAGATGACTCCAGTATGTAAGAAAGGTAAAAGAATGGACTCACAAAATTACAGACCAATATCCCCAACATTGGTCTGCTGCAGAATCCTTCAAGATATTCTCAGTTCAGATATAATAAACTTTCTTGGGACTCATAACCTTATGTCCATGAACCAACATGGTTTCAGAAAGCATCACTCATACAAATCTTAGCTCTCCCTTTTCTCACACGATACACAGTGAACAATGGCTGAGGAGCAACAGGCAGATTCCATGTTTCTAGATTTCTGGAAAGCATTTGACATGGTGTCCCATTGCAGGCTGCTAATGAAGGTATGATCATATTGGTTAAGTTCACAGATATGCAAGTGGCTCAAAGATTTCTTAACAATAGAACCCAGTATATGGCCATCAATAAATAGTGTTCATCAGATGCAAGGATATTGTTAGTAGTACCTCAGGAAAGTGTGACAGGAGCACTTTTGTTCCCCATACACATAAATTATTAATGATATGCTGGACAGGATGGGCAGCTATCTCGATTCTTTGTTGATGATGTTGTAGTTTACAGTAAGGCGTCAAAATTGAGTTGCTGTAGGAAGATACAAGATGATTTAGACAATATTTCTAGTTGGTGCAATGAATGGCAGCTTGATTAATGTGGAAAAATGTAAGTTAATGCAGATGGATAGGAAGAATAAACCTGTAATGTTCGGATGTGGTATTACTAGTGTCTTGCTTGACACAGTCAAATCATTGAAATATCTGGTGTAACATTGCAGATCAATATGAAAGGGAACAAGCATGTAAGGACTGTGGTGGGAAAGGTGATTGACTGACCAGTTTATTAGGGGAATTTTAGGAAATAGCGGTTAACCTGTCCAGGAGACCGCATATAGGATGTTGGTGCTAGCTACGCCTGAGTACTGCTCAAGTGTTTGGGATCTGTACCAAGTCAGATTGAAGGAAGACATTGAAGTAGTTCAGAGGCAGGCTGCTAGATTTGTTACTGGTAGGTCTGATGAAAAAGAATGTTAAGGAGCTGCTTTGGGAACTCAAATTGGAATATCAGGAGCGAAGTCAACATTCTTTTTGAGAAAATTTAGAGCACTGGCATTTGACACTGACTGCAAAATGATTTTACTGCCACCAATGCACATTGCATGTATGTACCATGAAAGTTAGATATGAGGAATTAGTGCCCATATGAAAGTGTATAGATAGTTGTTTTTTCTCTTGCTCTATTTGTGAGTGGAGCAGGAAAGGAAATGACTTGTAAAGATACAAGGTACCCACCACCATGAGCTGTACTGTGGCTTGCAGAGTATCTCTGTAACTGTAGATAGAAGTAATAATTAGGCTAAAACTATGAAAAAGAAATGTAATTACATTTTAAAAAAATTGATTGCCATTTACTGCATCAGAAATAAATTTTAAGCCATATTGATTTCAAATGCATGTAATGTAAGTTGTTTCTTAGATAGATAGATAGAACCATCAGTCAGTCAGTCCATAAGTCAACTGCAACAACTGATAATTCAAAAACCTTAAGAAAAATTGAACTTACTCTTTTCACTAATACGCCTCCTCATTTGCTGACTTGAAGTGTTACCAAATTGTGTAGAGGGAGACTGGAACTGTGAGCCAAGGCTGCTGTTTGGTGGTTTGGTTGTTGATTCAGGTATTCCATTTTGTTTTATTTCAGGCTTTCTGTAGGAATAAAAAATCCAACTTAATATATGAAAATGGGACACAGATGTAAATTGTATTCCATCACTGATTTTCAAATATCATATTGCTTTCCTTGATTTCAAATATTTCTATGCATTATATCTATTATTGTTATGGCAACTGTACTATTCAGACACTCATTCATTCCTTCATTATGCTCTCACAATCACATAATCAGGGTATAAACAAATGTAGTGAAGCAGCCATTATGAAATGAATTACTAACTGCTATCAACTATTTATGTGAGCTAAATTTAACACAGTGAAACTAAGAAGAAAGTTTAACTCTGAAAAGGGTTGCAGTTTCCTTACTTACACTATATAAAATTGATGATCTATTTCTAGCTTGTTGCAAAGAAGACCACATTGTTCTTCCTTGTAGAACAACAGTTATATTTGTACACTTATTATTATTCTCACTACATGTTTTGGAGAACTGTATCTTTGTCATCAGATCTTGTGGTGCTGGGTCACCATATTTTATGTTTGTCCATTGTGAGATTGGTTTTATTCCTGTAAAGCATTTTGTCAATATTCTCCTTTGGCTCCTGCAGTGAATCTGAATTATAACCATATTTACCTATGCAAATATGCCATTGGTAGCAGCACCTCCACCAAATTTGGCTGAGAATTTGGTGGTGGAGCCAGTATATTACAAGTAATGTGACCCACAAAGGATTTACAGTTGAAACACTTTGCTTGCACTTCAGTTGCTGAATGAACTACTGTTTACGGCCAGATCAAGTGTAGTCTAATATAATTTATGCACCAATAAACAGCTAGTCACGTACTACACTCAGTTGATGTCCTATAATGTGACTGAGTGCAATAACCTAGCACTTAAGTGATTAAACACAATTATTAACATGTAGCAAGTAAATTATTGACACAGTTATCAAGTAAAGTTCACAAATCACTGTCCTTGAAATCTAACAGTCAACTCAATTCGTTGGTTAATGTTTAAAGGGGCAAAACTATGAAGTCATCAGTCCCGCTTACCGAGAACAGAAAAGACAACACTACAAATCATTGAAAGGACTAGTGCGTGAAACAAAAGGAAAGAAAATCACCAGGTTTATCAGAGGTTAACAAAGGCTAAGGAAAAAACAAAGAAGAAGAAAAGAGGGAAAGGAGGGAAGGCTGGTGAGATGCCCAATCCAGAGAGCAGCCAGAGGCCCTGAAAGGCAGAAACTGCAAGAACATGTGAGAAAGAGAAGAAAAGTGAAGAACAGATAGGGCAAAGTCTGGAGGAGTCCACCAAGCACAGACAGCCATTGCCCAGTCAGAGCAGTGGAGGCAACAGGGTGCCTTTCAACCTTTCAATGGGCTGACAAAGCTGACACCATCCCTTAGAGAACATGATAAAAACCTTTATCACGAAGAAACTGTAAAATCAGGTCATCCACTGAATCATCATCTGCCAACACCACTGTAGTGACTGTGGAGAATTAAGAGTCCACTGCAGGCTGAATAAGTTAGGATAGTCCAAAGAATTCCAAATCCTTAGAATTTGGTGGCATGATACTGATTGAAGGTTTGGTGCCAGAATACGAATCTCAAGAGGCGGCCTGCCAATGAATTCATTCTCTGGGATCTCAACATGACTTGAGGGTCCAGACAAAGCCCATCATGCATCTGCACTGTCCGATGGTGAAAAGGGAATCCTGGATCATCAGGACCAAGAGATAATAAGGAAAACACTGATAAACAGCTTGTAAACTGCTCAAGGAGTCGCTACAGACGGGGAAGGATTCACCAGTGCAGGAATTAATAGGCTCAAAAGCATGAGAGATGGCTACCAACTCTGCAGTGGAAACACTGCAGCCATCCAGCAAGGAGTAGTATTCATTACATCGCACATGATTGTAAGCAAAGCAGCGATTGGTATAAAATGCTAAAAACCAAATAAAAACAATCTTGATGGCATCTTCAGATTTTTTATTTGTTAACAACCATATTCAGCCCTTTCCTCAGACAATCTTCACACTTTTCCCCACTGCCATTCAGTAATAATACATATACAGTATACAGCGTTGAAAATAGAGCTAAACAATGTTTAACATGTAAGCTACAATGATTAAGAAGTAATATGTTACACCCATTATGGCTACTGCTGGTGGCAGATGGAACTAGATCAATATTAGTGAGGAGGTCACTGCTGAATAAGACTGTTTCTGTCGAAATTATATACTGTAAGCTCTGCCCATTGCCTGTAGTATTACATTATTGACAACCCATCATGCATGAGGTATGCTATATGGATTGGTATAGTTGAATTTGTAAGAAAAATAAATATAAAAATGACATAATTTAATTTCACAATTCTAATTGTGTCATAATTAATTTAATTAAAAGAAACAGAATGACAGGCATGCTGTAAGTTTTATTGCACGCAGGCTGCCCCCTGTGGGCATTTATATGTACTCGCTAGAGCAGAGACAGCTATATTTGGCCACTATAGCAATGGCTTGCCAATATTGATAATTGCACAGTGGCAAGGCTCACCACAGATACCATGGTAATGGATGGGGTGGCTTGGAAGTTGATCTTTGCACTGCAGTTTTGCTTGATGATGGTAATGGAGACTGACTGCCACAATATGACCTCCAGTGGTCAGAATAAACCACTTACATGATAGCTTGCATGGATTGAACATTACTGTCAAATATCCTAGTCATAAAATTGAACAATACTGTCTTCAGAATCTATTTAGTATTAATGAAATATTCCTATGATGATGTAATGCTGTAGGCAATGGGTGGCCTTTTAAAGGCAAACACACTAATCTGCCTTTAGAAGTCCTGTGTGTTATGTTGGAATTCATGATATGCTTTACATATGAGATGTGGCCATGACAGATGTGATGATGTGGCATGAACTCTATTAACCCTGATCTGTGAAGATGATCTGTGACTGAAACTGGTTGATATCTGGCCTTTATACATTACTTGACAGGTTTTAATAGCCATCTTCCAAAATGTTTAAAAGATCAAAAGTATAGTTCCACCAGTAGACATATGTGAAAGCAAAAGGGACAGACTACGTAGCTTTGAGAGCTAACAGATTCTTCATTGAGCAGGAGGGAGGTATAAACTGGGTAAGGTGGCTCACTCAGAACCTGTAAGTGAGAGTTTGTAATGGAACACCCTTTTCTAACATAACAACTTGTATTGAGGAAGAGCGTTGTGTCTGACTCATTAATCGCCTCTATGTGTTGTATGGTTTTTTTAGAAAACAATGCCAGAGTGGTGTACAAAAACTACTGCGGACCATGCCACATCATCTTAAATAAATATTAATTGTGACCATTCAGCCATTTGTAACAGTGAAGCAGAAAAGTATGTAAGCAAACCTTTTATCTGGCACTGGCAATAGATTTATAAAGGAATCTATTTTACAAGTATCCTGGTTCAAGTAAGTTATTTTTGTAAGATTGATAATAATGAAATTGATCTGTTATTAGAGGTGATTTGGTTATATCCATTTTCATATATGACATCAAATTCTTCATGATCATGTCTACTGGTACTGGAAAAAGGCCTTGTCTCATGAAATTATAATAAATATGTCTGAAGAACAGTGCTGTATAGTTAGCATAAGATTATCATTCTCTTCTAGGTAACATGAGTAGAACTAGGAGACTTATGACTCACCAGTGTAAGTGTTTGGATTTTTTTTTCTTGGGGGGAGGGGCAGCTATTTCTTTTGAGAAAATAGTTCTTGGTTGTGTAATCTGTGCCCATTTGTTAAAATCTAATACATCTGTACTTGACTGATTATAAGTAGATGAAAAGTTTGCTGTCACTGTGAAGAAGTCACCACTGAGTTTAGTGATCAATTGTTTCAGTCTGTCATTGTTTCTGCCACAGTAACACCAAAAGACGCTTCATTTCACCTTTCATGAGAAAAGTATTTTCAGTAATCTTGTATAACAATACAAGTGACTTACTTTTTGTTTGTGGGTTGTGGGCTGGCAACAAACTATGATGCAGTCATCTTTTAACTACAAACTCTGGTTAGAAAAACTGTTAATGAAAACACTCTCTGAAAGTGACACAGTGTCGAGAAAGCATTAAGATGGAATTACTGTGAATGAAACTTCCTGCCAGATTAAAACTATGTGCCAGACCGAGACTCAAAATCGGGACCTTTGCCTATCGCAGGCAAGTGCTCTACCAACTGAGCTACCCAAGCATGACTCACGCCCCGTCCTCACAGCTTTACTTCTCCTACTTTCCAAACTTAACAGAAGCTCTCCTGCAAACCTTGCAGAACTAGCACTCCTGAAAGAAAGGATAGCCTACTGTGGAGACATGGGTTAGCCACAGCCTGGGGGACGTTTCCAGACTGAGATTTTCACTCTGCAGTGGAGTGTATACTCATATGAAACTTCCTGGCAGATCTGATGAGTATGGTCTAGTGAGAATGTTGAGTGACTGTGAAATGAGTGAAAATGCTAATACTGGTGCTGTATGTGTGGAAGCTGAAGTTCATGTGCTAGGCAATGAAAGTGAGAGTGACAGAGTAATTCCAGATGAAATTGCAGTAGATAATAGACAGGGAAATGAGGATGTGGCAGAACAGAGTAGCCACAGTGTTGGGGTTATTAAAGAAGTGTGTGAAGAGAGAAATGAGTTTGGTATTGAAAATAATATTAAGTGTGATGGTGATGTTTCTAATGAGAGTGTATCAGATGATGATGATAATGATGTTGATGATACGTTACTTACAGAACTAGATGGGATGGTATATGTAGAAGTTAAAGTTGATGATTTGCTGCTGAATGATTATGGAATTTCTGGTGTGTGTTCGAGTAATGAGTTAGAAACAAGTAGAGCAGTGCCTGATAGATTAATGTTACCAGTTGATGTTTGTGAAAATGGAAAAGAAGATCTAATTAGTGAGAGTACTAAGTGAAGTCAATGACTATAGTAGCAAATGTCAGTATGGTGATCAAAAGTGTAAGGTTTAAAGTGAAATATGTCAAAGTGTGTACTCAGACGATAAAATTGCCATGAAAATTATGGAACAGTCTCCTGGTGGTAATATGATTAGTAAATGTGTAGAATCTGTAATAAAAGATAGTGATTGTGATAAAGGGGTGAATTTTCAGAATATAGAAGAGGATTTGTTATTTGAAAATGATGTCAATGAAATGGGTAAAGAATTTGTAAGTTCATATTTTGTAGTACAGATTAATGATTGAAAAGGAAACTGTCTTTTCGATACGGGCAGCCCAATTGCAGGAATATCGAGAAAGCTAAGAGACAGGATCAAAAATAATAAAAATTTCACAGAATTTATAATAACAGGGGTAAGGATAAAAGGGGCAACAGGAAAAAGCAGTAAGTTGATTACCAGACAAGTCTTACTTGAATTTAAGATTAATGATGTACAATTTATACAAGGATGCTTAGTATTTGATGATTCGAATGAAAACTTGATACTAGATATGAACTGGATTGTTAAGGCCAATGTAAATTTTATCTGGGGTGATATGAAAATAACATTTGTTGAACCAAAAAGTGGAATTCATGGGGAAACGAGTATTGTAATGGAAGATCATGGTCTAAGTAGTCAGATTAGATAATTGCAAGAGACTGATGGTGATGGTTATTGTGAGGAAGGGGAAGAATTTGGTATTGATGAGGGTAGTGCTAATTATTACAGTAAACTAGTAGCTAAAAAGGTATCTGAAACTGAAAGCCTTAATGCAGAGAACAGGAGAGAACTTGAAAATTTTTTGTGGGATTATAATGGCATATTTGATATAAAACCAGGGAGAGTAAAAGGGTATCAATGTAGAATAAAATTGAAAGCTCATGACCCATTTTTCATAAAACTGTATGCTATCCCTATCTGTAAGAGAAAGGAAGTAGAAAGAGAACTTCAGAAAATGGAAAGGTGGAAAATAATAGAAAGAAGTTATAGTTCTTACAATAACCCATTAGTGGTAGTTTTGAAACAAGATGGGGGTTTTCATTTAGTGCTCGACTCTAGACACCTGAATAAATATTTGGAGAGAGAAACTGACCACCCTGAAAGTATAGATGAACTACTATGCCTAAATAAGTTTGAAAATGTAAAATATATGACTAGCCTTGACTTGACTTCTGGATTTCATCAGATTGAATTAGAAAGAGATTCTAGAAAATACAGTGCATTTTTGTTTAATGGGAAATGTTTTCAATATTGTGTTGTACCATTTGGTTTAAATTATCTGTAGCAGAATTTATTAGGGGATTGGACTTTGTTTTGGGTAAAGAATTCTTAGAAAAGCTAATTATTTATGTGGATGACATTTTGGTATCAAGTAAGACCTGGGAGGAACATATTCAAATTTTAAAGGAAATTGGAGAGAAGATGAGACAGGGGGGTATGATTATGAAATTAGAAAAATGTAAGGTTGCAATGAAAGAATTAAAATTTCTTGAGCACTGAATAAATGAAAAAGGGATTTTGCCTGGTGGAGAAAAGATTGAGGCCATTGCAAAATTCCCAAAACCTAGAAATAAAAAAAGATTTAAAATCTTATTTTGGATTAGTAAACTTCTATCAAAAATATGTGAAAACACAGGCACTTAATGCACCATGTTTGAACAATTATGCTTACTTATCATGTTTGTACAGTTATAATGTAGTTGTGTTAATTTACATTTTGGATATGATACTTTCATTGTGTTGATAGTGTTGTACTCTCATTGTGCTGATGATTTTGTGAAAAGTTGAGAAAATGTTTAGAGTTGGTGAGAAGTTTACTTACGATATCTGTGTTGTTAAAGCAATATACTATTACTTTACAACTGGGATGTGATTAAAATTAGGTCAGACTGTTTGTAGCCTTATATTTATGTTCTCATTTGGTTGGTCCTGTTACTATACCTATTACGTGAGAGTCACTGGATAGACGTTGGTTTACTATCAAGTATGAAAATACTTTGTCATGACCTTGTCCTTGACATGTATTAGATCTACTATGTAATTGGAAAAGGAATATTTACCAGAAAGAAATTTATTATGTTAGTATTACTTCAGTAATCAGTTTAGATTAGATTAGTTTTTCGTTTCGTAGATCCGTGTTCAGGAGATCCTCATGAATGTGGAACATTTTCAATTAAAAAAAAAAAAAAAAAAAATGCTGAAACAACAATACTAATAGTATGAATATGTACAATACAGCATTTGTTTCTATTAAAAAATTCATCAATGGAGTAGAAGGAGTTGGCCACTAGTAAGTCTTTCAGGCTCCTTTTAAACTGATCTTTATTTGTAACTAAATTTTTTATGTTTGCTGGCAAATTATTGAAGATGAGTGTTCCTGAGTAGCGGACCCCTTTTTGAACTAAAGTAAGTGCTTTTAAGTCCTTGTGCAGATCATTTTTGTTCCTGGTATTGTATGTATGAACTGAGCTGTTTGTTGGATAAAGAGAGATATTATTTAGGACAAATTTCATTAAGGAGTAAACATACTGAGAGGCAGTAGTCAGTACACCCAGTTCTTTGGAGAGGTTTCTACAGGACATCTGTGAATTTACTCCACAAATAATATGTATTACACGCTATTGGACTCTGAAAACTTTTGTTTGACTCGAAGAGTTACCCCAAAATATTATACCATATGACATTATGGAACGAAAATAGGCAAAGTATGCAACCTTTTTCATTTTTATGTCGCCTATGTCTGCTAACACTCGAATTGCAAATACAGATTTGTTAAGGCGTTTCTGCAGTTCTGTGGTGTGCTTTTCCCAACTGAATTTAGTATCAAATTGTAATCCCAGGAATTTAAGACTGTCAATGTCTTCTATCTGCTCTTCTTCATACTTTATGCATATGCTGGGTGGGAACCTCTTACAGGTTCTGAATTGCATATAGTGAGTCTTTTCGAAGTTTAATGTCAGTGAGTTGGCTTTAAACCATTTATTAATATCCATTAGCAGACCTTTCTAGAACTACACTCGACATACCATTTATTGCAATACTTGTGTCATCTGCAAACAAAACGAACTCTGCTTCTGGCAGTGTAACTGATGAGAGATCGTGAATGCACACAAGAAAAAGCAATGGCTCTAAGATGGATCCTTGTGGGACACCACATGTAATTTCTTCCCATTCTGATGATGACTTAATTCACTAGTCCCTTCCACTGACACCCTTTGTTTCCTGTTAGCGAGGTATGACTTGAACCATTTTGCAGCACTGCCCGTCACACCACAGAATTCTAATTTATTTAAAAGGATGTTGTGGTTCACACAATCAAATGCCTTTGACAAATCACAGAAAACACCTACTGCTTGTAACTTGTTATTTAATGAATTAAGTACATTTTCACTGTAGGTGTAAATAGCCTTTTCGATATCAGAACCCTTCAGAAATCCAAACCGTGTTCTTGATAATACGTTATTTGTGGTCAGATGGTTGAGAAGCTGCCTGTACATTACTTTTCCTCAAATATTTGAGAATGCTGGCAAAAGTGAAGTCAGTCTGTAGTTTGATGATATCTCTTTATCCCCTTTCTTGAACAGAGGCTTAACATCTGCATATTTTAGCCAGTCAGGAAATGTCCCAGTTATAATTGACTGGTTACACAAGTAACTTAGAATTGTACTGAACTCAAAAGAACATGCCTTAATTAACTTTGTTGATATTTCGTCGTAACCACTAGAGTGCTTTGTTTTTAAAGATTTTATTGTGGAAGTTATTTCTTTTGGTGAAGTAAGTGACATATTCATGTACCTGAAGCTATTTGTAAAGGATAGTTTCAGATATTTCAGGGCATTATTTACTGATCCTGACAGTCTGTGGAGCATAAAAAAAACCTAAACATTGAGGATTTGTATTCATGGTACAGTTATGGTTCTTGCCGACATCTACTTTCAATTGAAGTCTAGTGGATTCATTAATACGTATCTGATGAGGGAATATATATTTATCCTACCTTTAGAGTGGCTGAACTAACCATTTTACTCCTAGTATTAACTCATTCATATTTAACCACTAGTACTCTACTCTATGCCTTAACCTATGTTGGAATTTACCTTATCAGTGCCCAATTTTATTCACTGTCTGATCTGATGTTGCTACATCAAGTCTAATGTGGTGATGACCAACAAGAAATCTGTCAACTAGTTGTTGAGCAGTATGTATTCTGGAAGTAACCTGCTGGTACTTAATTTGCCAATGTAAATCTGATTCTACAGTGGCATGTGGCCATGGTGGCTCTCAGTATCTACGAGAAGATGCTGAAAAATTTGGGATGATGACTTTAAAGCTACAAGAACAAAGTGCCTTTGACAGTTATTCTGGAGTCTCAGTTTGATTTTTAAAGAAATGAGGATGTTTGGTCCTACAAGTGGTACAGTCGTTATGTCCTTGTGCATTTCAACATTTGAAAACTGAAATAATTTTTCCATGAAAATAGATGTCTGAAAGCCTAACAATTACTGTTTATTGTAAATTGCTTGACAACTACCTATACATGAGATAGTCATCCATTTAATCTGGTCTATCTAGACTTAATACAATAATATACTGTTACATGCTGTATAATTTCTCTTAATCACTCATTGTCAATGTATTCTCAGACTTACGAGAGTTTATCTGTGCGTGCTGCCGCTTGTAATATTTTCTGCCTATACTTAATACAATGATGTACATTTCAAAATCTTAAACATGGCTGAAACAGCAACTATTGAAATTCTTCATGGTAAATGATGCCAGCCAAAACAGTTGCAGGATACAGATTTATTCAAATTCTTGACCAAGGTTTCAGTATATCCAAATATACCTTCATCAGGAGTAAAATACACCTGAACAGGAAGACACCTTCATTAGCAAAAACTTAGCATAGGAACTGAGAAAGAAAAAACATTATAGCTTAAGTAACTGTAGAATTTACCAGGGTATTACAGGCGCAAAAACTTTTAGTCACTTACTAAAATCATATCCTGCAATGGAGATTCGTAAAACAATTGTGCCAAACGCATCGTCAGTAGTTAAAACAGCATCTCCATTTACACAACATAATTCTGGACATAGGGTCGATGCAAACACAGCTTAGCATCAGTACTTCGCCTATGAACTAGCGTGAAGAGGGTGTGAAAGCCCTAGGGCTAACAGTTTCACCGAGACACGGCACTTGTGGTATGCGGGAGACACTCGCGCACATTAAAATCCATGGATACATACACATGCGCATCAAAATTATTAAAAGTTGCGCTAATTGAAACCTTCTGTCTGAATAAATAAAGCATTTCAGAACCATTTAAAACAGCTATGTAAAATAGAAAATATGAAACCAATTTACCTGTGTCCTTGTGCCAAGCAGATGAAGCTTGTGCTACAGTGTGCTCTTCAGTGAACCAAGTTCCATCTTAAAAATATTACTGCCTTTTATTTTATTGAAAATTTTTAACCCCATATACTCTGACGTTTGGGCATAAAGATGTGTTGGAAGTTTGAAGTTATCTCTGTGGTGAGTGCTGTAGTTGTGGTTGAAACAGAAAGTGTCTAGTATATGTTTATTTTTATATAGGAACACCACCACCTCATATATGTAAAGTGAGGGGATAGATAGTAGTTTTAAATTTTTAAACAGTGGTTAACAGGTTACCCGTTTTTTGCAACACACGTTTCTAATTACTTTCTTTTGTAATACTAGAAGCCTAGTGGCATTTGCTGAATTTCCCCAGAAGATTATGCCACAACAAATAACTGACTCAAAGTAGCAGTGATAAACCATCTTTCTGGTATCCACATTTGTGGTACCTGACAAAATAAAGATTGCAAATGCTAAGCTGTTCAGTTTATTTGCTAAGTACTCAATGTGTACCTTCCAATTTTAATTTTTGTCAAGTTTTAGGCCTTAGAACTTCCCATGGTTTGCTTCTCTGATATCCTGATCGTTGCAAGTTATCTTTATTTCAGTCCTTTATATTGATTTAGCTTCAAATTGCATCATTTTAGTTTTAGTTACATTTAGTTTTAGTCCATTTTGAGAGAACCAAGATTCGAGTTTTTCTAAAGTATTTATGGCTTTTTCTGGAATACTTTCAGATACCTCATTTTCTTTCAGAACTGATGTATCATCAGGTTCTCAGTAATCACTTATTATCAGTGCTCTATTCCTTTCAAAAGAAATGCACTTACTATAATTAATTTACAAGTTACAGGCAAAAAATTAGAACTACAAATGTATTGACATATACTTTGATGTGCTGTCACATGTAACGTAATTCTCAGTAATTATTCAATGTATTTGTGGTAAACCACTTTCTTGTGGCATACAGCCTACCCCAGTCATTATTAACAGCAAAACACATGAAATATATCCTTAAATTTAATGTAAAACTTATATTTATATCTCAGATCTGCCTCTTGTTTAATTTTGAAAATGTAACAAAAATTTCTTTTGTCATTATCACGCTTGACTCTGTGCCGTTTCGCTAATATATTGATGCATATGAAAGCACTTCACATAATGTGAACATTGTAACACTTGGATGATCTGCCCTATGAGGCAGTTGACTTTTTTTTATGCAAGATATGCTGTATTCGATGCATTTGGCTGCATTAATTCTATATTGTTATATTTATATTTGAGCAGCAGCAGATATCAGAGGAACACAGTAATTCTGTACTTTGCTTCAGTAATTTTCATGTATATGTCACAGGTTTCAAGATTTTATGTTTATGTAATTGATTATGTTTGATTAAACCCAGATACTAGAGGGACTGCTTATAAGTCAGCTGGTAGGATCTAGCATTTATTACTTGGTTAACCAATACAGCATTGTATTTGTCATTTACTCTGTCCAGCAGAATCCTATTTGTTCATCCTTCATTGATCAATCAATACGGAGTGTTGGGGTTAATTTTCGGGGGTTTGAGAAGTGTGACGACTGCAATTCTACCCTGTCACTAAGTATCGCCAAAATACCCGAAAAGTACCATGTTAACTAATGCAGTCAAAATCAAGTCGTATCTAAATAGACGTTTCTCCAAATTTTACTTCCCAACACAATATCTGACCGTGCATTTATCCCAGTTTAGCATAGAATAACCATATCAAATAAGATTTAATAACATTGACAAAAAAAAAAAAAAAAAATATATTGCTTCTAAATCAATAAACAAAAGAATACAAAAGTTGAGTGATGAACCTACAATTCTGTACGACTCTCATTCACAGTCTAAAGGTCCGTCCACACGCAACGATCTGTCTGCGCATATCACATCTGCGCAGACAGGTTGTTGCTTGTGGGCAGGAGATTTGCACCAACCTGAGGTGTGTGCAAACCTGGAAGTTGGAGGTTTGAGCGAAATCTCTCAAATCTGTGGGTTCAAACCACACCTGCGCAGACAAGTTGGAGCGTGTGGACAGGAGATCGCCGCAAATCTGGCGCGAAACAGCTGTTTGTGCTGTCTAGTGTTTGTATTTGTGCGCACAGGGCATTACAATGGCTGATACTCGTCAGTGTTCTAGAGAGTTTGTAAGTGAATACATTGAAATATATAGAAACTACACATGTTTGTGGAAAATTAAAAGTAAAGAATATAGGGACCGAGACAAAAAGACAGCAGCATACAATGCTCCAATTGAAAAATTGCGGGCAGTTGACACCTCAGCAAACAGAGAAACAGTAATAAAAAAAATAAATTCGTTGCGAACTGTTTACCTAAAAGAGTTATCAAAAGTTCAGAAATCTAGAAGATCTGGTGTAGGAGTGGGTCAAGTATACCAGCCAACGTTATGGTATTTTGATCTGCTTGGCTTTCTTAGTGATCAAGAAACGCCAAGACCAAGCAGGAGTACAATTGAAGATGAAATTGGAGTGTCAATGTGCGAAGAAATGGAACATGAGGTAATGTAAAGCAATAGTATAACTATATTAACTATAGCATTCACAACCACAGTACTACAAGTAAAACTTTTCAGGCAGATAACGAATCTCTGTCTAGAATTCAGAATGGAGTTTTGTATCCTGGAACAAAAATTTGTAACAGGTTGCTTCTACACAGTAGCGAACTGAAAATGCCTACTCAGTAACAAAGTAAACCGTAGCTCATTGGTCATCTAGCTATATAATCTCTAATAATATAGGCCTATTGTGTTTCAAACACGTCTACAACACCAAAAATATTATCTGTAACTTGACAGACTTAATTTGCTTGACTTGCCTTCATGAACTCATCCTTCAGGACAGCGTAAACAGCTTCACATGTGTTGGGTATTATTTCACTCAACGCTTGTTTCGATGTTGCAGTTGAAAATTCCAAATCCTTGTAGCTCTATCCTGTCGCTAGGAATCTTAATGTTACCGCCAGCCGTTCATGAGGAAATGTCGTGTGGCTAGGGCCTCCCGTCGGGTAGACCATTCGCCTGGTGCAGGTCTTTCGATTTGACGCCACTTCGGCGACCTGCGCGTCGATGGGGATGAAATGATGATGATTAGGACAACACAACACCCAGTCCCTAAGCGGAGAAAATCTCCGACCCAGCCGCGAATCGAACCCGGGCCCTTAGGATTGACAGTCTGTCACGCTGACCACTCAGCTACCGGGGCGGACTGATCATGAGGAGAAATTGCCCTTCTCATACAAGTATTTTTTCTCATAATATGAGGGGTTACAAGGTTTAAGAGATAATTATAAGTTTTGAGATCCATCCACAAATAATTTCGCCAGTCGTTAGGTTCGCGCTGCAGCTCTCGCAGTAAATTTACGTGAGAAAACTGCTTTCGCTTTAGCAGCCACTGTCTACACCATTGTGACCGCTTTCTCTGTTTCCTACGGTTGGTCTGAATGTTTTTGCAACGCAAGTTGCGAACACAGACCACAACAGAACTTCCTCCATTTCTATATTTCAAAATAACTTAATTAAATTTTTGACGTTTATGGGGAGCATAGTCGCTTGCCACTGATACTTCCTTTCTGCACCGACAGATGGTGGGCGAGTAGTAGACTGGGGTTTTGTGTCGTGTGAACACACCACATTTGCAGCGATCTTTTGCATGTACAGACATCTGCGACGATGTCTGTGCAGACAGATCGTTGCATGTGGACCGGGCTTAACATAACAGTCGCGACACTTTGCCTCTATTTTGTTGCCTACAGCGCCAGCAGCACCCCAAGCGGCCGGTAGGTTGAACTGTGAGTTCGGCGCGATCGTGAAAGCGAATAGTCATTGTTTATTTTGATTTATACAATGGTATTTACCATCGGGAGCGTTTGTAGCGCAATAAATTGCAGTAACAACAGGAAGAAGACACCACAGCTGCCTTTTTTTAGGTTTCCTAAGGATCCTGGGAGATATATACCATCATGTTACTAAACTGTATTGTCAGGATTCACTTGCAAACTATATGTGTATAAATGATGAATGTGTCGTTTTAGGAGCAGCCCCCTTTAGGGGGAATCGAAACTGAATAAGGAAAAAAAAATTTTAGGAGCAGAAATGGCTAGTTAATAGCAGACGAGAAGACCTTATGAAAAAAGACCCAGTTTACCTGTATAATAATATTAGGTTTTGTTCGCTACATTTCGAACAAAACCAGTTCATGAACGCAGACAATAACAAACTCGTTTGGAATGCAGTACCCACACTGTTTGACATTCCAAATAAGCCCCCTCGGCTGACGATGAAAAAGAAACTGCCACAAAGATTCGACAGTTAATCTAAAGCTGTCAAACAGTCCTATGACACTGAAGCAGCCAGTTCAACTCTCCATGTATCAGTGCCAGATTCGTGTGAATCATCAACACAGACCTGCTTTGACGATGAAGTGGTTAAATTAAGTGCAGCTGTTCGTGTCTTACAAAAGCATGTGAAGTGTCAGAATGTGCAGAAGCAAAACTATTATGGGACAAGGAAAGTGCCTACAGACAGATTGTTTGAAAATTATTCAAATATTTGGTTTTTCGTGAAATGTAATGTAATCAGCTCATTATGTTTTCAGCATATGTCTCCCACTATTTGGCAGTTGGCTGTCCCACTTTGAATAATATAAAGATGAAGGTCGCACTTGTGGCAACAGGCGACAATGACAAACACAGTAGGCCTACAGAACGATAAACGAGCTGTCGATCGCTTTTGCATGTAGAGGTACATGTCTGTGCTTCCTACATGTGAATCTGCGTGTTTATATTCTTTTGATATCAACGTGGTAAGCTGCAATTCTGCCCAATTTCACAAGTGTTTCTTCACAAATGTATTGTGTATCCTGCCACTCTATTCATGGTTTTTGTCCATACTTGCACATATTTTAGAATCATTTTTAGAAACGTAGATGCCTTCTGATACTACACAAACTCTTGGAGGCAAGAAAATAACTCGAATAATTCGGAAATTACGTAGGAAATGGATGCAAACAAACATTATGCTTACGACGCGTCTGACGTTCACCTTACCTGCCGCTTGGAGCGCTAGTGTCGCTCCATCTGTCAAACTATAACAACTTTTATAGCAGAGTGTCGCGACCGTTATGTTAGACTGTGCCAATAGCAAGCGAACTTCACTGTCAATGGTCGACGTTTAAGAAATTAATGGCGGGCGCCCTTGTCCAAGTAGCAAAACATTACAATACAGTGTGTCGCGACCGTTATGTTAGACTGTGCCAATAGCAAGCGAACTTCACTGTCATTGGTCGACGTTTAAGAAATTAACGGCGGGCGCCCTTGTCCAAGTACCAAAACATTACAATACTTCTGGTAACTATTACAGCACACGAAAAGTTATAAAAAATATACATGTAGCGGCAGCTGATTAAAAAAAATGGAAATAATTAAAAGGGAAACGGCTACTGCTAATTAAAGTCAACAATGTCTACACAGAACACACCACTTCGTGGAGAACACTTTTATTCTAAAGAAGACAAACGTTATGTGAATATCAGCCAAAAGGAAAAGAAATTACAAATTAAAATTTTTTGCGACAATTTTGAGTCTTTGAGATGAGAGCGCTGCTTTTAAATCTTATCTTGTGTGTTGTGATATCGACGGCAGCTGGCTGGTCCTGGTGAAACGCTGAGCTCTGCTTCTACGGTCGTGTGATTGCAGCTGATGAATTTTCCTCGTAATCGGGCGGGCGGTGGTATTCATTAAGCTGCAAATCTGATTACAGTGGCGTTTTGCATGCAACAGGCTGGTCGATGTAATTGTTACAGATGACCATATGTGCACAGTTTTTATGTTTCTGGCGCACACAATTTAAGTTTACTTATGCCACACACAGTTTATAAAACTTGCCGACCGCGAATTCTGTAGAACGTCAATTCGTATTATGAGTGCCACGATCCCGAAAAACCGTCTTGGTCGGGAATGTACTCACACACAATAGACGGTTCGCATAAATTCAGAACGACTGTTACTGATTATAGACGTCCGATAGTTCATCGAAACGCAAATAAATACGTAAGTTCACAGTACTTGTGTGTACGAAAACACAGTCAAAATACAAGCGCAGTTCAATTCACAGACACAGAGCTACAATACCGTCCATTCTCAGTTGCATTGTCATAGTTATTTCGTCTCACGGCACAGTCTCAGTATTTACTTCGCCCAGTTTCTAGGCTCACTATTATCATATCAAGTCCTGGTATAAAACAGTCATTAAAAACGTACATCGCTTGCCACTAAACTCAATCTTCACCAGCTCATAAAAGTCACAGCTCCCACAGAAAAACATGTGTCCGCCTCTCTAGCTAGAGCTACCCAACAACACACACCCGCATTGTTGGATCGACTATCGATATTGCTCTCTCTCAATACTCTCGCCCACAGTTTATACAACATCAAAGTAAATTAAATATATCTTTACACAAATATTTTCTACCAAACTTATCACAGTAAACGATAAGCAAAAAAAAAATTAAAGCTTTCCACAATCAATAAACTCTACACATATTTATCTGCTTACAAAAAAAGAAATAATTTCCAGTTACATATTACATCTAGAAAACAAGTTTTATCTCTATATTACAGGACAAACGAAAAATGCGCTACAACATCAATGATATATGAACAGATGGTAAAAAGGAAAAAAAAACAAGATAAATATACACTCCTGGAAATTGAAATAAGAACACCGTGAATTCATTGTCCCAGGAAGGGGAAACTTTATTGACACATTCCTGGGGTCAGATACATCACATGATCACACTGACAGAACTACAGGCACATAGACACAGGCAACAGAGCATGCACAATGTCGGCACTAGTACAGTGTATATCCACCTTTCGCAGCAATGCAGGCTGCTATTCTCCAATGGAGACGATAGTAGAGATGCTGGATGTAGTCCTGTGGAACGGCTTGCCACGCCATTTCCACCTGGCGCCTCAGTTGGACCAGCGTTCGTGCTGGACGTGCAGACCACGTGAGACGACGCTTCATCCATTCCCAAACATGCTCAATGGGGGACAGATCCGGAGATCTTGCTGGCCAGGGTAGTTGACTTACACCTTCTAGAGCACGTTGGGTGGCACGGGATACATGCGGACGTGCATTGTCCTGTTGGAACAGCAAGTTCCCTTGCCGGTCTAGGAATGGTAGAACGATGGGTTCGATGACGGTTTGGATGTACCGTGCACTATTCAGTGTCCCCTCGACGATCACCAGTGGTGTACGGCCAGTGTAGGAAATCGCTCCCCACACCATGATGCCCGGTGTTGGCCCTGTGTGCCTCGGTCGTATGCAGTCCTGATTGTGGCGCTCACCTGCACGGCGCCAAACACGCATACGACCATCATTGGCACCAAGGCAGACGCGACTCTCATCGCTGAAGACGACACGTCTCCATTCGTCCCTCCATTCACGCCTGTCGCGACACTACTGGAGGCGGGCTGCACGATGTTGGGGCGTGAGCGGAAGACGGCCTAACGGTGTGCGGGACCGTAGCCCAGCTTCATGGAGATGGTTGCGAATGGTCCTCGCCGATACCCCAGGAGCAACAGTGTCCCTAATTTGCTGGGAAGTGGCGGTGCGGTCCCCTACGGCACTGCGTAGGATCCTACGGTCTTGGCGTGCATCCGTGCGTCGCTGCGGTCCGGTCCCAGGTCGAAGGGTACGTGCACCTTCCGCCGACCACTGGCGACAACATCGATGTACTGTGGAGACCTCACGACCCACGTGTTGAGCAATTCGGCGGTACGTCCACCCGCCCTCCGGACACCCGCCCTCGCTCAAAGTCCGTCAACTGCACATACGGTTCACGTCCACGCTGTCGCGGCATGCTACCAGTGTTAAAGACTGCGATGGAGCTCCGTATGCCACGGCAAACTGGCTGACACTGACGGCGGCGGTGCACAAATGCTGCGCAGCTAGCGCCATTCGACGGCCAACACCGCGGTTCCTGGTGTGCCCACTGTGCCGTGCGTGTGATCATTGCTTGTACAGCCCTCTCGCAGTGTCCGGAGCAAGTATGGTGGGTCTGACACACCGGTGTCAATGTGTTCTTTTTTCCATTTCCAGGAGTGTATATCTATCGCAAATAACGATGTCTTCATAGAAGGTGAAGCTGTGCTACGTCCGTTCTACAGGGAATGCCGAACACTCTCCTCCCTTCAATGCCACAGTGAAGTACTGGAACAGTGGGGGTCCTGGCTTTCTCTCTTTGGGAACTGTCGTCTTTTCTTCTTCGACTCTAACACTCCAAATCTTCTATTTCATCATTTACTTCTCATTAGAGTGCCAAGCTATCCTTCCCTCTGTCCACACGCATGTGTCTCTATTGCTGAGACCCTTCTAATTTACCATGTCAGCTTTATTAAGCAACTAAAACCTATTCTATAGGAGGATCTGGGGAACGAGATAGCATTTCTGCATTATTAGATGTAACCAAACTCTGTCATACTATATTATTTATTTATATCTGATTTTGTTGTATGTTGTCACCCAAATGATAAACATATACTTATATATTTACTTTGCTATATACTAGCAACCAAATCTTCTATTTCATTTATTACTTCTCATTTGAGTACCAAGTTATCCCTGTCTCAATCCACATGCATATGTCTTTATTGCTGAGACCCTTCTAATTTACCGTGTCAGCTTTATTAAGCGAATAAAACTTATTCTATAGGAGGAACCAGGAATCGAGCTAGCATTTCTGCATTATTAGATGTAAATATTCCCAGTCAGACTATATTATTTATCTATATAAGTATTTATTTTGCTACATACCAGCACTCAAAGTTGTGAACACTTATAATAATAATAATTATTATTATTATAATTATAATAACAATAGCTTTATTCAACATCGAATGGTACACTGCACATGTACAAAGAAACAGTAATGATTAAAGTTATTTGTGCAATACACAATACACATTCTTCTGAATACATCATTAATTTACAACAAAATTACAATAAGATGTTTACTGATTTCTATTCACATAATTTCACAAAGCATTTGTTTTTCTTCATATAAATATGGTACTCTTCTAATGTGTAGAAAGGGTGTTTTACTAAAGATTTCTTAAGTTGATGTATCAGTTTAATTGCAGGAAGAGCCATGACTGCACTAGCCAGTGCATTAGCTAATTTTAGACCTGCGTACTGAGGCCCCTTTTCGTGAAGTGCTGTTCTGTGGCCGCCAATGTAACATCTTTCTTTATTTCTAGTATTGTACTGATGGAAATCTGAATAAGTGTTTGGGTGCAGTCTTTTCACATGCAATATGCCTTTTAGTATGTATGTGTTTATAACAGTTAACACCTCTGTTTTTGGAAACAAGTTGCGACAGGATTCCCTATATTTTGCTCCACAGATTATTCTCACACCCCTTTTTTGAAGAATGAGTAGCTTATCTAGATTAGCTTTCGTTGTTGCCCCCCAAATTTCAATACTGTAGTTCAAGTGAGAGGAGAAAAGAGCATGGAATGCAGTCTTTAGGACTACAGTGTCTCTACAGAACTTGCTAATAGTACTGATTGCAAATATATTTTTTGACAATTTAGTTGCTGGGGAGTCAATATGTGTGTCCCATTTCAGGTTGCTTTGGATTGTTACGCCAAGGAATTTTACACGAGACTCTTTCTTTACCAATTCGTTCCCAATGTATAATTTAATTTCAATATTCGAACTACTTTTGTTAAACTCCATCAAACATGTTTTACCAGTGCTTACATTTAGGTGGCTTTCATTAAAAAACTGAACAATTTCTTTTGTCACATAATTACACTTGGCATCTAGTTCATTACAAGATTCCTTTTTAAACACAATGGCCGTGTTATCAGCATACAGAACAATTTTGGAATTTATAGTACAGTATTTAATATCATATACATAGATCAAGAACAGAAGGGGGCCCAACACTGAGCCCTGGGGCACGCCATATTTTATGGAAGTGATCTTCGATTTGTAGACAACACTTTCCATTTTAAGTAGAACAAACTGTTTTCTATTGCTCATATAACACTTTATTAGGTCATAAGCTGCGCTTCTAATTCCCATGTTCCATAGCTTGTCTAATAGGATGTCAATATTCACACAATCAAAGGCCTTTTCCAGGTCTAGGTATACACCTGCCACTTGTTCCTTGCTTTTGATACCCCCTAACACCTCTTCAATTAGTTGAGCAGCTGCAATGCTAGATGATTTACCTTTTAGGAATCCATTCTGATTTTCAAGCATAAGGTTGTGTTTGTTAAGAATGTTTATAATCCTGTTGTATATAACTTTCTCAATTATTTTGGAAAAGACAGGAAGGATTGAGACTGGCCTGTATTTTCAGTTTTGTTGTTGTCACATTTCTAAAAATGGGTGTTACCTGTGCTATTTTTAGTCTGTCTGGAAAGGTGTCTGATTCTATTATATTGTTGATTGCTACAGACAGAGGTACAGAGAAATTTTGGCTACAGGCTTTTAAAACATTAGTATTTAGGCCATCATGCCCAGCTGAATTAGAGGGTTTTAGAGAGCTAATAATGTCCATTATTTCTGCACAGTTTGTGGGGGCTAGATATATAATATGGGCACATGTATTACCTTTAAAACTGTAGTGCATGTTTTTATGTTTGTCATTTATGGCTTGCCCTACAGAAGAAAAATATTCATTAAAAATATTTACGATTTCCAGTAGGTCTTTTATGAGGATGCCATTGTGGTTAATAGTAAAGCCCATACAGGATTTGTCATTGCTGGTTCTAAAACTGTTTATGACTGCCCAGATACCAGCAGATACGTTGTGTGAGTTTTGAAGCTTATTTGAAACATGGTTGCTTCTGGTCTGTGTGAGTAAGTCCTTATAGTGTGCTTGATATATTTTGAAGGCTTCCTTAACTCAGGAATCTCTCTATTATTCAGCATTGCACTGTGGAGTAGTTTTAATTGTTCTCTCGCTTCAGTGACATTACTATTTACCCAAATATTTTTGTTTATATTTTTTGTTTGTTTCTTTTTTGTGATTACAACTGGGCATGTGGTATCAAAGCAGTAATAGAAGTCAGCAGCAAAGCTATCATATGAAAAGCTATTATTTTCAAACCATTTTATTTGTGCAAGCATACAGTTTAGTCTATCTATGTTGTCATTATACATCATTCTTTTAGTGACAAACTGTTGCTTTGTGGTGACAGTGGGGGCCTCATGGAGCTCCAATTTAAGCTGTACTGCATGGTGATCTGAGATGGCTAGGTTTAAGACAGATGCACTGTGGGATAGGTGGGTCATGTTTGTTATTATGTTATCAAGACATGTTTTACTATTGCCAATTTCTCTAGTGGGTTCCCGAAAGAGTGGTGTCAGGTTAAATTCATCACACAGGCGAAGTAACTTTTTAGTGCTGACATCATTTGTTAATAAATCTATATTTATATCCCCTGTAACTATAATAGTTACATGATCATTTGGCCCAGAAAATGTTGTGTCTATATATACAAACAAGTCACAAATATTTACAAAAAAGGTATCTATATTTGCTGCAGGTGGCCTGTAAACACCGATAACTGTTATATTATCTCTACCCCGTTTTAGGTTTCTTGCAGCAAGCAGAAGGCACTCACATTAATAACATCAAAACTACTTTCATTTACAGTGAAAATTGCTACACCTCCCCCAGTGTTTTCTTTTCTACTAAAGGCTGTGCAGAATTTCATACACAGTGGTTGACTAATGCTAATCAGAGCTTCATTGTACCAGTGTTCAGTTACAACTAATATATCGGGTTTGTCAATCAGTGAAATTACATCTAGATCGTTATGCTTATTTCTAAGGCTACCAAGATTCTGGTGTATGATTTCAGGGCTGAGTTTTACCTGCTGGACCTTAGAGGATAATTTTGGAGTAGCAATGAGGCCAGCCGGCTTTACAAGTTTCCCTGCCTTGCCGGCGGTGGCTGGTGTTATGGCAGATTTTGTTGAGGTGGGTTGTACCACCCCAGGGCAATGGACTTCTTTTCATCACTTTGTGAACAATGTCGCCTGACTTCCTCAATAATTTTGCTACTAACAATCTTTTTGCCTCTTTTCTTCATGTGCAAACCATGAGATGTGTGCAGCTCCCTTTCTAGATAGCTGACATTTACTAGAGACACATTCTGAAATTTACTACATACAGCTTTAATATTATCATTTGTTTTATGAACTTCCCAGTTCACAATTGAGTGTTTCATAAGATCATGCCTCTGTGGAATGTTGACAACAAATGTTTTAGTGCTATTTAACTTACCCAGTACCATTTTCATATGTCTATTTGCATCATTTGCTTGATTTCTTGCTACATCATATGAACCTCCCATAATAACGACACAGTCGTTGGATAAGAAGTAGTCACAGTCGTGCATGCACGGCTTCACCACAGCAGAAAGAGGGGCTTTAGGCTGGATGTGACCTACAGCTGCAAAGTTGTCTTGCATATTTGCGATGTTTTGTGCTATTTCACGTCCATGGCTGCTTCCATGTAATAGATAGAATACGGTCCTGCTTGTGTTTCTGATTGTCGTCGTTTCTTCTGTTTTTCTCTAGTAGGGACGATTTCTTGCATATACTTTCACAGATTCCATTTCCTTGGACGGTTTATTTACGTTCAGTTTCACGTTTTGCACACGAGTTTGGGATTTTGTGTTTTCAGAACTTAACACTGACAGTTTTTTTTTCTTTTTTAGTTTGAAGGATTACTTCTGGTTTGCACGGACTGAACTCGTTCTTGTTCCACTATTTCATCGAGAATTTGAAACCTGTTTTGAGTAATGACGGCGGGAAAGCTTTCCTTGGTTTTTAGTTTAGGCCTACATTCGTTCATCAGGCGCTGTTGTTCAAATTCACACACTTTCTTATTTAAGAGAGTATCTTCAGCATTTAGGCTCTGGATTTCACTTACCATATCGCCGACTAGTCCAGATAACTCACACCTGCAGTCACAAATTTTTGCTTTATGATTGTTATCTGAGTTCTTAACGCAGCACTGACTACAGTTCCAGCATGTTATAAATTCATTATTTTCTTTCACAGATGATTCCACTTTTGCACATCGAAAATGATACGAGTTATTACATTCCTTGCACGTGATTCCGGTTTTCAGTACTTTTTCCACCTTTTTTACACTTTTCTCCGTCAAAACACAGGTTTTTACGTAAGCTAAGAACTTTACCATTACTATTTGCCGCCATTAATTTCTTGGTGATATTAAGCCGTTTTAATTCCCCAGCTGATATTTTAAATCTCCACTTACAGTACGCCTTGATTTGGTTTTCTTTTTCTGACATAAATGCATGGTCTTCCATCCTTTTAAATAGTCCTACAGTAAGTCTGTCTTTTCTTAGAATGATTACACTACATGTTATATTTCTGTGTCTTTATGCCAGTGCTCAGTGACACAAACTCACTAACTACTGTGCAGTTCAAAGATTGGAGCTCAATTTCCAATTGTTGTATGTTATTTTTCATTGAATGTTTGTATTGATGATAGATTGTTTAATCTGCAAAACGTTCCATGTTACTTTCCGAATGATTGCTTTTCCTTTACGACACACTATGTGTATTGTTTGATTTTCCAGCCCACTCACTGTCAACATATGGTCTTCCTTCAAAAAATCCTTATGTAAAAACTCTAAGTCCTCTATCACTTGACTTACTCCCGAATATCATTTGAAAACGGTGGTGACCTTGTATACTGCTCTTAAGCTTTCCTGCATCTGACGACCTGAACTTCAGTCATGCCTACTGTCTAACAGGGGCACTTTCTTCTTCCCAGCACTCTGAAAATTCCTAGGATTTCTAATATCAGCTTAAATATGCTGCACATGTCTAGTTCCTACTCCTACCTAAGGGTCTTCTCAATCAATGAAGATTTAATGAGAAATAATGTAGACTTGGTGATTTTGTACTCTGAGAAAGCATTTATATTCACAATAGACAGTAAGTATGCTGCAATGTGAAAATTATGGTACAAGAGATACCTAACCATCATGTTGTATCAATATTTAGTCAGAGCTGCCTTTTTGAAGTATGGCACTTGTGTGTCAATCATGCTTACAGTACTCATTACAACCTGTCACCACTGTTGAGGAACAGTTACTACAATTGTATCTTCCTGCAGCCATGATAAAATTTTAATGCAAGATAATCACATCCACCAAGAGTGTTGCGCATGATGTAATTAAATGTGTCAGCTGTCACTCAGTTACACTACTATTCACTAGAATCCAATGTTTTAACAACAGTGAGATACAACATGTAAAAACAGTTAGAAGTTAAGGTTTTCTACCTGGATGGTTGATCTTCTGTGATTAGTTGTTTAGAGACAGCAGAATCTTCACAACACACTATGGCTACCCTGCCTTGGAAGCCACATATGTCTGGCATAATACCTTGGTACACCTTGCGGATAGCTGATATGCATAAACTGATATGCAGGCACTTCCCAGAGCCTCCATTCTTTGGCTGGCACAGTTCATCTTCTGTAACAATAAAAATAGTTGTAACTGAAGTAACAATGCTCCTTTAAATGATCTAAAGCAACCTGCAGTTGTCCTTTTTCCCTGTTCATTTTACAATTGACCTTTACTAATGATGCTAGGGATATGAATTTGATTATGACTATGTGCCATCAACAAATGTTTTGGTAATACATTTGATTAAGGGCTAAGATTAAAAGTTGTGCAGTTGCATGAAAAATAATGAAGAATGTGACAGTTTCATGCAATAGTAAAACATAAATAATTCAACAAGGCTGTGGAACCAATTTCAATGGAGATCATCAAACAATGTTCCCTTGCAATAGCTACATGATACATAGGGTAGAAACCACTTATGTAATTGATACAAGCAATCACTGGTAACTACAACATGCCACAATTTCTTAACAGTTTTGGAAGCGCTTTGACATATTTTCAACTACATTAATATGAAACTTTGATAGCAACCACACAGTTCTCTGTCATATTCTGGAAATCAGCAACAGGTTAGAGTATCCAGTGCACTGTCAATTTATGCTGTGTATATTTTAACACTCACTGCATCAGTTACAACACACACAAACCATATGACTATCACATCTGCTGGTGTATGGAGATAGTTTAGTACTTGTATGAAAGTAAACTAAATATGTATGTTGTACAATGAAGTGGGCTCTTGCTTGTTCTATTGCGACTGTTATCTGAACTGCAAGATGCCTCCAACTGATGTAATACAAGCCTTATTTGAAATTATTAGTAACATATACACATCAGTTTTATCTACTAAGAAATTCACCAATGAATCAAAAGCAGTTGGCCGCCAACAAATCCTTTAGACACCTGTTAAACTGAAATTTATTAGTAGTTAAGCTTCTTATGGCTACCTGCAAGTTACTGAAACTAGATACCTTTTTGGACAAAAGTAAATGACTTTATTGATTCCATGAAATAAGCTGTTGGTTTGAAGAGATACCTGTGGTCTAGGGGTAATGTCTTTGACTGACTATCAAAACATCCTTAGTCCCACTTTCAAACCACAAAATTGCTTAAATTTTGAACAAAATCATCAGAAATGGTAGCCAAAGGCTTCCAGAATAAGAAGTCACCCCTAACCTGTGAAAAGCCTTGTCAAAGAGGATCGATATGGAGACAGGTTCAGTGACTCTTTAAACCTTGGGATAGGAAACTGCACCTAAAAGGCAGAAGAAATAGCTTTGATCAAATGCATGAGGATGCAGAAGGCAATGGAAACTGGTGCATTAAAGATACACAATGTGTACCCACAGGACAAGAGGCCAGCAAATAAATAATTAAATGTATTTATTCTCTCTCCATTGGAAAAAGATTCTGGATGAGTCCTCCATTTGGATCTTTGGAGGGGGGAGTGGGAATGCCATGAGGGAGTTGACCTTGAGAAAAACAGGGAATAAGCAACAATTTGATAACAATCTAAGAGCTCGAGCTTGGAACGTCAGCATGTCAGAAGTTTTAAATGGTAGGGAAGCTAAGGAAGCAAAGAAATCTGGGTTGGGTTGTTTGGGGGAGGAGACCAAACAACAAGGTCATCGATCTAATCGGATTACGGAAGGATGGGGAAGGAAGTAGGCCGTGCCCTTTCGAAGGAAACAGCCTGGCATTTAGGGAAATCACGAAAAGCCTAAATCAGGATGGCTGGACACAGGATTGAACCATGTTCCTCCCGAATGTGAGTCCAGTGTGCTAAACACTGCGCCACCTTGCTTGCTTAAAAAAAAAAAAGAAAAAGTCTGGCTCAATCTAGATATGGTGGGTTTATGAAGTGAAATCGAAGAAGACAAGGATTTTACATCAGATGAGTACAGGACAATATTAACAGCATCAGAAAATTGTATAATGGAAGCGGAATTCATTATGAATAGGAAGGTAGGCCAGGGGGTGGGTTATCGTTCACTGTTCAGTGACAGGGTGGTTGTTATCAGAATCGATGTAAACTTACACCAACAACAATAGTTCATGTATATATACTGATTTTGCAAGCGTACGATGAAGGGATATAAAATGAGTATGAAGGTAAAGAATGGGTAATTCAGCATGTAAATGGTGATAAAAATCTAATAGTCATGGGAGAGTAGAAAGCAGCTGTAGGGGAAGGAGTAGAAGGAAGGATTATAGGAGAATATAGGCTTGGCAGTAGAAACAAGAGAGGATAAAAGCTAATTGAATTCTGCCATACATTTTTAGCTTGTGACAGTGAATACTCGGGAAAAGGCCAGGAGAGACAGAAAGATTCCACATAGAATGTGTCTTGGTCAGGCAAAGATATCAAAATAAGCTACTGGATTGTGAGGCATACCCAGGGACAGATACAAATCCTTATCACTATTTATTAATAATGATAAGAGGCTGAAGTTCAAGAGACTAGTTACGGAGAATCTATGTGCAAAGAAGTGAGATATGAAAGTATTAAGGTATGTAGACACATGCTTTCATACCTCTGTGGCTATAGACACCAAGATAATGGAGAGCCCAATAGAGAGTTCAGCTGAAGAGGAATGGACATCTACAAAACATGTGGTCACAGAAGTTGGAAACAAGAGCATAGGTACAAGAAAGGCAACTGCAAAGAAACCATGAGTAACTGAATAAACACTTCAGTTGATTGCATGTGTGCTGACCACATGGGTGCACCTGGGCTTGGGCATCTGCATACATAATCTTGTGGGTGCGCCACATCCAAAAAATTTTTAGTTTGATAAAAACAAAATAACATAAATATTTCTCATTTGCCTCTCTCAAAACGTAATGAACTATTAAAATGCTGATATGGATGTGAAAATTCCTGCCCTCTAAAACATGTCTGTGTCTGAGATGTCATTGCGCAAATGCAACCAAGCCTTTCTCTGGCCAAGATGGAGGCACTCCCAAGGATAACAGTTGCACTGTACCATGATTGGAGTTCCATCTTTCCAGCTTGATTTCATGTTTCCTTGCAAGTGGCATGTTACAAATGCTGACTCTATTCATCAACAATTGTTTTAAAACATCTGCTTGCCATAAATGGGCAATAATAAAGAATGATCTGAGATACATGGACGCCAATTGTTACAGACTACCTAAATAGTAATTTTCTGTAACGTAACAACAGCGACATTTTTTATCTCAGTGAAATCGTTTTCACGTAATCTGGACTGTTGTTGTTTTGTTTGTTGAGACAATGACTTTGAAGGACACAGTAGCTTAACAGGAGTGTTAACACAGTAACAGCTACAGTGCATTCTGAATTACGGGTACTTTAGGATTGACAGTTCGGAAGTAGCACAGGTGAGCCCGGGACAGAGTTGCTAAGTCCCACACGGAACTCGTGCGTAATCTCATGTTTCATTCAACTCGCTCACACACGCTAACTATTAGATCTTTAAATGTGAAGTTGACTGTAGCTCATTGTGAAATAGTTTCACTATGTGATGGTTTCATTTTTAGTTTTTTTAAATGTTTATGTAGACAATAAAACGACGACAATTTTCAAAAAACAATTTTTCGACGACGTTCTCAAATTTGCGACATGCGAATGAAATGTCAAGAAAGCATCAAATTTTCAACTGTTTCATACCTTAACTGGGTCGAAGATCTCTAACGCAAGATACAAGACTCTAAATAATACGAAGAGCATTCGTCTGCTCGTGCACAGTAAAGATAGGCAACAGATCTCTATAAAAATGGTTCAAATGGCTCTGAGCACTATGGGACTTAACTCCTCAGGTCATCAGTCCCCTAAAACTTAGAACTGCTTAAAAATACTAACTAACCTAAGGACATCACACACACCCACGCCCGAGGTAGGATTCGAACCTGCGACCGTAGCGGTCGCGCGGTTCCAGACTGTAGCGCCTAGAACCGCAACCACTCAGTCACTCCGGCCGGCAGATCTCTATATCTGTAAACACCTGATATATTTCTGATATGCATCCTTACTTCCAGCAAAACAAAAAATAAAATAATGTTTGTTTGGTATCTTAAATTGGACAACATCTATTCTAAGAAACAAAAACAATACAAAAACGTCCAATGTATTGCAGACATTATTTTGTATACTGTAATATGTATGCACAGATTGAATTCTAGAAATGTACTTTCTTTGGAATTAATATTTGATAATGCCGTCATATTCAAATTTCAAAACTTAGTGTGAATTAATTTTGTTATGCCAGTACTTACAAGTGTAAACTGCGCACTCCAAACGTGTAGCTGAATCCGTTTGTGCTGCATCTCTATGTGGATAATGGTAAAACTCCATTGACATCATTCTCGTCGCTGTTACAGACACTTGAAGTTTCGTTGTAACTATTGTCATTTAAAGAGATAATCATCTTTTTCACTGAAGTCTCCAAAGCAAGTTCATCCGCCATGCTCCTTCCATAATGTTGCGTGTGTGTTTGACGGCTTTCTTCCAGTCTTCAGAGGTAACATGAGTAATAGCTTCTTTGTAACATGAGTAATAGCTTCTTTAGTATGTGCTTCTACTGCGGAGAGCGTAAATTTTTGGTTGTTCCTGGCAACGCAACCTCTAATTTGGGCCTATATCAACTCTCTAGGGTTGAAGTGACAGAAGTATGGTGACAGCCTGACGATTATATGCCCATATTTTTTTGCCAGTTGGTCGATTTCATATTTTGGAAATTGGGGGGTATGGAAATTTATTTTTGCAGGTGGGCCTGTGTCGAATTCGTCAGAATACATTTGAACCAGAGTTTGATCTCATTTTTGTTGCTTGAAAGTCAGCTGTGCTACTGACTGAGCAAGAGCAACTCAGTGTATGCTTGTAGTACTGGTATATTTTACTTTATCAAAGCACAATTCTTCATGAGACAGGCAGTGTTTATAAAAGATTATAAATGCAAGGTAATCATTTAAAAAAATAATGAGGCTCTCAAGAAAACATCTACTACATTCTGCCCTTGGTATGCACCCACAGAAATTTTGGAAAGTAGGCGCCCTTGCTAGATCAACGAAAGAAGGAAGTACAAAAACGTTCAGGTAACTTAAGGGAAGTCACTAAGGAATGAAATAAATAGGAAGTGCTGGGCAGCTAGGACGAAATGACTGCATGAAAAAAATGTGAAGATATCGAAAAGAAATAATTTCCAGGACACACTCAGCATACAATAAAATTCATAACTTTTGGTGAAACTAAAAGCAGGGGCTATAACATAACAAGTGCATTGGGATTTCCTCCGTTAAAAGCAAAGGAGAGAGCGAATAGGTGGAAGGAGTACGCTGAAGGCCTCTATGAGGTGGAAGATTTATATGATGACATCGTAGAAGAAAAAGCAATGAGAGTTGATAAGAAAGAGATAAGGGATCCAGTATTAGAATCAGAACTTAACAGAGGTTTGAACACTTAAGGTCACACAAGGCAGAAGAGACAGTTAACGTTGCATCGAAATTTCTAAAATCACAGGGAAACTGCTAATAAACCGACTATTTATGTTGGTGTGTAGAATGTATGAGACTGTCGATATACGAGGGTAGTTTGAAAAGTTTTCGGAATGGAATAGAAAAAAGTACTCACATCACTGAAACATTTTTTAGTTTTCAATGTAGTCTCCTTGTTGATTAATGTTCTTGGTCCAACGATGATCCAGTGCCTTGATCCTATCTCGGAAATGAGTTACCTCCAGGTCTGCAAAATAATTGTCAACTCCAGCTATCAATTCTTGTTTGAACTCAATCTTCGTGCACCAAGAAAAATTTTCAGTTTTGGGAAGAGATGGAATACTGACAGACACAAATCAGGTGAATAACGTGGGTGAGGCAACAATTCACACATTAGTTCGTGTAATTTTGCCATGGCGATGGCACGTGTGTGGGCGCGCATTGTCTTAATGAAGATGACTTTCTTCCTTGACAAACCTGGCCTTATTTGGCGTATCTTTTGTTGCAGTTTATCCAGGAGGTTAGCATAGTAATCTCCAGCAATTGTTTTCCCAGCGGGGAGATAATCTACTAACAGAATCCCCTTCACATCCTTTTCCCGCTGAAGTAATTGTCTTTGATTTATTTGGTGGCGGAGAATCAGCATGTTTCCACTTCCTTCGACTGTGTTTTGTCTCTGGGGTATAGCAGTGCACCCAAGTTTCATCCGTGGTCACAAACTGGCGCAAAAAATCTTGTTCGTTTCTGCTAAAACGGGCCAAACATTGTTCCAATATATCCATTCTTATGCGTTTTTGATCCAGCATCAAGAGTCATGGCACCCATCTTGCATATGATTTTTTCATTTCTAATTCTTCAGTTAAAATGTGACGTAGCCCTTCAGATGACATCTGGCAAATGTGAGCAAATTTGTGCACTTTCAATTGGCTATAACACATGACTGTTTCGTGCACTTTTGCAATCATTTCTGGAGTAGTGACACGTCTTGGCCGACCACTTGGCGAATCACCATCAGACTCCCCAAGTGTATTCTGGAAATGGGCATGAATGTCCTTTGCTTTAATACCTTTCTTTACGAAGTCCTTAATTATTTTCCATCTTTGCAAATCACTACACGAGAACTAGAACAAAGTGATGCTCTTCCAAGAGCACTGATGAGGCACGTGTTTACAGGCAAGAGTCCAATGAATATCATGTGAACAACTCTGTTATTTATTTTATCCATCTTTCAGCATTAACATGCAATCGATGTTGTCAGAAGAATGACAACTATTTGTACATTGTTTTACATAACAAAATATTACATGGTAAAAACACAGAAGTGTTTTATCCTATTAGCTTATAACTGCCTCTACACCCATATCTGTACATAACAGTTAGCCTTAATTTGTCAGCATTAACATGCAATCGATGTCGTCAGAGGAATTATAGCTATTTGTACATTATGATTCATGTAACAAAATATAGCAGTGTTGTACCCTATTAGCTTGCAGCTGCCTCTACACCCATATCTATACACAACAGTAAGTCTTAATTTATCAATAAATTAGGTCATCTTTAGAACTATTCTGAAATTCTTCTGTACTATAGAAAGCATTTTCCTTCACCCAAACTTTGGTTTTAGTTTTGAAAATATCCAGTGAAACCAATTGAGCCTGTGCGGGTAAAGTTTGATTAATTTTTGCCTGTGTAGACATAGCTAGATTGAGTTTTCTTAAGCCTGGTTGTGGGTATATCAATCATATTTGTTTGTTGAGTATTGTGTTGACGAACAGATTCCCTTATAGTATAGTGGTTTAAGTTTTCTGTTTAATAGGCAACAATATATGTAAAGAGATGGGACTATGAGAATTTTTTAACTCTTTAAAGGTGTACATGAGGTCTTGTTGTCATTGATTCCATAAAGATGTCTAATTGCTCTTTACTGTCAAGTGAAATTTTTTTTGGCTCCTAGGGAGTTACCCCTTACCTCATAAAAGAATGCCACAATGTAGATGGCAGTGAAAGAAGGTGTAGTATGAATGAAGTAATAAATCCTTTGTAACACATGTATGTAGTTTGGGTAGTAGGTAGATAACTTGTGATAACTTTCGACACACATAATCTGTATGTGTGTCCCAAGTTGATTGCAAGTCAACGTATCTCCCTAGTAGTTTAACAGATGATAACTCAGTGTTACTATTTGATAGACTGAAGACTATCTTGACAGTCTTTTCATGGTTTATAGTTAACTCATTTGCTTTGAACCAGATATTAGATATTTTGAGACATCTTCACTTTCTTCCTTCAATTTGTTTATATCCTTTCTGTAATTAGCTAATGTTGTGTCATCAGCATAGAGGATAGATTTACAGGGTAAGTTACTTGGAAAGTCATTTACAAATAATATAAATAGTTGAGGGCCAAGCACTCAGCCCTGAGGAACACCTCATTTTATACTTAGAGTCTGTGACTTTTGGCCATTATGTTTTACAATTTATTTTCTGTTGCTGATGCATGATTCAATTAGTGAGAGTTCCAAGTCTCTGATTCCATAGCAACACAGTATCTAATAATAATTTGTGGTTAACTGAGTCAATAAGAATGGCTTCAGCAGATAATTCTGACTTGAATGAGCTTAGTACAAAAGATATAAGATTTTCAACTGCTTTGACTATTGGTGAGGTAGAACTAAATCCATACTGAGAATCATTTAATATATTATTGTCAGATAGGTGTATGCATATTTGCTGCAGTATGCAATATTCTATTATTTTTGAGAGAATATGCACAAGCAAAATTGGGCAATAATTATTGATACAGGACTTGTCATCCTTTTTGTAAAATGGTATGACAACTGACTTTGAGACATTCTGGAAAGTTTCCACTAGAGAGCATCCAGTTTATCAGTATGGAAAAAGGATATGATATAAGATCTACAAGTTTTTTAATTACAAAGTTTGGCAGGCCATAAACATCTTCATATATGGAGTACCTTAATTTAGAGGTTGCTTTAATTATACCAATTACTTGTACTTCTCTCCATTTACAAGCTGAAAGTATGTTTGTAACGTTTTGTTGAAAACTTCTGTCAGATGTTGGTTGAAAAATAGGTGTATGTGTAGAATTGGAATTCTGGTTGTCCTGAGTTGAGAGGCTAAGTTTGGCAGAGTTGACAAAAAAGTGATTGAAATCATCAACAGTGATGTTAGCAGCATCTGTGTTGTCTTTATAGTTTATACCAATACCTAGCACTGCTTTTATTACTTTCCATGGAGCCTCACATTTATTGTGCGATTTTTTTTAATGAAATCACCATTTGCTTTAAACTTGGCTATTTTAATTTCAGATCTGTATGTTATTTTCAGATTTTTGTAAGTTTCTTTATCTACTGCTCCCTTTTTGACCTTATCGTGATAAGTAGTTACCAATACTCCTAGTTTTTGTAATTGAAGTGAAAACCACTTCTGTAAAGTTGATTAGCTAGGTTTCCTGACTGTTTTTTGGTTGTTTAACAGTGGACAGCATGTATGGAAGATTTCAGAAATCATTTTGTGGAATGTACTGAAGGCTTCATCCACATTTCTGGAGGAATGTATAACAGTATTCCAATCTATAGACTTAAGTTCTTCTCTGTACTTGCCAATATTTCTATCAGTAAATAGTCTCACACACTGAGTTTATTTCTGGTCTTCTTTTGGTTTTACAGTAGTTAGTTTCACCCATATACCTCAATGGTACGACAGGTAATCAACATTAAATAAGCCTAGCTCGAAATGACATTTGTATACATTTGTTATTAGATTGTCAAGACAGGAGAAATGCCTTGCAGGACTTCATTATCACAGAAGAGATTATAGGATCTTAACATATTTACTAAATTAACATTACTGGCTTTTATTTTCCTAATGTCTACGTTTAGATCCTCAAAAATTAATATTTTGTATTTAGAATTCTTTTTTATACTGATCGCAAGTTTTTCTAAACATTCTATAAATTGTTCTACATTACTTTCAGGAGTGTGATATAAAGAAAAAGTTATGAGCTGTATGCTAGGTATAATCAAAGCAGCTGCTTCCAAAACACCTATAATTCATAAGTCACTAACTTCAAGAACAGAAAACTTTAAGTCTAGATTATTGCTAACATATTAGGATGAACCACCATAAGATTCACTGGGTCTGCAATAGTAAGTAGCTAATTTGAAACCTGATGGTACATACAGTTTATATCTTCTTCCTTTAACCAATGTTCGTTTACACATAAAATCATTCTTTTGTTACTTTTGAATAATATACCAAGCTCATTCTCCCCCCCCCCCCCCCCATGAACCATGGACCTTGCCGTTGGTGGGGGTCCTGCGTGCCTCAGCAATACAGATAGCCGTACCGTAGGTACCACAATGGAGGGGTATCTGTTGACAGGCCAGACAAATGTGTGGTTCCTGAAGAGGGGCAGCAGCCTTTCCAGTAGTTGCAGGGGCAACAGTCTCGATGATTGAATGATCTGGCCTTGTAACATTAACCAAAATGGCCTTGCTGTGCTGGTACTGCAAACGGCTGAAAGCTAGGGGAAACTACAACTGTAATTTTTCCTGGAGGCATGCAGATTTACTGTATAGTTAAATGATGATGGCATTCTCTTGGGTAAAATATACCAGAGGTAAAATAGTCCTCCATTTGGATCTCCGGGCGGCGACTACTCAAGAGGATGTCGCTATCAGGAGAAAGAAAACTGGCGTTCTACGGATCGGAGCATGGAATGTCAGAGCCCTTAATCGGGCAGGTAGGTTAGAAAATTTAAAAAGGGAAATGGATAGGTTAAAGTTAGATATAGTGGGAATTAGTGAAGTTTGGTGGCAGGAGGAACAAGACTTTTGGTCAGGTGAACACAGGGTTATAAATACAAAATCAAATAGGGGTAATGCTGGAGTAGGTTTAATAATGAATAAAAAAAATAGAAGTGCAGATAAGATACTACAAGCAGCATAGTGAACGCATTATTGTGCCCAAAATAGCCACAAAACACACACCTACTACAGTAGTACAAGTTTATATGCCAACTAGCTCTGCAGATGAAGAAATTGAAGAAATGTATGACGAAATAAAAGAAATTATTCAGATAGTGAAGGGAGACGAAAATTTAATAGTCATGGGTGACTGGAATTCGGGAGTTAGGAAAAGGGAGAGTTGGAAACGTAGTAGGTGAATATGGATTGGGGGTAAGAAATGAAAGAGGAAGCCACCTGGTAGAATTTTGCACAGAGCACAACTTAATCATAGCTAACACTTGGTTCAAGAGTCACAAAAGAAGGTTGTATACCTGGAAGAAGCCTGGAGACACTAGAAGGTATCAGATAGATTATGTAATGGTAAGACAGAGATTTAGGAACCAGGTTTTAAATTGTAAGACATTTCCAGGGGCAGATGTGGACTCTGACCACAATCTATTGGTTATAAACTGTAGATTAAAACTGAAGAAACTGCAAAAAGGTGGTAATTTAAGGGGATGGGACCTGGATAAACTGACTAAACCAGAGGTTGTACAGAGTTTCAGGGAGAGAGTAAGGGAACAATTGAGAGGAATTGGGGGAATCAAATACAGTAGAAGAAGAATAGGTAGCTTTGAGGGATGAAGTAGTGAAGGCAGCAGAGGATCAAGTAGGTAAAAAGACGAGGGCTAGTAGAAATCCTTGGCTAACAGAAGAAATATTGAATTTAATTGATGAAAGGAGAAAATATAAAAATGCAGTAAATGAAGCAGGCAAATCGGAATAGAAATTTCTCAAAAATGAGATCGACAGGAAGTGCAAAATGGCTAAGCAGGGATGGCTAGAGCCCAAATGTAAGGATGTAGAGACGTATATCACTAGGGGTAAGATAGATACTAACTACAGGAAAATCAAAGAGACCTTTGGAGAAAAGAGATCCACTTGAATGAATATCAAGAGCTCAGATGGAAACCCAGTTCTAAGCAAAGAAAGGAAAGCAGAAAGCTGGAAAGAGTATATAGAGGGTCTATACAAGGGCGATGTACTTGAGGACAATATTATGGAAATGGAAGAGGATGTAGATGAAGATGAAATGGGAGATATGAATCTGGGTGAAGAGTTTGGCAGAGCACTGAAAGACCTGAGTCGAAAGAAGGCCCTGCGAGTAGACAACATTCCATTAGAACTCCTGATGGCCTTGGGAGAGCCAGTTCTGACAAAACTCTACCATCTAGTGAGCAAGATGTACGAGACAGGCGAAATACCCTCAGACTTCAAGAATATAATAATCCCATTCCCAAAGAAAGCAGGTGTTGACAGATGTGAAAATTAGCGAACTATCAGTTTAATAAGTCACAGCTGTAAAATACTAACGCGAATTCTTCACAGACGAATAGAAAAGCTAGTAGAAGCCGACCTCGGGGAAGATCAGTTTGGATTCCATAGAAATATTGGAACATGTGAGGTAATACTGACCCTACGGCTTATCTTAGAAGCTAGATTAAGGAAAGGCAAACCTATGTTTCTAGCATTTTTAGACTTAGAGAAAGCTTTTGACAATGTTCTCTGGAATATTCTCTTTCAAATTCTGAAGGTGGCAGGGGTAAAATACAGGGAGCGAAAGGTTATTTACATTTTCTCCAGAAACCAGATGGCAGTTATAAGAGTCGAGGGACATGAAAGGGAAGCAGTGGTTGGGAAGGGAGTGAGACAGGGTTGTAGCCTCTCCCCGATGTTATTCAATCTGTATATTGAGCAAGCAGTAAAGGAAACAAAAGAAAAATTTCGGAGTAGGTATTGAAGTCCATGCAGAAGAAATAAAAACGTTGAGGTTCGCCGATGACATTGTAATTCGGACAGAGACAGGAAAGAACTTGGAAGAGCAGCTGAAAGGAATGGATAGTGTCTTGAGAGAAGGATATAAGATGAACATCAACAAAAGCAAAACGAGGATAATGGAATTAAGTTGGGTGATGCTGATGGAATTAGATTAGGAAATGAGACGCTGAAAGTAGTAAAGGAGTTTTGCTATTTGGGGAACAAAATAACTGATGATGGTCGAAGTAGAGAGGATATAAAATGTAGACTGGCAATGGCAAGGAAAGCGTTTCTGGAGAAGAGAAATTTGTTAACATCGAGAATAGATTTTAGTGTCAGGAAGTCGTTTCTGAAAGTATTTGTGTGGAGTGTAGCCATGTATTTAAGTGAAACATGGACGATAAATAGTTTGGACAAGAAGAGAATAGAAGCTTTCGAAACGTGGTGCTACAGAAGAATGCTGAAGATTAGATGGGTAAATCACATAACTAATGAGGAGGTATTGAATAGGATAGGAGAGAGGAGACGTTTGTGGCACAACTTGACTAGAAGAAGGGATCGGTTGGTAGGACATGTTCTGAGGCATCAAGGGATCCCCAAATTAGTATTGGAGGGCAGCGTGGAGGGTAAAATCGTAGAGGGAGACCAAGAGATGAGTACACCAAGCAGATTCAGAAGGATGTAGGTTGCAGTAAGTACTGGGAGATGAAGAAGCTTGCACCGGATAGAATAGCATGGCAAGCTACATCAAACCAGTCTCAGGACTGATGACCACAACAACAACACCAAGCTCATCAGCTTTATTTGTCAGAGACGTGACATATAAGTGCAGAAATAAGATGGAGTTTCTGTCACATGATGGGAGGAGTATAGTATTATGGGGCAATGGCGAACATTTAATTGTTTTTCCAGCCCTGGAATCTATGTTAGGTGGCAGTTGGACTTCCTTGGAATAAACCATAAATAACCTTCATTGCTCTTTGGTAATTTTTTGGGCCTGCATGAAACACAGTTGGAAGTTTGTTTCACTTCACTGTCAACAAGTTTTATAAAAACTTGTTTTCCCAAATCATTTGGTACCGCTTCATCTTGAGGCAAAGATGATACTTTACCATACTTACTGTGACTGGTCTATTCTTTTCTGCTACCCCTGAAGATGATGGAGGAGGAGCTGGTTCCCTTTCTGCTGGTGGAGAATTTGGTTTAGTTGTTGCTTATGGAGGAGTTGCTTCTGCTGGAGGAGTTGCTTCTGCTGTTGCTGATGGTGTTTCTTCTGCTACTGCTGGTGAAGGAGTTTGTTCTGCTACTGCTGGTGTGGGAAATGGTGTTGCTGCTGTAGGAGCTGGTTCTAGCTGGAGGAGTTACTTCTGCTGTTACTGCTGGTGGTTCTTATGACGCTGCTGTTGATTCTACTGCTGTTAGTATTGCTGCTTTAGGTACTTCTGCTGCATTTTCTGTTACTGTATCTGATTCTGCCTTAGTTATTCCTGGAGATACTTTCTGTTGTGATGGTACTGGTACCCTGGTGATGTTGTTGTTAAGTGTTGCAGTCTCTTAATAATTTCCATTAGCTTTAATGTAACAAGTTGCTTTCCAAGGCCATGAGTAGTGTGGAATCTGCATCCAATGGTATTAATATTAACAATAAAAACATTTATATATTGCTTGCATATACTGGAAAAAAGTTAATTGGCAGCACTAATTTCCTTGTTTACACACAAGGGCATCAGTTCGTACCTTTATGGTATATTTACGAGGATGACATTTGTATGACTTAGTTCCGATAAACACTTCTTTAATTCGCAGCAGGCTTTAGATGTATCATTTTGCTAAATGTCATTAGACCCCACCAAAGAGAATGTAAAGGCAACAGTGATGAATCTAAATGGAATTTTTATATTTTATGAAGTTGCCAAGACCATTAATAGTTATATTTCATATCATGTAATATCTTTAAAAAATTTTTTGTTTATTCTTTGGTAGCAAAGATGTGATGATTCCGAACAAAAGTCAATAAAGAAGTCTTAAGCAGGCAAAGAGGCGTGTGTTCTTGGTGATTTAAAATTAGACTAAATATCGTCAAGCAACATCTTTTGGGAACTGACGCAAATATTACGTTACAGCATTTATATTTGGTGACTCCGACGTGATAACAAGAAGATATGACGACAAACGGGATTTCCGAAGATCGCCTGGAAGCAAACAATGTTAGCATCAAAATTCCGCCTTTTTGGAGTGAAAAACCCGAAATTTGGTTCTATCAAGTAGAAGCACAGTTCAGCATTTGCAAAATTGTCACGGAAGAAACTAAATTGAACCACCTTGTGTCACAATTAGAACCAAAATACATCGAGAATATTTGGGACATTATTTGCAGCACAGATGCGAAAAAATATTCGTTGGCTAAGGAACGTCTACTGAATATTTTCAAAGAAATTGAAGATAAGCGTACTAAGAGATTAGTTACTGGAATTGATTTGGAAGACCAAAAACCTAGTCAGTTATTACGCAAAATGCAAGCTTTGCCAGGAGTAGATGTGTCAGAAAAAGTCCTAAAGACACTTTGGCTAGAAAAACTTCCGGATTCTATAAGGAACATTCTAATTGTCAGTGACGAGGGACCCGAAAAGGTGGCTATAATGGCTGATACAATAACAGAAATAAGTCCCCGTAACGAATTGTTCATCACAAAAAGTGGTGCTTGTAGCCAACAGGTTCTTTCGACAACCATGAGTGACTTGATGACAAAATTTCGGGGCTAGAGCAACAAATGGCCGCGTTGTCAACTGGTTATCGAGGCAGGTCTCGTAACAGAAGCTGTGCGCGTCAATGTAAAAGAAGTCGTAGCAAGTCTCGAAATAAATACAACCCGAAGGGCAAGTACTGTTATTACCACTTCCTATTACCACTTCCGCTTTGGGCAGAACTGCAAGCATGTAAAATGCACACCTCCATGCAGCTGGACTGAAAAGGGAAGCGAGACCCAGCAGCTGAATTAGCGGCAAGTTCTGCTGCCCAAGTCCATTGCCGCAAAACCCGCTTATTTATAACCGACAAAAAACGGGATTGCAATTTTTAGTCGACAGTGGGGCGGATGTTTCTGTAATTCCCACTCACGCAAATGTTAATGGTGATTCACCATATAAATTGTAAACACTATAGTATCACTGAAGGCCCGCCTGTGTTTTCTAGGGCAAGACAATTAGACCCAAAGCGCATGGCGATGGCAAAACCAGAATTTAAATTCATGTTAGACAATGGCATCATTTGACCATCTAAATCTGCATGGGCAAGTCCTCTCCATATTGTACCTAAGAAGGATGGCTCAATACGTCCGTGTGGAGATTATAGACGGTTAAATGAAAGAACAATGCCAGACCGTTATCCTGTACCTAGAATAGAAGATTTCCATTGTAATCTTCAAGGCAAAAACATAGTTTCTAAAATCGGTCTCTGTATGGCCTATTATCAAATACCTATTGCTGAAGAAGATAAGCACAAAACAGCTGTAATCACACCATCTGGACTGTATGAATTTAATGTCATGAGCTTTGGCCTGCAGAATGCACCTTCAACATTCCAGCGATTCATTAATGAAGTTTTGTGTTTCCTTACCTCGATGATATTTTAATCGCCTCATCCAGTATTGAAGAACACCGAACACACCTGAAACTGGTGCTGGATCGATTGTCTAATCATGGACGTCGAGTCAACATTTCAAAATCAACCTTTGGAGTAAATGAAACTGAATTCCTGGAGTACTGGATAACGTCAGAGGGATCCCGTCCACTACCTGAGAAAGTGCAAGCAATTTTAGAGTATAAATTAGCTGACTAACTGCATGAGCTCCGCAGATTTCTTGGCATTGACAACTACTACCGTCGCTACCTTAAAGATGCGGCACAGACTCAAGCTGTTTTGCATGACTATCTTAAGGGAGCAAGAAAGAAGGATAATAGACAAATTCAGTGTACTGAAGAAGCAAAGAAACTGTTTGAGAAATCCAAACAAGATATAGCAAATGCTGCATTATTGGTTTTTTCTTAACTCAGAGTTACCGCTAGCATTATGTACAGATGCATCTGATATTGCTGTTGGTTCAGTGCTCCAGCAACTGGAAAATGGAAATTAGAGACCTGTTGCATTCTTTTCACAGAAACTGAGTAAATCACAGAAGGGTTACAGTACCTATGACCGAGAATTATTGGGAATTTACCTTTCTGTAAAAAAAGTTTAAGCATTTACTGGAAGGAAGAGACTTCATAATCTTCACTGATCATAAGTGACTCACATTTGCTTTCAAGCAAAACAATAAGGCATCTGCTCGGCAGATGAGACAGTTGCAGTACATTTCACAATTTTCGACCGATATTAGTCATGTCAGTGGCCTTGACGATATTGTCGCAGATGCCCTATCCAGAGTTGATGAAGTAGTAATAATGGACTATGATGAAATTGCCAAAAACCAGGAACAAGATCAAGAACTACAGCAACTCCGAACAGGGAACAACTCCTTAAACTTCAAGTCATATCAACTTCCATCAGGGAAAACATTGTAGTGTGACTCATCCACTGCAAATATCAGACCTTACATTCGTCAACCTTTTCGTTATCAAATATTTAATCATTTTCATGGTTTAGCTCATCCTGGCATAAAGACAACAGTGAAACTGTTGAGTAGCAGAGCCATTTGGTCAAACATCAAAAGTGATGTGCGACAGTGGACTAAATCCCGTATCAGTTGTCAGAAAACCAAGGTCACTCGCCACACAAAATCACCGCTAGAGAAGTTTGAAGAACCTGATGAACGTTTCAGTGTTGTACATAGTGACCTCATCGGACCTTTTCCTCCTTCTAATGGCATGACTTATTGTTTAACTTGTATTGACCGTTTCACATCTTGAAGACATTTCAGCTGAAAAAGTGGCAACAGCCTTCTACCAGCACTGGATTGCAAGATTTGGTGCACCATCACAGGTGATCACTGACCAAGGAACACAGTTTAAATCGCAGTTGTTTAATAATTTGGGTATAGTATGTGGAATGAAAATTCAGCACACAACGCCATATCATCCTCAATGCAATGGTAAAATTGAGCAACTACATAGAACTTTGAAGTCTGCAATCAAGGCCCATAACAGTTTTAATTGGACAGAAATTCTGCCTACTGTTCTATTGGGGTTGCTCACTGCAGTGCGAGAAACATCGAACCATTCCATTGCACAGATGGTGTATGGAAAAAATATAAGACTTCCTAGCGAATTTTTTGAAGAGCCCGCTACAAAGATTGACCTTGATTCATTTGCATCTAATTTGCAAAAGCAAATGCTTCATCTGAAACCTAGTAGGCGTACACAAAGCAAATCAAGATAAGTATTTGTTCCAAAATATCTGCAAACCTGTTCCCATGTCTTCCTGAGATGTGACAGAGTCAGAAAACCATTAAAACCTACATATGATGGTCCCTTTCCTGTCATTTCAAGACATGAAAAATATTTCACTATTAAAAGGAAGTGCAAACACATAAATGTGTCAGTGGACAGACTTAAACCAGCTTATCTCCTTCAAGAAAAATGGGAATCAGAAAAGGAACTTATAAACTTTTCCAAGGACACTGAACCACAACATCCCACAGAGGAACCATCTCCAAATATCAGAATGTCCAAGTCAGGACGGATTATAAGGTTCCCACCTTGATTCTTAGAGCAGTTGTCTCTGTGGAGAATTAATCAAATATCATACTAGACATTGTAAAAAGTTTTTGTAATTATTTTGTATCATATCTTTTGTCATTCCAATATGTTTTTTTAATTGTTTTATGTTAATGTTGTGCTGATTTTTTTTAAGAAAAGTCCTTCATCACCATGTATTAATTCGTAACCATGTTTCTGGTGGGGAAGTAGTGTACAGGCAACAGCGATGAATCTAAATGGAATTTTTATATTTTATGAAGTTGCCAAGACCATTAATAGCTATAGTTCATTACTGATAACATGATGTAATATCTTTAAAATTCTATTTTATTTTTTGTTTATTCTTTGGTAGCAAAGATGTGATGATTCTGAGATGACTGCTAAGCAGAAGTCAATAAAGAAGTCTTAAGCAGGCAAAGTGGCGTGTGTTCTTGGTGATTTAAAATTAGACTAAATATCGTCAAGCAACATCTTTTGGGAACTGCCGCAAATATTACGTTATAGCAGTTACAAGAACTACAAAATCTTTCGAAAACAGCTTTTTAATTTGTTCAGAAAAAACTAATTTTCTTATTTCTGAGATGGGCGCCCTAGACTTTACAAAGTTCATCGATTTCACATCTGAAGTTTTATTTATGCCTGAGACAATACCGTGGCTGTGGCTATCCCCTAAAATGTAAAGTTTTGGAACATGGTCGGGAGTTTTTGACTGGTCATTCCGAGAATTTTTCAAACCACCCTAGTACCATCAGACTTGCAGAGATGCATTATCCATAAATTTCCTAAGACTACAAGAGCTAACAAGTGGGAGAATTCACACAATCTGCTTCAAATCTCATGCATCCAAGTTGGCGACAAGAATAATATACAGCAGAATGGAAAAGAAAACTGAGCATCTGATAGATGAGGATCAGTTTGGCTTTGGGAAGGACAACGGCACCAGAGAGGCAGCTGTAGTGCTGTGACTGCTAATGGAAGCAAGATCAAAGAAAAACCGAGACCCGTTCACACGATTTGTCGACCTAGAAAAAGTTTTTGACAATGAAAAATGGTGCAAGATGTTCAAATTTCTGAGAAAAATAGAGGTAATCTATGTGGAAAGACGGTATTACAAGAACGGGAACCAAAAAGGAACAATAAAACTGAAAGGCCAGGAACGAAGTCCGTGGATTGCAAAAAAAGTGTAAGACGGAGATGTAGTCTTCATCCCCTGCTGTTTAATCTAGACACTGAGGAAACAATGGCGGAAATCAAAGAAAAGCTGAAGAGTACGATTTAAATTGAAGATGAAAGGACATCAGTGACAAGATTCACTTATGGCATGGCTATCCTCAGTGGAAGTGAAAAAGAATTACAGGAACTGTTACATGAAGTTAGTAATCTAACCTACCACGCAAGGGGCCCGGGTTCGATTCCCGATAGGGGACTGGATGTTGTGTGTCCATCATCATCATTTTCATCATCGTTGACCCGCAAGTCGCCGAAGTGGCATCAACTAAAAAGGACTTGCAATAGGCGGCCGAGCTCCCCCGCATGGGGCCTCGCTGCCAACAATGCCATACGATCATCCCATTTCAATAATCTAACACTATAACCACTAGAGATGGTGGCGTATTTATTTCAGTAAGGTACTCGATAATATCGAGCAAGGTTATCATGGATTCCGAATGTGAATAAATCTGGGTAAAGTTTACCACTAAAGATCGGCCAAAACTGGTAATGGGACGCTTTTATAGACAGCCTGGGTCAGGAGCAGTACCGATACAGCGCTTCAAAGGTAACTTACGGAATGCCATTAGTAATTTTCCTGATCATTCTGTTGTAATTGGTGGTGACGTCAACTTACCGCGTATATAGACTGTGAGGCTCATGCTACCAAAACTGGTACCAGCGAGAGCGATTCGTCTGACGTTATTTTGAACATGTTGTCCGAAAATTACTTGGAGCAGATAGTCGAGAACCAATTCAAATGGTTCAAATGGCTCTGAGCACTATGGGACTTAACATCTGTGGTCATCAGACCCCCTAGAACTTAGAACTACTTAAACCTAAATAACCTAAGGACATCACACACATCCATGCCCGAGGCAGGATTCGAACCTGCGACCGTAGCGGTCACGCGGTTCCAGACTGAAGCGCCTAAAACCGCACGGCCACAACGGTCGGCCGAGAACCAACTCATTTCTGCTTAGAAAGTTTGACAGGATGCAGGGAATCTGAATAGTCAGCATCATATATCCAGTGATGAGGACGAAAACGTGAAACCAAATTGAAAAAAAATCAAAAGGATTGTTTAATATGCCTTAGACAATTATGTTCCGAGCAAGGATTTAAGTTTGTTTTAGGGCGCAGAAACAACTGGGGTCATATGCACCCATGTCAGAACTGCAGAACACGAAGATAAAAAAGAAGTTAAAAACGACTACATGTTAAGCCCAGTCGATGGAAGGAAGGACAGATAAAATCACGGACTTGAAGAAAGGACTATAAAATACCCCTTAGAGAAATGGAGGTCCTGAACTAAAAATTAAATTTCCTTCGCTATATTGCTACGACAGATAAAACTAAAACACGATTGACAACCCATGCGTTGTTCGCTAAAATGGCCAATAACTTAGACAACAAACGTAAATGAGAAAAAATGGCTCTGAGCACTATGGGACTCAACTGCTGAGGTCATAAGTCCCCTAGAATTTAGAACTACTTAAACCTAGCTAACCTAAGGACATCACACGCATCCATGCCCGAAGCAGGATTCGAACCTGCGACCGTAGCGGTCTCGCAGTCCCAGACTGTAGCGCCTAGAACCGTTGGCCACTCCGGCCGGCTGTAAATGAGAATATAGATGGTTAAAAAAAAAAAGGGCATTTCGTTAGGAAACCGCGATCTGTCAAATGTTGAGGGCAAGGAGCACAAAGAGGTGAGGGAGCACCACTTAACAGACGGCGATGACTATAAAGACAGTGCCCAATATGCAACATAGCTAAAATGATCTCCTCATGATGAGAGGGCCGAGAGGAGGTACTCCAAGACGATGGGAGAGGCTTATTTCTCTGGAGCTTGCTCCCAGGAAGGGCCGACGAGTGGTGATGCCAAACTGACACCACCTGCTGACAGACGGCAACACAGAAATCATTGGAGGGAATGGAAGAAGTAGCGAGCTGAGGTACGTGTGTGTCTGTATGAGTGTGTGTGTGTGTGTGTGTGTGTGTGTGTGTGTGTGTGTGTGTTAGGGCTTAGAGGTGCTCGGCGACGAAGTTATCAGCACCCGGACACACGTTAAAAGAAAGGAATGTTGACAAAATTTGTAATACGGGAGCATACACGTAAAGAAAGCGGGAAAAGACAAAAAATGCTGTACAAGAGAATAACACGTAAGTGAAACGAGAAAGGAGCGTCAAGGACGCCACAGGAAATTGTTACTGGCTGGCCACTTACATAAAATATGGGCGAGCCAGTCACCCTGCGAACAAATTAAAAACCTCTCTCTAAAATCTCGGTAAAAACATTGGACAAGTCGTAGAACTTGAAAACTTAAACCACATTCGTCTGAATATTTCCTGAAAGAGATAACAGATCTGCCAGCAAGCTAGCCGCAGCCCGCTAGTCAGAAACTAAAATGCAATTAATGAAAAAACCGTGGCTCCCAGTGACCTGGACGCCACATGCACCACACATTGGAGGGTCCTCCCGCCGGAACAAGAAGCCTTGCGTCAGAGAACTGTGGCCTATCCGAAGACGAGTGAGGAGAACCTCATCCCGTCTATGTGGCTGGAAGGAAGTACACCACACACGCGTTGTGGGCTTGACTAAACGTAGCTTATTGTCTGTCACTTCCAGCCACTCACCCTTCCACTGGCGCAAGACTCTTGAGCTCAACAGCGAGGTGAGAGCGTGCATGGGGATGGCACACTGAAATACTTGCGGATCGAGACACGTCTCCTTGGCTGCGAGATCTGCCCTTTCCTTTCCAGCAATGCCAATGTCCCTGGAACCCAGCAGAAAGCAACCTTCTTCCCCTGTCGTTGTAGTTGGAGGAGGGCATCGTGGATGGTCTGGACCATTTTAACTGCTGGGTACAAATGTTGCAACGAGTGAAGGGCACCGAGGTAATCGGAACAGACAAGAAATTTAAGACGGGAAGAGTATTTCATCTGCTCCAGTGCCTGCAAGATCGCAGATAATTCAGCATCAAAGACAGTGACTGCTTGAGGCAGTCGGGCCTTGATGACACGATCTGGAAAAACAACAGGGCAACCAACAGAATCCCCCTGTTTCGACCCATCCATAAAAACTGCTACATAGTCGCGGTGCTCAGATAAAGTGCCAGAAAAATGATAAAATGTTGCATTAAAAACGGAAGCAGGAGTACAATCTCTCTTGTACCGCACCAGATCTAAAATCACTCTGGCCCTCTCCAGTAACCAGGATGGCAGGTGGTTAAAACTCTGGATTTGGGGCTGTATGGATTCAACACTGAGGGACTCCAGCACATAGTGCACGCAGATCCCAAACGGCATCGTAACCTGGGGATGGTGGGAAAAAAGACGGTCCAGAGGCGGACGAGCAACAATATGGTGAGCAGGTGAAGTTGGAGCTGCGAGAAACGTACACGTTTGGTGCACCAGTAGGAGCTGCCGCCGGTTGGTAAGTGGCGGTTCCCTGCTTCTGCACAGAGACTATGCATGGGACTTGTCCGATAAGAGCCCTTGGCCAGCCAAAGCCCCTCATGGTGGACAGTGGCAATGATCTTCAAACAGGAAGACCTCGCTGATCCGTACACTGTGCACTCAAAGTCCAGCTGTGAACGCATGAAAGGCCTATAAAACTGGAGGAGACTCTCCCTGTCTGCTCCCCAAGACCTGTGACTAAGGCACCTGATCACATTCGGCAGGGTTCAAACTTTCTGGTCTCACAGGTGTGGCAACTACGACAATCTGGAGTGTAAAATAAGGCCCAGAAACGACACTGAATCTCTAAAATTTAGGAAGGTATTGCTCACTTGCAAGGCAGATAAATGAAAAATACTACGAGAAAGATTAAAATGAACACAGACACCCTTATCTCCAGAAAACTAGAAACCTGTCTTTGTAGCACACTCCTCTAACAGCAATACAGTAAGTTGCAATTGACGGCTTGCTGATGCAACACTGGAGCAGGAACATAAAACAGAAAAATCGTCCACAAATAAGGAGCACTGTACTCGACCCTGTACTGTAGACGTGATACTATTGATGGCTATGGCGACACTTAAAACACTGCACTGAGAGACACCATTCTCCTGCTCAAACCGGTCAGACAGCGTATCACAAACTCAGGTCCTAAAAAATTGCTGAGACAGGAAGGACCGGAAGAAGATGGGAAAATGGCCATCAAAGCTCCAGTGACGCAGTTGAGCGAGAATACAGTGTCGCTAAGTAGTATCCTACGCCTTACTGATATCGAAGAATATTCCAATGCAGTGATGTCGACGTAGGAAAGACTGCTGAATAGCCGCCTGGAGCAGAGTCAGGTTGTCAACAGTAGACTGAAATCTTCGGAATCCACACTGAGAGCGGCTAAGGAGTTGCCTGGTCTCCAACAGCCAGACCAGATGCCAGATAACCATTCACTCCCAGGTTTTCCTACACAGCTCGTTAAGGCGATATTCTGATAACGGTCCTTTCCTGATTTGAGAAGTATCAAAATTGCCTCTCTCCACCAATTGCGGGAGTTACCCGTCTGCCATATAAGATTAAAACATTCAAGGAGGTTTTTTTTTAGACGCTGCTGACAAATGTCTTAACATGCAGTACCCGATCTGGTCATGACCGGTTGCTGTGTCACGAGTCTCAGACAGAGCTGATTCCAGCTCCTACATGGAGAAAGAAGAGTTGTAACTTTCGGAATCATTGGAACCAAAGTCCAATTTACTCCTCTCTAGAGTCGTACGGTAGCGACGATACGCCAGATTCTGACTGGAATTTGCAGTTGTTTGTGCAAAGGTCTTCGCCAGCGTCTGAGCGATGTCTGCAGGTGCTGCAGTGCTTGTGTCAGCACTGTAGCTAGTGGTGAACGACTGCGCTTGCCATAAATCCTCCTGATGGATTCCCACACTTTCGTAGAGCAAGTGGAACGGTTGATGGAGTCCAGGAGCGCTTGCCGTGATCTTTTCATGCTCTCCTTAATCCACGTCGGGCATTTTCTCTCGCGACTCGAAAGGCTATAAGGTTGTCTGCAGTAGGGTGGCTTTTAAACCGTCAAAGGGCTGCATGCCTGTTCCGAATGGCAGAACAGCACTCATCGGTCCATCAAGGCACAGGTCGCCTCTGAAGATGGCCTGACAACTTCGGGATGGATAAGTCAGCGGCATGACTGATCATTCTGGTGATATGGCCCACCCATTTCTGGACGCTGTTGCAAGGTTCAAACACAGCCAACTGGCTGAACAGCGCCCAGATGGCCCTGCTGACCATCCATGTCGGTTGCTTCTCTTCACATATGGCTCTGTCAAATAGGTGAATGCAGAGTGGGAAGTGGTCACTGGAATGGAGGTCGTCAATAACTGCCCACTGAACTGAGTCTGCGAGGGTTGGAGAACAGAAAGAGAGGTCGATGGTGGAGAAGGATCCAGTAGCAGTACAAAGGTGAGTGTGAGTACCTGCGTTTAGGATGCACAACTCGTGAGACATGAGACTCTCCAAAACTCTACCCCGAAGGTATGTAGAAGTCGAGCCTCACAAAACATGACGAACATTGAAATCTCCCAGGAGAAGAAAAAGTCGAGGAAGTTGTTCCACGAGAGATATGAGAGCCTCAGAGTCGGTCACATCTTCTGCAGGGTGACACAGTGAGCAAACAGTGATCCTCCAACACCCAGAAATTTCGACAGCAACTGCTTACAGGTCAGTAGGCAGGGGGAGAGCTGAGGAGAGATGCACGTTATTGACAAACACAACAACATCCACCTTCGCCTTGTCTCTGGTCAGGTCATGCTTCGAGTAAAGGGTATAGCCACGTAGCACAGGCAAGACAGTGGCTTTAAAATGTGTTTCTCGTAAACACAGACACAAAGGGCGTTCCTCTCCTAAGATTTTCAGTTCCTCCACATGTGTCCTGAATCCATTAATGTTCCACTGTAATATGGAAACCATCTATCATAGTGATTGTACTTTCACCCTGTCTTTGCGCTGGGGTGGGGAGCATGTAATAGGTGGGGGTCAGTCTTTGGGTGAGATGATTGCCCTTGTCCAACATCAAGCTCCATTAGGTCTATTGAGGAGTCAGAGAGAAGGGCCTCCTCATCGTCAGACTTTTTATGTCCAGACTCCGGAAGTGGTGGACGCTTGGCCTTCGATTTTTTGCCCTGGGTAGGCCTTGGGGCCAAAATCGCGGCGGGGGTAGTGGCAGTGCTGGACGATGGACCAGACTGAACCTTTGAGAAAGCAGAGAGCAGCGCAATGTCAGCAACAACAGACTTGTCCGATGTTTTGGGAGTGGACTTTGAAGGAATTGCAGCAGCACAAGTGTACTGGCATACGCAGGTGCTAGTGCTGACAGTAGCAACTTCCATTTGGGTAGCAGATTTGGTCTTCAGAACTGGTTGTTTAAGAGCAGACACAAAGGAGGTAGCAAATGCTGAGGGCTGCTTGGCCTTATAGATCTTTTTGGTCTCTCTATACGAAATACATCTAGTTGTTTTGATTTCCTGTATCTTCCTTTCTTCAAGAAAGACATGGCAGTGCCTACTCCAGCAGGGTTATCAAGAGATCAGTTGACACATGTTGGGGGAGATGCACAACCAACACCATCATGGGTAGCCTTTCCACATTTGCCACACGTGGCAGCCCCCTTACATTGCTGCTCGCGTTGGTCGAGATCCAATGACTGTTAGCAGAATATGGAATCGGTGGGTTCAGGAGGGTAATACGGAATGCCGTGCTGGATCCAACGGCCTCGTATCACTAGCAGTCGAGATGACAGGCATCTTATCCGCATGGCTGTAACGGACCGTGCAGCCCCGTCTCGATCCCTGAGTCAACCCGAAGGTAGAGTGCCCAAAGTACTGGCAGGTAAAACAGCACATCAGGTTAGGGAAATAAGGGTGCACACTGAGGTGGAGGAAACCAGCCTTAACGTGCTCAGGAAGTTTGTGCTGCTCAAAGTCAGTATAAATGAGTCCGACTTCACAAGGTCACCGTCCACCAGTTTCATAATGTTCTGCACATCAACGATTCCTTCCTTGGACCAATCAGCTTTCAGTTCTTCTCAGGGAATGTCAACCAGATCCCTGCAAGTCACAACACCTTTGCTATAGTTTAAGGTCCAGTGCAGTTCACTTTCATTTGCTTACTGCATGACGCACTGAGCTTTCTGGATGTTCTTCACCTGTTGGAAATTGGACGTTTCGATCAACAGAGTCCCATTCCGCAAGCGATTCACAGTTTTCAAAGTTCCAGCGGTTCCTTTTAACCCATTTTGAATGTAAAAAGGTGAAACTTTCTCAGAGTTCCAGTTTAATGATAAGAAACACATTCTGGCCACCAGCATGCGTTCTATTACTCCTACCTGAGAGAGTCTGTGTAAATCCCAAGTCTGGAAGACTGGCTACACGAGCTCTCTTGTTTGTCTGGATGTTGGTACCTAGCAGCAGCCCACCCTTTCTGCTGGGAGGAGGAAGAGAAGATTTAGAAGGATCCATCCGGTCCCATGAGCAGCTGGGGAGCTGCTGGAGCAGCTGGAGCCATGTAGACAGAGCCCCACGTGCCTAGGTAAGCCTTATACAGCTGAGGTGCAGTAGATTCCCCAGACGTTGCCCACAAACGACTGTTACACCTTAACAGTCACACATCCCATCAGCACGTAGCACACCTTGAGACTGAGGGTTCTTTTTATAGAGGTTTATTCCATCCTCGCGATCTGGGCAGTCAAGCCAAGATCGCCATTCTCTGAGACTCACAGCATTCCACTGCTGCGCCACACAGTGATCCCTGAAGCATACCTGGAGCTTACGGCGACAGGGGACTGGTGGTGCTTAGCAGTCCCCAGCTCAGGAACCCTGGGGTCGCCAAGCCTGTACCTAGCAAATGAATGCCAAGCCCCTGGGGGCCTGAGGTACGGGGACTGTAGTCTTAGCAGCAGTGGTGATCTCTTTCTCGTCAGGCCTCGTGATCAGGAATCCACATAAACATCACTGTGACTCCATCAAGAATGAGCAAGTGACAGCAGATGATGCAATTGAAAAGTCTGTGTCTTCAGATGTACTGTTTGGCCTGATACAGAACAAAGAGCTCTGCTGTAAATACTGAGCAGTGTTCTGTAAGCTGATAGTGGAAAACGTTGGCGCCAATGATAAAGGCACACCTGACACCATGGTCCATCAAAACCATCAATGTGCGAAGTTATGTGTAAAGGTCGTGAAACTTAAGGAGATAGAACAAGGCTGGAGTAGTGTCCTTAGGGAGCAGATGAAGGCCAAGGTGAAGCTGGACCGCCACACAAAGCCAAGGTGGTGAAGGGTTCACGCCCACTGGAAAAGTGGCAGGTAGCGAGAAGATAAGCTGCCAGAGCAAGACGCAAAAGTGAACTCCAGGAGGTAACAGAAGAGGGATGCGCCCCACACTGGTGATGAAAGGAGTCATTGAAGAAGGAGGCAAAGGATGGGTGGCGAGGCTTGGTAGACAAACGACATGTGTATCTGCTGAGGAGAAAGTCGTGGCGGTATGACAGCAGTAGTTCAGCAGCTTCTGCATACAGACTCTCAACCAGGGTACCGCAAAGACGCTACTGGCCAAACGGATGCCAAGGTCGTAGATAGAGTTGAGGTGCCATAAGAGGGATGGACAACAGCACGCAGCTACGAAAGGCTTGCATAGTGCCTTGTTTGTTTCCATGGCTTCATGAGGTCTGCCCGACACTGAAAACTGCTATTAATTTTTAACAACTGAAATCGGGACTCATCTGACAAGGCCACAGTTTTCCAATCGTCTGGGATCCAATCGATATGGTCACGAGCTCAAGAGAGGCACTGCAGCTGATTTCGTGCTGTTAGCAAAGGCACTCGCCCTGTCATAACGGATACGTTTGCCGTATGTACTGCATTGATTTGTGCTGTTATTTCACCCTGTGTTGCTTGTCTGTTCACACTGTCAAGCCTATGCAAACTCCGCTGCTCTCGGTCTTTAAGGGAAGGCCAGCAACCACTGTGTTGTCCGTGGCGAATGGTAATGCCTGAAACTCTACATCTACATCTACATCCATACTCCGCAAGCCACCTGACGGTGTGTGGCGGAGGGTACCTTGAGTACCTCTATCGGTTCTCCCTTCTATTCCAGTCTCGTATTGTTCGTGGAGAGAAGGATTGTCGGTATGCCTCTGTGTGGGCTCTAATCTCTCTGATTTTATCCTCATGGTCTCTTCGCGAGATATACGTAGGAGGGAGCAATATACTGCTTGACTCTTCGGTGAAGGTATGTTCTCGAAACTTTGACAAAAGCCCGTACCGAGCTACTGAGACTCCTGTAGAGTCTTCCACTGGAGTTTATCTATCATCTCCGTAATGCTTTCGCGATTACTAAATGATCCTGTAACGAAGCGCGCTGCTCTCCGTTGGATCTTCTCTATATCTTCTATCAATCCTATCTGGTATGGATCCCACACTGCTGAGCAGTATTCAAGCAGTGGGCGAACAAGCGTACTGTAACCTACTTCCTTTGTTTTCGGATATTCTCGGCACTTTCTTCACACCATGGAAATAGAAATATTTCATTCCCTAACACTTTCCGAAACTGAAAGTCCCATGCGTCCAGCTCCAATACTACTCCACGTTCAATGTTCTGTCGTGCGGTCATAATCACGTCTGAAACCTTTTCACGTGAATCACCTGGGTACAAATGACAGTTCTGCTAATGGAGTACTCTTATCTACCTTTTGTCCGCAGTTCTACCGCCATTTGTGTATGGGCATATGGCTATCCCATTACTTTTTTTCACGCTAGTGTATGCGTATGTAAACACCAGACTGACAAAATAATAGGTTTCAATGGAAGTAGTGCTTGCAATAATAAAAACCCACAGCATTTACATCAACCTGGTAAGTGTGTCAGACTGTCGAATAAATCGTGTATTATGTCGTAACACACTTCGGAAGTCTTAAACATGTTATGTATGTGGTTAATGATAATTGGTTCACAGACCATTTGTTGGCATCCAGTTCATAATTTTGTAAACCGTTATATGTCTTGGCTGTCTTTTTGTAAGTGGAGTACCAAGGTATTACATTACCGAATAAACCATTAAAACTACAGTCTTACACAGGTTTACCAGACAAAGTGCAGAACGATTTTAGGGTTACATACTAGATAATTTTAACATGTTGGCTCAACCACACTGCCTCCTTTATGTATTAAGAAAGTATAATTTGTTCTGTATTACTGCCAGCCATACAGTCAGACCTTATAGAGCCATATAGTTGCCCTGTGTGTTCTCATATTTATCTCGTAAGAATTTTTCATATTCTTAACACTTTCAAAAAACCACTAGGAAGGTTTGCTTAAGGTATGAGAAATATACAGTCATCCAACCTACATACCATTATAGTCTACAGTAGAATTGTCAGCATTGCAGGTTGGTGACACTTGTGATCGATTTCCAGGTTACATAATTAAAACTATGGAGCATAACATTATAACTAAATACCGACTCTGATTACGTGGAATATATGCACACCCACAGAAATTAGCAGTATTTACTTTAATTCTCTGGGAGATGTCAGTTTAGACCTCAAATCCATCAGCCATATTAATCATGGAAGTGTAGAACAAGACCATGGATTACGTTATAGCATGGCAATATTGCTACGAACAGCTATAACACTAGCCTGTTGTGGTACAAACTTATGTTACCTTCTGAGAGGATTCGGGAAATTTGACCGCGCGTGTGACTAATGGATAAAGGAATCAGACTGTAATTTTGAATATATTGCAATTAACAGAAAAACTAAACAGGCTTTAACTTTGGGTTAATGAAAGCAGCAAAATTCATATACGAATGCATTCAAAGATGCCATCTCTAAATCGAAGATAATTAGTCATATAAATAAATATGTACAAGAATTCAACGTATTTACGATCAAGAATTACTAATCAGATGTGTCGGATAAAGAAGATTCAGAGTCGGACATCTGGAAACACCACAAGTAGTTGGGACACAAAATTACAACGAATAAGTTATCACAATCTTCTGGAAACATTGGTGAAAATGAGGTTCAGGTCCGTCTCTCGTCTCTTTGGTACACCAAAGGAGAAGACAATGAAATCACTTTCCCCGCAAGTTGAAAAAATTTCAAAGGTATACCTTCCCAACATTGCCACATTTTTGGCGAGTGAACGCTTGTTGTCAGAGGCTGGGGCAACCATCACCCAGCAAAGAAACAGACTTCTAGGGACTAGATTATCTAAGTTTATTCTCCTAAATTGTTTATTAAAATCATTAAAACCAAGGAAATAAATCGTTTTTATGATATTTAATTTTCTTTACAAGATCCATTTTATTTAGTTCCGTAATCTAATTTAGATCTGTAATCATATTGGTTAGTATCACAATGTGCCATGAAACTTAATGTTAGGAAAGGTAGGCAGACATATTGTATTGTTTTTATTGCTCCTGTTGTCTACAAAAGCATCTTTTGCGTAACACATTGGACAAGTCAAGTTATAAGCACACTACTGAAAGTGATTTCCAGACATATGTATTTAAGATTACAATAAAACAGTTTGTGCATTACTTATTTATATAGCACTCTTCATAAATTTAAATATTCTTCAATGTAGTAAAAGCAGTGATGCCGTAAATATGGCTTTAGAGATTTTCCAAAGGTTTTGACCTCAGTTTTCAGAAGTTTGATATAGTGCTTAACTTCCACTTGGAAAATACCTTTGTGGTGTAAAGATGTGTTGATTTGGGTTATATGTAAATTTTTGTTTTTTCTGGTAAAATGATTGTGTGTATCACAATTTTATGAAGACAACTTTGCCATGAAGAAAAATGATCCTAATCCTACTCCTAATGATCCAACTCCCCAAGACACTATCCAAATTGAACCCTGCCTGGAACAGTTCCGTCCTCCGTCGCAGTGGGACCCACCTCCTCTTCCTCAAAATCAACCTCTCCAAACCTTCCAGGAATTTCTGACTTCCAGCCTTGCCTCTCAATCCTTCTTAAAAAACCGTAATCCTACTCCCAACATCACCACTGCTGAAGCCCAGGCTATCCGTGATCTGATGGCTGATCGGTCCATCGTCATTCTTCTGGCAGACAAGGGCTCCACGACCGTGATACTTGATTGTCGGGAGTATGTGGCTGAGGGACTGCGTCAGCTTTCAGACAACACTACATACAAAGTTTGCCAAGGAAATCCCGTTCCTGATGTCCAGGCGGAGCTCCAAGGAATCCTCAGAACCTTAAGCCCCCTACAAAACATTTCACCTGACTCCATCAACCTCCTGACCCCACCGACACCCCGCACCCCTACCTTCTACCTTCTTCCTAAAATTCACAAACCCAATCATCCCAGCCGCCCCATTGTAGCTGGTTACCAAGCCCCCACAGAAAGTATCTCTGCCTACGTAGATCAACACCTTCAACCCATTACATGCAGTGTCCCATCCTTCATCAAAGACACCAACCACTTTCTCGAATGCCTCGAATCTTTACCCAATCTGTTACCCCCCGAAAACCACCCTTGTAACCATTGATGCCACTTCCATATACACAAATATTTTGCACATCCAGGGCCTGGCTGCAATGGACCACTTCCTTTCACGCCGATCACCTGCCACCCTACCTAAAACCTCTTTCCTCATTACCTTAGCCAGCTTCATCCTGACCCACAAATTCTTCGCTTTCGAAGTCCAGACATACCAACAATTAAAGGGAACAGCCATGGGTACCAGGATGGCCCCCTCGTATGCCAACCTATTTATGGGTCGCTTAGAGGAAGCCTTCTTGGTTACCCAGGCCTGCCAACCCAAAGTTTGGTACAGATTTATTGATGACATCTTCATGATCTTGACCCACAGTGAAGAAGAACTCCAGAATTTCCTCTCCAACCTCAACTCCTTTGGTTCCATCAGATTCACCTGGTCCTACTCCAAATCCCATTCCACTTTCCTCGACGTTGACTTCCATCTGGCCAATGGCCAGCTTCACATGTCCAGCCACATCAAACCCACCAACAAGCAACAGTACCTTCATTATGACAGCTGCCACCTATTCCACATCAAATGGTCCCTTCCCCACAGCCTAGGTGTTCGTGGCAAACGAATATGCTCCAGTCCGGAATCCCTGAACCATTACACCAACAACCTGAAATCAGCTTTCGCATCCCGCAACTACCCTCCCGACGTGGTACAGAAGCAGATAACCAGAGCTACTTCCTCATCCCCTCAAACCCAGAACCTCCCACAGAAGAACCCCAAAAGTGCTCCACTTGTGACAGGATACTTTCCGGGACTGGATCAGACTCTAAACATGGCTCTCCAGCAGGGATATGACTTCTTCAAATCCTGCCCTGAAATGAGATCCATCCTTAATGAAATCCTCCCCACTCCACCAAGAGTGTCTTTCCGCCATCCACCTAACCTTCGTAACCTCTTGGTTCATCCCCATGAAATCCCCAAACCACCTTCCCTACCCTCTGGCTCCTACCCTTGTAACTGCCCCTAGTGTAAAACCTGTCCCATGCACCCTCCCACCACCACTTACGCCAGTCCTGTAACCCGAAAGGTGTACACAATCAAAGGCAGAGCCACGTGTGAAAGCACCCACGTGATTTACCAACTGACCTGCCTACACTGTGAAGCTTTCTATGTGAGAATGACCAGCAACGAACTGTCCATTCGCATGAGTAGACACAGGCAGAAAGTGTTTGTTGGTAATGAGGATCACCCTGTGGCGAAACATGCCTTGGTGCACGGCCAGCACATCTTGGCACAGTGTTACACCGTCCGGGTTATCTGGATACTTCCCACTAACACCAACCTGTCAGAACTCCGGAGATGGGAATTTGCCCTTTAGTATATCCTCTCTTCTCGTTACCCGCCAGGCCTCAACCTCTGCTAATTTCAAGTTGCCGCCGCTCATACCTCACCTGTCATTCAACAACATCTTTGCCTCTGTACTTCCGCCTTGACTGACATCTCTGCCCAAACTCTTTGCCTTTACAAATGTCTGCTTGTGTCTGTGTATGTGCGGATGGATATGTGTGTGTGTGTGCGAGTGTACACCTGTCCTATTTTCCCCCTAAGGTAAGTCTTTCCGCTCCCGGGATTAGAATGACTCCTTACCCTCTCCCTTGAAACCCACATCCTTTCGTCTTTCCCTCTCCTTCTCTCTTTCCTGATGAAGCAACCGTCTGTTGCGAAAGCTTGAATTTTGTGTGTATGTTTGTGTTTGTCTGCGTGTCTATCAACCTGCCAGCACTTTCGTTTGGTAGGTCACATCATCTTTGACCTGCTATATATACATTGCTAAGTTGTTTTGTGGCAGTGTTTACTGATTGCTTTAATAATATTCTTCACTGTCCCCTTTTTGAAGAATTGTGGTGTTTCCTGCAGATATAATTGTTTTATATACATCCACATTGAAGTTGAGGTATTTATATAGACAAGGAACAGAAGGGGCCTCATTAATGATCATTGGGGTACACCTTATTTAATTCGTTTAAAGTCTGATAATTGTTCAGATACAGTTTTGGGTGGATATCTGTGTGTGTGATGGACACTGTCTGCTTATGATTACTCAGGAAGAACGGATCAAGTTGTTAGATAGGCTTCAAATACCATATTTTTAAATCTTTGAAAGTTGAATCTTATGATCCACCATTTAAAAAAACTTTTGACAGGTCAATAAATACTCATATTGTTTCCTGTTACTTGTGTATCACACTTAATAGGGTATCGATCCACTCATAAATAGAGGTTGTCACTCACCTCTTATTCCTGAATCAGTGTTGTTCACTGCATACGATATTGCTTCTATTCACAAATTTCGTTGGCTTGCTAAATATAACTTTTTTTATAATACTTTTGAAATGCAGGAGGAAATTGTGGTGGGTCTGTAGTTATTAAATGATCTTTCTAGCTTTTTTATGTACTGGAATGACTTTAGATGATTTCAATATGTCAGAGGAAGTGCCTGTCTGAAGTGACCAGTCACCTAAGTGTGTACGTATTTCAGTTAGGTTTGATGCACTGTTCTTCAAGATTGTTGCATGGACACCATCAAAGCTACACATGTGACAAAGTTATTAAAAGCGTTAGCTACTTTTAAGGCATTTGTCACTTTTTTATTTTTGTGAGTGTTGTATTTTTGCAGGATGGTCTGTGTTCACCAGGTTTTTTTTAAAAAACATTCCACATAGGCTTCACTTTATTGTCTAAAATACAAATGTATTTGTCATTATGCATAATTTTTGTTGCTCTTATTACTTTTCTTAGTATGTTGGAGCATTTTTATGGTATATTTGTATGTCAAGTGAGGAACTTTTTGAAATTTGGGAATTTGTGGTAAGTTCCTATGGGACTAAACTGTTGAAGTCATAGGTCCATAGGCTTACCCACTACTTAATCTAACTTAAACTAAGTTACACTGAAGACAGTAAACACACACACACACCCATGCCTGGCGGAGGACTCGAACCCCCAAAGGGGGGAGCTGCATCAACTATGGCAAGGTACCTCATGCCTCAGACCACACTCCCACCCCGTGCACCAGGAATTTTTTAATTTACACTTTTCATGGAGTAGTCTTTTTTTCTAGCATGAAACCCTTATTCCCTAAGTGATCCAGCTGTTCGTTCTAGAATTCCTACTTATACTTACAGTTTTCAGTGGGAAGGCAATATGAAACAAATGTGTTACTGTATCAATGAAAACCTTGTAATTTTCATTGAAATCATTAGTTTTTTTTAAAGGTGTGACCATTTTTCTTTGTGTAATAAGGTGTTGAAGTAGTTTACATTATCCTGATTGTGGCGCTTAGAGACATGTTGTTAATAACACTGCCTCTCATTTTCAAGCTTAATATTTGAGCAAGACGGTCACTAAGTCTGGCTCTGAAAATTTTTAGTGATGTACTGTGTAAACATTTCTTGACTAGAAATTGATCTAAAGCTGTTTGACAAGTTTCTGTTATTTGGGTAGCAGCTTTTACTTCAGCCATTCATAGGTTAAATGCATACCTTACTTTGTGAGCAGATTCGGATGCAGCTTGTTTCCATCCAGTATGCCACACTTGTCGTGTTGTGTGCACAGATTCCTTATTTTAAACTTTGCTTTCCGAAATTCTTTCTTTTCAAATGAACTATAAATTAGATCGTGCCTGTGAGGCAGTGTGCCAACTGTTGTGTTCCTTCATTTAGCTTCTACAAAATTCTGCAGTGCTTTCACGCAAACCTCAGCTTCATTTTTTTCCGCATCATTCGATTCCATTATACAGACGTTAAAGTCATTTTCCTGCATTAGTTTCGTCTCTGTGTTAGTGTGTACAACATTTTCACATCCAGCTCCGGGTTTCACTACACTAGTCACTTCTATGCCACGGTTTTTCTTTCGAAAAATGCTGGATAGATTTCTGCCATGACTGCCTGTTAGTAAAAGTACACTACCCTTTTTCGTTGATGATTCGTGTTTGTTATTCATAGTAGTTGCAAAGAACACCATTCATTTTTAGTTCACTGATTGTTACAGCCTCACAAGCGTTGGGATAGTTGATATCACAGTCATTTTTTTGCAAAACATGATATTTGTTTTTATAGGAAAAAGTAACAGCTTATGCAGGGTTTTTTCTTTCTGCATTTGAAGAACTATTTTCATGCGACACTGTTATCTACTCTGACGATATAGTACCTTTGACCTGTGAAATTTCACTTGTTGGCTTCGGTCGCAGATCCTGATTTTGTTTCTTGGGTGTGCCAATGTCTCTTCTTAAAGCACTGACTATGAATTGTAATCTTGAAATTCGTTTGTTTAGCGTTGCTATTTCAGTGTTACAATTCTTACATACTCCCTTTCTAACCGCATAACTGTAACTTTTGTTCAGATTAGAATTCCACATTTCTACAATCGTGGCCATCTTGTATTAAATTCTGAAGAAATAGAGAACTATTTCCAGTTCTTTTGTGTTTTAAAATGTCTGTGACCACACTATTCACATTTTTTATTAAGCTACTTATAAAAAAAATCATTTGGACATGCATTTCCTCATACTATTAAAATAAATAGAAACCGTTGCATTGTACTTTTGATAGTACTGCAGAAGGAGATTTGACTCGTCGCTACCCTGAAAATTTATAGTGCACTAGGGGAAAACCTGTGAAAGGAGGACACTGAAATATTAATAATGATTAGTGGCAAGAACACACACATTTATTGACGAAAACTTAACTGTGTGCAAATCAGCTCAGGTAACAGATACTGAAGTTCAACTAATATTCCAGAAGTTAAGGCTGGATAGTAATCAGATCGTATCCCACTAAAATGTTCTTTGAAGATGAGCTGGCGTGGCCCCACAACTGGAAGGCGGCCTTTCGATAGCACTGTTCTACAAAAAAAACCTTTTTTTCTATTTCTGATAAAAAATAATGTGATCCTAGTTGCATTTTGAGTGCTGAATTGAAAACTGTTTTTGTTTTTTTTCTGTCAGGGACAGTTTATGAGTAATCGCAATTTCATTTCTCTTTTCAGTTTCTGATATAGTGCAGCAAACGTGAGGTGAAATTCGACAAACAAATGCACATCTTTATGATGTTATAAGTTCATCACATTAATGGAGGGTGGCATCTAACACATAACACAGTAACCTTTTTGTATACACTTTGAAGCATTTATTTGACATGAGAAATTACAGAAAATTGACAAACAATGAGCCACTGCCTTGTAATGCACATCACTTTTTTCTCTTGTATTGTGAATCTTTCTTCTCTCGAATGAGATTCCAGCAATAATCTGCTAACATAGAAGGTACCCATTTCCCTTCATAGCGCCTTTCTATGGTAGAAATGTCTTTATGGAATCTTTGCCCATGTTCATCCAATACGTCACTACAACTCTCTGTGAAGTAGGCCAGATGAGAGTCCATCATAACTACCTTCAAAGACATATTGCACCCCAAATCCTGATACGCTTTGATCATATCCTTCACCATTGCTTTGCAGATAGTACTCTTCTTCTTCCGAGGAAGTTTTCCGACACCATCTTGAAACAGTCCCATGCGGTTTTTTCTTTATCAGTTAAACACGCTTCAAAATTTGCATCTTTCTGCAGCTCCCTGATTTGTGGGCCGACAAATACACCTTCCTTTACTTTTGCAGCTGAAAGACAAGGGAATTTGGTAGCTAGATATGCAAACCCACAGCCTGTTGGACCCATGGCCTTCACGAATTGTTTCATCAGGCCAAGTTTGATGTGAAGCGGTGGAAGTAGTATATATTCAGGAGCTACCAGACTTTCACGTTGTACATTCTTTTGCCAACTTTCCATCTTCGCCTAGGCCATTTCTTTTTCACGTAGTGAGAATTTCGGTCTCGACTATCCCACTCGCAAAGAAAACAGGCATACTTTGTGTAGCCTTGTTGCATTCCCAGTACCATAGCAATTACCTTGAAATCTGCTCATATTTTCCATTTGCGTTCATTGTATTTTAATGAATTTAGCATCCTTTGTACGAATTCGTAATTGCCTTTTGTCAAACTAGCGTAAGCTAGTGGAACAGAGGGTATTTTATTTCTGTTATGGATCAAAACACCCTTCAGACTTGTTTTCGATGCATCTATGAAAAGTCTCCACTCCTGTGAAATATAAGTGAAGTTCAGCACTTTCATCAGGCCAGCAACGTCATTGCAAAATGTCAGTGCTTCGTCAGTTGAAAAATAAGAAATAAAGGCATGTTCTCTGTGCCTGAACACGCTGATTTTAGTACTTTGGTATAGTAGATTATACTCTTGTAATCTTGAACCAAGCAGCTGCGCCTTTTGTTTACTTAGTCCTAGATCACGTACTAAATCATTTAAATCTGCCTGTGTTAACAAATGTGGCGATGACTCACTTGTGCAGTGATATAAAGAATCATCATCTGTGATTTCTTCAGTACTACTTATTTCACTGTCACTCGGAATTTGACCTCGAGCTCTCGAAGGTACTGGAAGGTTGTCGGAGTGCTGCACCGGCATTCTAGCTGAAGGCAGATCTGGGTAAACAATGTGCCTCTTCGAATTTTTGTTTGTAAAACCCTGAATTTTTGTTAGACAGAAATAACAGTCAGTAACATGGTTCTTAGCCTCCCTCCACACCATGGGAACAGCAAACAACGCCACATTCTCTTTACCTTTCCACCACTGAATTAGTTTGCAGTAACATGTAGCACAACAGAAATGTGGTGCCCATTCTTTATCTTGGTCTCCTACCTCTACTCCAAAGTAATGTTTGTATGCTTTCTTTATGACTGAAGAAATTTTCTTCCTATTTCTGGCAAAAGTGAACTTCCCACAGATGTAGCAGAAGTTGTCCGGCTTATATCGACATCCACGACGACGTGGCATTTCTGCAAATTTAAAAATACCACTTTGGTAATACACCTGTATTAAATTAATAGTAATGAACTGAAGGAACGCTGATGTGTAAAAACAAGCAGTCGTTTTACCTTCAGCACGAGGCTCAATCAATTTACACACAGGAACTAAAAAATTCAACTGTGCTCGGAAATATGACAGACAGTTACTTGTCAGCCAAAACACCCACTCGTTAAGACTGACACAAATTGCGGCTAACACCACTGTTGTAAACTCGATGCACCTGCCCCTAGGAGGCGTGAAGCTTTACTGCCGAGGCAGCAACCGGCTGTCGCCGTTCGAGTTAATGAGATGTTTCAGGTGGTCTTAATGACATAGGAGTGGTGGGGGATAACCTAATGATGTCTGATTCTTCCCACCTGCTGCTGCACAAGAAATTATCACGTTCTATCACTACTGGATGCGGCAACATACCCGTATTTCTCTATAACGTCTCTGTATTTGCCATGAATTGTGAATATATATATTACATAAAAAGTATCCCTGACAACGATATTTTGTTTACATATTTGAATTTCCCACGGTAAAATGGTCTAGAAGCACATACTTTAATATCAGAAATAGAACCCATGTCGAACAGTGTAGTTGAGCCGACTTGGAACTGTCTGCTCTGCTGTGGCGCTGGTGCATGTCAGTTCTCTGGCTGCGCTTCCGCCACAACTTGTTGATGCAGCAATCGCTGAGCTATACACCATCTCTGGAGTGGGTTGTCGCCTATCGAAGCCTAGCCTGTGGTGCCGTTGGTGCTGCGTTCTGTGCTTACAACACCACAGAAACACTGTAAAAATCAACGCTGTATCCTTTTTAAGAGCGATTTTCTAAGATCACTGCTGCAGCCCTAATTCAGAAGCTCGCAGGTAGGCAGGAAAATATAGCTATATGGATAATGCTGACACTTCAGCTGCTAGACAGCCACGATCTACTCTACAGCACCGTACTGAGGAGGAGACACGAAATGGCAATCGAGCTGACAACATCTCAGGTATACTCTCTGCTTCCTTCAAAGCAGTCCGTTGTATTTGTGCTGAAAGTTGTAAATTTCCCTCAATTGAGACCACTGTATAATAAACTGGTTTAAAAATTATACAAAAGTCAAGCAACAATATTAGAAGCTAATATAAATTACGTAGATAAAAATTATGCGATCCACTTTGTCCAGAGAGTCCCTTTTTATCATCTGTCAGCAAACTTTTCATTATTTCGTTTGTGGTAACGTCAGTATGCAGTAATGTGTGTCGATTCTTTCGCCTCTGAAATCATACCACTTTATACTGCATAAAAATACTTTTTCTTCATGATTCCAAATACATTTCGCTTGTGACGAACGCGTATTGGATGGAGAATGTCACAATATTCGGAATAAAACAACACTACTGCTAGTAAGATTATTGAAATTTCGTCTCGTCACTCAAGAACGCACCATTGTTACACTATTAAGGCCTCAGTGATATCGCTCCCTCTCTCATATCTACTCGTTACACACCCTCTCGACCAGTTATCCCATCTGCGAGATGATTTTCTTTCTTCTAAGCATGTAATGATGCCATGTCTATCGCTCCCTCCGTATAAATTACAAAATCGATATTTTTTTCAAGAGGCCTATGACTGGCTCTCCCTCCCTCCTTCCCTCCCTCTCCCCCCCTCTCTCTCTCTCCCTCCCTTCAGAGGCAGATGGTGCTGCGATTGTAATAAACCACACATACATGTTGTTTTCTAGGAAAGCATTGAAGAGATCTCTCCAGACTCTGATCTAGTGCTTATGTCACAGTTCGACTGCATTAAGCACAATTGCAGGTATCCTGGGTGACCATACTGTATTAAAAAGTTATATCCAATTCGTCATCTTTTCATTTTTTGATACGTGTCATTTTTTCCATATATAAATGTGAAATGTAAATGTAAAATTTACAGAGATCTGCGCTGAAGGTTGAAAGAGAGAGAGAGAAGGGGGGGGGGGGGGGGCGGCTTGTCAAGAAGCCCTTGGAAGAAAGATGTGGATTTTATAATTTATACAGAGGGAGGCACAGATATGACATCACAGATATACTTAGTAAAAACTGAATCATTATGCAGATGTGGTAATCAGTTGAGAACTGTAATGAATAGATACAGGAGGGTAGTGACAGAACATTTGTCTTAGTAGTGGAACAATAGTGCATTTTTGAGAGACAAAATGGGATTGTCATACATCCACTATTTCCGTTTGTGTGTGAGGGAACGGTAGTGTTATTATATTCACAATGCTGTGGCATTCTCCAACCAAGTCATATTTATCTGGAATCATAAAAAATATTTGGATGCAGTATAAAGTGGTATGTATATTGCAGTGCCTGTGTTGTTCAGAAGAACAATTCAATGTTTCTTTGGTCACGTATGCATTCCCCTACACAGCTGATCGTTGTTTGTAATTGCAACTGCAAATAATTTCGTATATTTCGCAATTGCTGCAGTCGCCACAGTGTCTGTTCCTTCCGACATACACGCATGTCCAAAGGAACGTTGTATCGTTGTTGTTAACAACACAGGTACTGAAATATTATATTTATCCGCCGATACCGGGCAGCAACTTTCGGTCAAAAAAATGCTGTCCCCTGTATCTGTGTTGGGAATTACGTAACATGTGTACGAGTACAGGTTGTGATGCAGAACCGACATATGGAAGTTTGGTTTGGCTACGAGCCGTGCATGGATAGCCAAGGCAATTGAGGAGACCACTCGTGTAAAGCGGGAAATCCCCGTTCAAGTCCCTGTCCGTCACAAACTTTTCATTATACAACTGATGGGTGCTTGTATTCACAACTGTAAATACATTTCATAATCTGATATTGTCGTGTCCTGCCCTCTCGTCTAATACAGGGTGCCTAGGTAGCTGTTTTCTCAGATAGCTACACAACATTCAAGCAAATCTTATTAATGGAGTTTATTACAGTAAATTAAACTGACAATGCAGGGTGTACATACAGTCTGGGAACACTTCCAGTTATTTATTGCACGGAACTGAACATTGTACAGATGTCATACATATTGCATTTAGAAGAGAAACTCCGAAAGTTTTTCTTACAAACATTCGATATACGAACCATGAGGCAATACGGTTATCGAATTCTTGCCATATGCGTCCCAGAATGGCATCGCCACCTGTGGCAGTCGCTTCCCATATTCTCTCCTGGAGCTCTGCTACATCACGTGGTAGAGGCGGTACGTACACCAGAACTTTAATGTGTCCCCACAGAAGAAAGTGACACAGAGTGAGATCTGGTGATTGGGGAGGCCATTTCATGAAACAGCTGTCCCCCTTCTGTAGCACGGCCGATCCATTGATGCGGCAGTTCCGTGTTCAGGTACCTATGAACTTCACGATGAAAATAGGGTGAGGCCCCATCCTACTGAAAGATGAACGGAGAGTCCGATTGCTGCAACATGTCCAAGTAGGAATATATAGCGACAGTGCTCTCGGCGAAGAAGAATGGCCCGTACAGCTTTCGACGTGACAAGGGACAGAAAACATTTACCTTTGCAGAGTCACACTCAAATTCATGCATTCGAGTGGATGCTTTGTACCCCAGACAGGACAATTATGTCCGTTCACTTTCGATTAGTGTGAAAAGTGACTTCATCGCTAAAAATTAAGCGATCAACAATGCCATCCCCATTCTCATTCAGTTGTTACAACTGCGAACAAAACTCAAAACGCTTGTCTTTGTCTTCGTCATTGAGCTTCTGCACTAGCTCCAATTTGAATGGTTTAATAGACAGCTTTTGTAACAAGAACTTTCCACACTGTCATTGAAGCCATTTCGAGTTCACGGGATGCACGACGCACCGACTTATTTGGACTCCTTATGAATGTCTCTCGTACATGCTCCACATTCACTTCACTCACACTCTGCTTCTCTTTGCCGGGCACAAGCAACCCGTCGTACCGAATTTGTTGTGCCAGTGGTAAATGGCCTTCCTTGTTGGCGGCTTCTTACCGTACTTGGTTCTAAACATCCGTTGAACAGCTGTAGCAAACTTGCTTTTGTCGAAATCCAATACACGGAAAGCTCGCTCCGCACCTGAACTCGCCATGTTTGCAACTAGCGCTTACAAACGGCGGATTATCAAACTACGCTCTTGCGGTATAC